>NW_023665641.1:670000-1037500 GCF_014743375.2 Drosophila subpulchrella
ATTGTTTGTACTATATTAATATTCACATAATACAGGAGTTTGTAAACCAAAGAAAATAATATATATATACATACATAGCTTTTAAACGAGAGTGAGAGATCAAGTGGGAGGGGGAGTGGGAGGGGAGGGCGGAGTGGGCGCTATCGCAAACGAGAGTGTGAGTCCGAGGGCAAGCGGGAGGGGAAGTGAGCGCAACCCCCCAGAGGGTCAAACCTCAGGACAAGCGGGAGGGGGAGTGAGCGCAACCCCCCAGAGAGTCAAGCCTCAGGACAAGCGGGAGGGGAAGGGGGAGGGGGAGTGAGCGCGGCCCCAGAAACTTCCACAACAACAACTTCCGCTCGCGATAAGCGCCCCCGCACCAGCGATAAAAAAGTGATCCAGAACATACAAACCCCACAGCGATCCAGAACATACAAATCCACCCTACTGACTGGCGCAAAGGCTTGCTTATCGGAAAATAGAAGGACCAGAGCTACTTAGGAAACTTTGTCGAACGCGTCTTTTCAGTGTTGTTAAGACGAAACATGCTTGAATTTTGTCTGTCCATTTTAATTCCTGGCGGCAAATTAAAATGCCGGCGGAAATTTTAAATTGTTGTAAAAATATTGTCTGTTAAAACAATTTCAATGGCGAGCGCCCTACATACTTTGCAGTTGTAAAAAGCGATGTGGAGCTTTTATTGCGACGTGTTTTCCATTAAAAGCCTCAATACAATTCGCAAAATTTCAATTTTCGAAGTATTAGTCCTTACTCCATCATGGGACCTCGTTTTTTCACATCGTACAAAGAGCAAAACACACTTTATCTATAACTACAACTTGATGCTGCTTGCTTACTTGATAAACCGATCCAACATGACAATGAACATCCCCAGATGCAAGAAACCTAATACAGAAATTAATGGTTATACCTTGTTTAAATTAAGTTATCAAATATTTAAATCAAGGACGATGGCCAATTTAGCCTTTGGTGAATTTTCGGAAGTCAACAGTTTGCTAAAAATACTTAAGCTCAATTAGAAATTTTGCAGGAAGACATCGGGATTCTGTATCAAATCTTCAAACTATTAAATATGGCGGGAATCAATACTTACATCTCTGGCAACCTTCCGCGTTCTGTTCTTTGACGCAAGTACGGATTAACCCAATGCTTACGACGCTAAGATATAATTTTCTCTTCCTCTACCACATTAAGCCGCCACTAAAATGCCATTACGAAACAGCATTTCCCCGTTGAATACACAGGAACACAAAATCGATCTTTGGGAAATTTCCACAAACCAATTCTACTTTTCAATGACATTTGGATCCTCCTGGGTGAAAGTCCAATATAAACCTTTTGACATCACCTCCAGGTTCCTCGGTATATCTAAGTATACAAAAAACCGATGTTTGCTGACATTTTGAATTATATGGCCCACGTAATTTGACATCTAAGTTGAAACTCAAAAATTTTTCAAAAAAATGGAAGTAATTTTAATTTTTAAGGTAGAAAACCTAACCAGACATAACCTTAAGCTGTGTCGCAACATTTTAAACAAGACGGAACAAGTAGCAAAGAGTCTGTTCCCAAGATTGCACACCTTATTTGCTTATAACTGTTTATTGAGCGGCCCGAATTGGACTATTTTTGGCTTATAGTTGGATGTTGATAAAACAACCAAGGTTTCATTTAAATTTTTCAAATCTATCCAAATATTCACCCTGGCACCCTGCTGAAAGCTCAAGAATCTACATGCCAAGTCCCAACTGTCTAGCCTTTACAGTTCCCGAGATCTTAGCGTTCATACGGACGGCCTGACGGACAGACGGGCATGGCTAGATCGACTTGGCTGGTGAGCCTGATTAAGAATATATACACTTGGTGGGGTCGAAATCGTATTCTTGTGGTTATTTCGAAACGATGATATGTATACTTTACTAGATCTACTTGAAACCCATTTCATCTGGGTCGTTTGGGTGTTCAGATAAATGGGTACGTTTTTTTACCCAACCCATCCCGGACCAAGTTTCTACTCGAAACCCAACCCGGACCGACCTTACCTATATTTGACATACTTGACCTGTTTATACCCGTTACTCGTAGAGTAAAAGGGTATACTAGATTTGTCGGAAAGTATGTAACAGGCAGAAGAAAGCGTTTCCGACCCCAAGTATATATATTCTTGATCAGGATCACTAGCCGAGTCGATCTAGCCATGTCCGTCTGTCCGTATGAACGCTGAGATCTCGGAAACTATAAGAGCTACAATACTGGGATTAGGCATGCAGATTCCTGAGATTCCTGCGCAGCGCAAGTTTGTTTCAGAAGAGTGCCACGCCCACTCTAACGCCACAAGCCGCCCAAAACTGTGGCTCCTACAGTTTTAATGCCAGAACAAAAATTTTAACTGAAATGTATTGTTCTCATCAATACCTACCGATTGAACCAAAAAAAAGTTTGCCACGCCCATTTTAACACCCACAAACCGCCCACAAACTTCAAAAAAACGTTAATATGAACGCGGATATCTCGGAAAATATCACAGATAGAGAAACGGGATTTCAGATTTAGATTCCGTAGGCTTGAGCGCAGCGCAAGTTTGTTACGCGAATATGCCACGCCCACTCTAACGCCCACAAACCGCCCAAGCCTCTGGTGCCCACAATTTTCATGCTAGATACAAAATTTTAACTGAAATGTATTGGTCCCGTCAATACCTATCGATTGATCTACAAAGTTTCCCACAACCACTCTAACGCCCAGAAACCGCTTAAGCCTGTGGTGCCCACAATTGTCGTGCTAGGTAAAAAGATTAAACTGAAATGTATTGGTCTCGTCAATACCTATCGATTGATTTAAAAAAAACTTTGCCACGCCCACTTTCACGCCCAAAACGCTTAAATCTGTCAACCGCCGGTAGGTGGCGCATTTGCTGCTTGCATATCTCCATTCTCCTTTGGTCCCTTTAGCTGAGTAACGGGTATCTGATAGTCGAGGTACTCGACTATAGCGTTTTTCCTTGTTTTGTTTTGAGTATTTCGGTTAAAGTGGGCGTGGCAATTTTTTAATCAATCGATAGGTATTGATAAGAACAGTACATTTCAGTTAAAATTTTTATTCTAGCGTTAACAAACTTGCGATTCGCAAAAAGCTCAGGAATCTGCATGTCAAGCCCCAATACTCTTATAGTTTCCGAGATCTCAGCGTTCATACGGACAGACGGACATGGCTAGATCGACTCGGCTAGTGATCCTGTTCAAGGGTCGGAAACGCTTCCTTTTACCTGTCACATACTTTTTGACGGATATAGTATACCCTTTTACTCTACGAGTAACGGGTATAATTATATAAGCGTGTAAGCGCACAAAACACGAAGGACGGAAGCGCCGGTGTAGTATATTAAATATTCTGACCACATCGGCAGATGTCGGCAACCAATTTTTAAACTATTTTACCTTAAAACATACACACAAATATGTTAAACAACAATGAAGAACGCTATAGTCGAGTACCTCGACTATCATATACCCGTTACTCAGCTAAAGGGACTAAAGGGAAATGGAGATATGCAAGCAGCAAAGCGAGATTAAAATGCGTCACCTAACGGCGGTAAACAGATTTAAGCGTTATAGGCGTTATAGTGGGCGTGGCAAATTTTTTTTTTGGATCAATCGATAGGTATTGACGAGACCAATACATGTCAGTTAAAATTTTTTATCTAGCATGAAAATTGTGAGCGCCCAGGCTTGGGCGGTTTGTGGGCGTTAGATTGGGCGTGGCATATTCGCGTACCAAACTTGCGCTGCGTACAAGGCTACGGAATCTAAATCTGAGATCCCAATTCTTTATCTTTGATAGTTTCCGAGATATCCACATTCATACGTTTGTGGGCGTTAAGGTGGGCGTGGCAAACTTTTTTTTGGGTCAATCGATAGGTATTGATGGGAACAATTCCTTTCAATTAAAATTTTTACTCTAGCATCAAAACTGTAGGAGCCACAGTTTTGGGCGGTTTGTGGGCGTAAAAGTGGGCGTGGCACGCTGTTAAAATAAAGCTCTTAAGAAGCTCAGGAATCTGAATGCCAAATCTCAGTAGCCTAGCTCTAATAGTTTCCGAGATCTCAGCATTCATCCGGACAGACAGACAGACGGACATGGCTAGATCGACACGGCTAGTGATCCTGATTAAGAATATATATACTTTATGGGGTCGCAAACGCTTCCTTCTGTCTGTTACATACTTTCCGACGAATCTAGTATACCCTTTTACTCTACGAGTAACGGGTATAAAAATGGGGCTACACAACTAAAACTTTAGGTAAACATAAAAAAACGCACAAAAAATGTACTAGAAAACAGCGTTAAATAAGTATTTATTTCTGGAACATAAAATAACTTCAACACAAAAATAACTTAAGATCGGGTACGTAGTTAATTGACTGACCACTTTAACGTTTTCTTTTGTTGTGAAATATTTGTGATGCATGCAGCTGCGCTTTGCACAACTTCAATTCTATTTTTGGAAAGTCCCGCCTTACTTTCAAAAATATCTGGCTTGCCATGAAGAAGCTTCGATATTTTAAGGGCTGTTTGTTAAATTTTCGTACCTTTTTGTTGTTATGAAGTTTAAAATTTTGGCGCAACCACTGTGCAACGGTGTTTAGAACGGCACAACGCCAAGAACAGTGAAATGGATCATCGTACAGCTCAAAGAAACTGGCTCCAGGCACCCAAAGGAGGAATCCATATGTCAAAAACGCAATTGTGTAACCTGGACGGAGTCCCACCAGGGACTCAAAGATTTCCGTGGCTAGACCGCAGGCGACACTAATGATTTACTTTATTTCTCAGGCAAGCCCTGGGAGGTGCCGATGTTTATTGTGAATTATAAGCGAACGACAGAACGCTGCGGCTTTAGTGATAAAGAAAACCTAATTCGCCTTCAGAAAAGCTTAAAGGGATTGGAAGCCATACGTGGAAAATTAATGGTACCGGGTAATTGTGTAACCTCAAACTTCGAAATTAAATTACCAAAAAATCCAAGAAGAAAATCCTGGGCACAGGCGGTAATTCCCGACTTCCAGCAACAGCAACAAGCGAGAGAGTTCGATGGAACCAGCGCAACCAGCGAGCAAGAATGCCAAGATAACCAACCGCGTTACATGGTCAAGATCCTTTGCTAAAGTAGTAAAGGATCGGAAGAGCATTAGCGTCATCGACCAGAGCGATGAAGGCGGAAGGATCCCAAGGAACCAATGGGGTCTGACGGGCCCTTGCGTCAGTGGCCTTAAAAAGGCTGGAAGAGAACCCAGGTCCGCCACCCGATTGCACAGATGCAGGGTGGTACCAGGGCAACGTTAAGTTGATCGCCTGTGAAGACGAATGATCGGCAGCACTTTACAAGGCTGCCATTAACAAGGTCGGCGAGGTCTACCCCGGGGCCAAGTTGGCAGTTTGCGAGGCCGCAGATATCCCGTCTCGACCGAGAGCGAGGGTGTGGCTGCCGTCGGAACCCTTGGAACCAGAAGCTATACTCAGCCAGCTGACCAGGTTCAACCCGAAGCTTCCAACAGACGGTTGGAAGGTGGTTAAGGTGGAGAAAACCGAGCGCGTCACCATAAACGTGGTAATCCTCCTGAACCAGGCCTGCTTGGAACCCTCGCAGCCCAGCAAACCCAGGTGAACTACGGGTTCGATAAGGTGCAACTACGCATCTACGACACCGATAAGCTTGCGGCAGACAACCTGGCTGCCTGTGCGTCGTGTGAACCCCCGAGCGACGACGAATTGGAGCACGAGGAGGCCACCCTACAGAATACGTGTCAACCGACTCGGAGCTGACAGAGAGCCTGAAGCAGCTGTGCACTCAGGACATAACCGGAGGAAGCGGAGGGTACCAAGCCCGACCACGGTCCTAAAGATGGTGCAGTTCCTGCAGATTAACCTGTACCACAGCAAGGCAGCATCCTCACCTGCCTGGCAACAGGCAACATAGACGTAGTCCTCATTCAAGAGCCATGGATTGTTGGTAACAACTGTGGCTTATCAACCCCCCTATACAAGCTATTTTACACCAAGGATAAGGGTAAAACCAGAACCTGCATTCTTACAAAGACATACTTTAACACATTTCCTATTCCACAGTTTAGCGAAGGCGACCTCACCACGGTCAGACTGGAGCTAAACGAACACACTCATCACACCATAGCATCATTCTATCTGGCTCACGACTACGAAGGGCCACTACCAAACATCACTACACAACAACTCATACATACACACACATCTAAGGAACTCATCCTGGGTGGGGACGCTAACTCACACTACACACAATGGGGAAGTACAAACACAAACGAGAGGGGTTACTCTACGACTATCTCCTCCAATCAAATCTATTCATCTGCAACAAAGGTATTGACCCAACTTTCATTACTAGAAATAGGAGGGAAGTCCTAGACATTAGACTAATATCTGATCCCCTACTTAACCAGCTAGAAGCGTGGAAGGTGGGGATCGATCACTCATTCTCAGACCACCGATACATAGAATTTACAATAACTCTAGACTGTCCTCCCGCCGACAACATTACTAATCTAAGATTATTCAACTGGGGATATTACAAAAATCTCCTCAACAGGATCCTTAGATAACCTAGTTAACACTTTTACTGATATCTGCGGTGAGGCCTTAAAAAGGGCTTGCCCAAGCATAACAGTCAAAGCAAAGCACAAACCCCCATGGTGGAACGCAACCCCGGCGAACCTTAAAAGAGAGTGGATAACTTACTTTAATAGAGCTAAATATAACAATAGCGAATCTTCCTGGAATTTATACCATACAACACTAAGCCTATACAAAAAGGAAATTAGAATATCAAAACGAAGAGCTCGGGCTAATTTCTGCAGTAGCATAGAATCTACTGCGGAAGCATCCAGACTCAGAAGAATTTTAGCAAAATCTCCAGCAACCATTGGATATCCAAAAACCAATGCTGACAGCTGGACGGAAAACAGTCAGGAAACCCTTGAACTACTGTTAGACACCCACTTTCCTAAAAACACCCATGTAATGGAGGACCTCTATATAGAGGAGAACTTAGACGATCAGAGGATAGACAACATATCGAACCCTGGCCGCATTCAGTGGGCTGTCAACTCTTTTAGGCCCTTCAAATCCCCCAACCCAGATGGGTTCTTCCCGGCCCAGCTACAACGAACCCTAGATATTTCCCTACCCTGGCTGACAGCCATCTTCCACGGCTGCCTTGCTCTAAACCATATTCCAACAAGGTGGCTGGACGTTAAGGTTATTTTTATACCGAAACCCGCAAGCCAGCCAACCCATAGGACTTCCGCCCGATTAGTCTCTCTTCCTTCTTGTTGAAAACCCTGGGAAGGCTAATTGACACCCGTATCAGGCTAACCATCAACCAAAGCCTACTCTCTGACGCACAGCATGCGTATCGTAAGGGTAGATCAACAGATACCGCCCTCCACTCTCTAGTGTGCAGCATAGAGAGAGGTTTCCGCAATGAGGAATACTCTCTGGCAGCGTTTCTAGACACAGAAGGCGCCTTTAACAACGTCACCCCGAATGTCAGCAGAGGAACCCCACAAGGGGGCGTACTTTTACCTCTTCTATGGGTTTTAGTGGTCAACAAACTACTATCACTTCTAGAAGAGGCGGGCACTAAGGTGGTAGCCTACGCGGATGACGTGGTTATCCTAGTGCAGAGTAAATTCCCGCAAACTCTTTGCAATCTAATAGAGACAGCCCTATCCATCATCTCTAGATGGACGGCTGTCTATGGACTGGGAGTTAACCCAGAAAAGACCGAACTAGTTTTTTAACAAGGAAGTATAAGGTACCAAATCTAATTCTCCCTAAACTACACCAAACGCGCCTAACCTTTAGCAACCAAGCAAAGTACCTAGGTGTCATCCTTGACAAAAAGCTCCCCTAAACAGATAACATCCTAGATCGCACACGCAAAGCGGCCATAGCCCTCTTCGCTTGTAAAAAAGCCATAGGGAGGAAGTGGGGTTTCTCCCCCATGATAGTTCACTGGCTATGCACTGCAATAGTCAGGCCCATTCTCCTCTACGGAAACATCGTTTGGTGGCCTTCCCTAGAAAAGAACTGCAGCCTCCGGATCCTTCACAAGATCCAAGGAAGCGCAGAGCTCTGCATCAGTAGGGCGCTACGCACCACCGCTACTGAAGCACTAAACACAATTCTCGACCTCCAACCCCTGGACCTACTTGCCAAAAGCTGGGCATCTGCAACAGCGCTGAGGCTCCGCGAAGCAACGGCATGGACAACAGACTCTACGGGTCACTCCAATAGCCTATTAAAACATACATCCTTACCACGTAGTACGGACTACGTTCAACCCATAGTCAACTTCGAAAGAAGATACATGATCTTCATACCCACCCGTACAGACTGGGACAACCTCCCACACCAATTCGAAAACGCCGTCAACATATGCACAGACGGCTCCAAGCTTAACTCCCAAACAGGTGGGGGAGTCTTTTCCCCCGAACTAGACATAAAAGTCTCATTCCGCCTACCAGACCACTGTAGTGATTTCCAAGCGGAAGTCATGGCAATTCAGGGAGCCGTGACCCACCTGGACACGTCAGTACATCATGACAGATATCTTCATCTTCTCGGATAGTCAAGCAGCCCTCAGGGCCCTCGACTCCTACACAACGAACTCAAAAAGAATCTCTGAATGCCGCAAATCTCTTAACGAGATGGCCACTCATCTGAGAATCAACCTCATCTGGGTGCCTGGACACCGTAATATTGAGGGCAACTGCATAGCAGACGAGCTAGCAAGACAGGGGACAACCGCCGACATCCTTCGTGATAAGGTCACGGTGGGTATGCCCATGGCTACCTGCAAGCTCCATCTCAGGCAGAGACTGTTCACACTTTCCAGTAACCGTTGGAACTCAATCTCAACATGCCACAATTTTAGACTCACATGGCCAAATTATAACTCGAAAAGAACAAAAACTCTCCTACAATGTAGTAGGGAAGACATCTCCACTGTTCTAAATGCCCTCACGGGCCACTGTCTAATAGGGACTCACGCGGACAGGCTGGGAATCAGTAACCACGACTTCTGCCGCAGCTGCAAACAGATAGACGAAGAGGAGAGCATCGAACACCTCCTATGCGTCTGCCCAGCGCATAACCTAAACCGCTTTCAAACACTAGGTTGCTACACACTTCCGAACCTGGCGGCCATTCAGGGCGTAAGCATCCAAAAACTCTTATGTTTCTTGAGAAGAACAGAATACTTCGCGAAAGCAGATAACCCATGAGCTAGGGAAAAGGATCTGATCAGAGATCATGTGGTATCACAAGGGGCCCAATGTGGCCTAGGTGAGGGGATTAGTATCTAATCTCCAACCACTCCTACCTAACCTAACCTAACCATACCCGTTACTCGTAGAGTAAAAGGGTATACTAGATTCATCGGAAAGTATGTAACAGGCAGATGGAAGCGTTTCCGACCCCATAAAGTATATAGTGACGTATCTGCACTGCGATTTCTCAACGGCCACCAGTTCAAGAAACGAAACCGTTCACAAATAAACAGAATCGCCAATTTCGGCTTTGATTAAAAACGATACAGAAGCTTGAGATCCCGCAATGCAAACAAACAAAGAAATTTGATTAAGTCCGAACGTCAACAATGACGTAATTCCATAAACGTGAAAATCCAATAAGATTGCAAAATCTAATAAGACCGAATTATGTAAACATAAACAAAGAAGTGGCGATCACATCATTCACATGCGATTCCGTCACCTAATGCACTAACAGTAAATTCTAAGACGCAAACCGAGGTTTCATGCTAACCAATTCTGTAACATACAGTTAGTCTTTTTCCAACGTTCTAATAAAGAATAACCAACAAATATAAAAAATCACCTGATTTTTTATTCGGGCGAAGAACGAGTCATGTAAATGGCGCAGTCGTCGGCAGGATCTCTTTATAAAATATCCTTGCGAAAAAACAAAGTCGTGAGCTTACTGATTAATTAAAAGGATATTTCTAAACTACAGGATTCGACTAGCTCGGAAGTGCAACTAAGAGATCCTCAAAAGAACCTAAGTGCAAATTAAAGGCACTGAAAAAATAATAATAAATTAAATTTCAATCGACGATAAATCCAATTCGGTTAGTAATAAAGTTGAGTGGAATTTAATTAAACACATCAAAATGAACTTACAACAACAATACAATACAATACTAATTTTCAAGGTAACGTAAGAAAAATTTTTAATGAGATCGAGCTTAAACAGTTAGTTATAAGCAACAAATTAGAACTTAAGAGAAATCCAAATGATTTAATATTGTACACAGAAGCAATGTTTAGGACTACAAAAAACCTAATACAACGAAAATTGCACAGATGCAGGGTGGTACCAGGGCAACGTTAAGTTGATCGCCTGTGAAGACGAATGATCGGCAGCACCTTACAAGGCTGCCATTAACAAGGTCGGCGAGGTCTACCCCGGGGCCAAGTTGGCAGTTTGCGAGGCCGCAGATATCCCGTCTCGACCGAGAGCGAGGGTGTGGCTGCCGTCGGAACCCTTGGAACCAGAAGCTATACTCAGCCAGCTGACCAGGTTCAACCCGAAGTTTCCAACAGATGGTTGGAAGGTGGTTAAGGTGGAGAAAACCGAGCGCGTCACCATAAACGTGGTAATCCTCCTGAACCAGGCCTGCTTGGAATCCTCGCAGCCCAGCAAAACCAGGTGAACTACGGGTTCGATAAGGTGCAACTACGCATCTACGACACCGATAAGCTAGCGGCAGACAACCTGGCTGCCTGTGCGTCGTGTGAACCCCTGAGCGACGACGAATTGGAGCACGAGGAGGCCACCCTCACAGACTACGTGTCAACCGACTCGGAGCTGACAGAGAGCCTGAAGCAGCTGTGCACTCAGGACATAACCGGAGGAAGCGGAGGGTACCAAGCCCGACCACGGTCCTAAAGATGGTGCAGTTCCTGCAGATTAACCTGCACCACAGCAAGGCAGCATCCTCACCTGCCTGGCAACAGGCAACATAGACGTAGTCCTCATTCAAGAGCCATGGATTGTTGGTAACAACTGTGGCTTATCAACCCCCCTATACAAGCTATTTTACACCAAGGATAAGGGTAAAACCAGAACCTGCATTCTTACAAAGACATACTTTAACACATTTCCTATTCCACAGTTTAGCGAAGGCGACCTCACCACGGTCAGACTGGAGCTAAACGAACACACTCATCACACCATAGCATCATTCTATCTGGCTCACGACTACGAAGGGCCACTACCAAACATCACTACACAACAACTCATACATACACACACATCTAAGGAACTCATCCTGGGTGGGGACGCTAACTCACACTACACACAATGGGGAAGTACAAACACAAACGAAAGGGGTTACTCTACGACTATCTCCTCCAATCAAATCTATTCATCTGCAACAAAGGTATTGACCCAACTTTCATAACTAGAAATAGGAGGGAAGTCCTAGACGTTAGACTAATATCTGATCCCCTACTTAACCAGCTAGAAGCGTGGAAGGTGGGGATCGATCACTCATTCTCAGACCACCGATACATAGAATTTACAATAACTCTAGACTGTCCTCCCGCCGACAACATTACTAATCTAAGATTACTCAACTGGGGATATTACAAAAATCTCCTCAACAGGATCCTTAGATAACCTAGTTAACACTTTTACTGATATCTGCGGTGAGGCCTTAAAAAGGGCTTGCCCAAGCAGAACAGTCAAAGCAAAGCACAAACCCCCATGGTGGAACGCAACCCTGGCGAACCTTAAAAGAGAGTGTAGAACTTACTTTAATAGAGCTAAATATAACAATAGCGAATCTTCCTGGAATTTATACCATACAACACTAAGCCTATACAAAAAGGAAATTAGAATATCAAAACGAAGAGCTCGGGCTAATTTCTGCAGTAGCATAGAATCTACTGCGGAAGCATCCAGACTCAGAAGAATTTTAGCAAAATCTCCAGCAACCATTGGATATCCAAAAACCAATGCTGACAGCTGGACGGAAAACAGTCAGGAAACCCTTGAACTACTGTTAGACACCCACTTTCCTAAAAACACCCATGTAATGGAGGACCTCTATATAGAGGAGAACTTAAACGATCAGAGGATAGAAAACATATCGAACCCTGGCCGCATTCAGTGGGCTGTCAACTCTTTTAAGCCCTTCAAATCCCCCAACCCAGATGGGTTCTTCCCGGCCCAGCTACAACGAACCCTAGATATTTCCCTACCCTGGCTGACAGCCATCTTCCACGGCTGCCTTGCTCTAAACCATATTCCAACAAGGTGGCTGGACGTTAAGGTTATTTTTATACCGAAACCCGCAAGCCAGCCAACCCATAGGACTTCCGCCCGATTAGTCTCTCTTCCTTCTTGTTGAAAACCCTGGGAAGGCTAATTGACACCCATATCAGGCTAACCATCAACCAAAGCCTACTCTCTGACGCACAGCATGCGTATCGTAAGGGTAGATCAACAGATACCGCCCTCCACTCTCTAGTGTGCAGCATAGAGAGACGTTTCCGCAATGAGGAATACTCTCTGGCAGCGTTTCTAGACATAGAAGGCGCCTTTAACAACGTCACCCCGAATGTCAGCAGAGGAACCCCACAAGGGGGCGTACTTTTACCTCTTCTATGGGTTTTAGTGGTCAACAAACTACTATCACTTCTAGAAGAGGCGGGCACTAAGGTGGTAGCCTACGCGGATGACGTGGTTATCCTAGTGCATAGTAAATTCCCGCAAACTCTTTGCAATCTAATAGAGACAGCCCTATCCATCATCTCTAGATGGACGGCTGTCTATGGACTGGGAGTTAACCCAGAAAAGACCGAACTAGTTTTTTAACAAGGAAGTATAAGGTACCAAATCTAATTCTCCCTAAACTACACCAAACGCGCCTAACCTTTAGCAACCAAGCAAAGTACCTAGGTGTCATCCTTGACAAAAAGCTCCCCTGGACAGATAACATCCTAGATCGCACACGCAAAGCGGCCATAGCCCTCTTCGCTTGTAAAAAAGCCATAGGGAGGAAGTGGGGTTTCTCCCCCATGATAGTTCACTGGCTATGCACTGCAATAGTCAGGCCCATTCTCCTCTACGGAAACATCGTTTGGTGGCCTTCCCTAGAAAAGAACTGCAACCTCCGGATCCTTCACAAGATCCAAGGAAGCGCAGAGCTCTGCACCAGTAGGGCGCTACGCACCACCGCTACTGAAGCACTAAACACAATTCTCGACCTCCAACCCCTGGACCTACTTGCCAAAAGCTGGGCATCTGCAACAGCGCTGAGGCTCCGCGAAGCAACGGCATGGACAACAGATTCTACGGGTCACTCCAATAGCCTATTAAAACATACATCCTTACCACGTAGTACAGACTACTTTCAACCCATAGTCAACTTCGAAAGAAGATACATGATCTTCATACACACCCGTACAGACTGGGACAACCTCCCACACCAATTCGAAAATTCCCAAACAAGTGGGGGAGTCTTTTCCCCCGAACTAGACATAAAAGTCTCATTCCGCCTACCAGACCACTGTAGTGATTTCCAAGCGGAAGTCATGGCAATTCAGGGAGCCGTGACCCACCTGGACACGTCAGTACATCATGATATAGATATCTTCATCTTCTCGGATAGTCAAGCAGCCCTCAGGGCCCTCGACTCCTACACAACGAACTCAAAAAGAATCTCTGAATGCCGCAAATCTCTTAACGAGATGGCCACTCATCTGAGAATCAACCTCATCTGGGTGCCTGGACACCGTAATATTGAGGGCAACTGCATAGCAGACGAGCTAGCAAGACAGGGGACAACCGCCGACATCCTTCGTGATAAGGACACGGTGGGTATGCCCATGGCTACCTGCAAGCTCCATCTCAGGCAGAGACTGTTCACACTTTCCAATAACCGTTGGAACTCAATCTCAACATGCCACAATTTTAGACTCACATGGCCAAATTATAACTCGAAAAGAACAAAAACTCTCCTACAATGTAGTAGGGAAGACATCTCCACTGTTCTAAATGCCCTCACGGGCCACTGTCTTATAGGGACTCACGCGCACAGGCTGGGAATCAGTAACCATGACATCTGCCGCAGCTGCAAACAGATAGACGAAGAGGAGAGCATCGAACACCTCCTATGCGTCATCCCAGCGCATAACCTAAACCGCTTTCAAACACTAGGTTGCTACACACTTCCGAACCTTGCGGCCATTCAGGGCGTGACCATCCAAAAACTCTTATGTTTCTTGAGAAGAACAGAATACTTCGCGAAAGCAGATAACCCATGAGCTAGGGAAAAGGATCTGATCAGAGATCATGTGGTATCACAAGGGGCCCAATGTGGCCTAGGTGAGGGGATTAGTATCTAATCTCCAACCACTCCTACCTAACCTAACCTAACCATACCCGTTACTCGTAGAGTAAAAGGGTATACTAGATTCATCGGAAAGTATGTAACAGGCAGATGGAAGCGTTTCCGACCCCATAAAGTATATAGTGACGTATCTGCACTGCGATTTCTCAACGGCCACCAGTTCAAGAAACGAAACCGTTCACAAATAAACAGAATCGCCAATTTCGGCTTTGATTAAAAACGATACAGAAGCTTGAGATCCCGCAATGCAAACAAACAAAGAAATTTGATTAAGTCCGAACGTCAACAATGACGTAATTCCATAAACGTGAAAATCCAATAAGATTGCAAAATCTAATAAGACCGAATTATGTAAACATAAACAAAGAAGTGGCGATCACATCATTCACATGCGATTCCGTCACCTAATGCACTAACAGTAAATTCTAAGACGCAAACCGAGGTTTCATGCTAACCAATTCTGTAACATACAGTTAGTCTTTTTCCAACGTTCTAATAAAGAATAACCAACAAATATAAAAAATCACCTGATTTTTTATTCGGGCGAAGAACGAGTCATGTAAATGGCGCAGTCGTCGGCAGGATCTCTTTATAAAATATCCTTGCGAAAAAACAAAGTCGTGAGCTTACTGATTAATTAAAAGGATATTTCTAAACTACAGGATTCGACTAGCTCGGAAGTGCAACTAAGAGATCCTCAAAAGAACCTAAGTGCAAATTAAAGGCACTGAAAAAATAATAATAAATTAAATTTCAATCGACGATAAATCCAATTCGGTTAGTAATAAAGTTGAGTGGAATTTAATTAAACACATCAAAATGAACTTACAACAACAATACAATACAATACTAATTTTCAAGGTAACGTAAGAAAAATTTTTAATGAGATCGAGCTTAAACAGTTAGTTATAAGCAACAAATTAGAACTTAAGGGAAATCCAAATGATTTAATATTGTACACAGAAGCAATGTTTAGGACTACAAAAAACCTAATACAACGAAAATTACCTGACAGAATTTTTATGATATTAGCAAGAAGCGATATTTCAACAGTACTTAAACTGAAACAAGCGGCTCAGCAAGAAGGGCTATACGAAGAAAATGAAAATTTAAAACATTATAACATCAATGTTAATAAAATTCAAAAACAACAACAAACAAGTTATACACACAACCCCTATCCTTACACTAATTTGTACAACACCCAAAAATTTAATCATGGCCCAGCTCTTTCAATTCAACCATACCCCAATCAAACCCAAAGAATGGTTCCACAAAATCATAAGTTCCAATCGAATAACAGAAATAATACTTTTGACCAAAATAGGAAAAGTTACCAAGAGTTTCGAAGAAATTTAATTCATGGACAGCAAAATAATACAATGAATCAAAGCCAACAGTCAAGTGGACGATCGCGCTCAGAACCCAACCAATCACAAAAGAGAGTCAGATAAAGTAATAGTGGACAATCAAGAACGCAAGTAGACGAAAATTATCAACAAAATAAAGTTTACAAAGAAGATGTTTATGATAAAAAAGAAAATTTTCCAATGCAAGCCTCGGACCAATTACATACATAGAAATAACTATAAATAATCCAAATTATCGTTGCCTCGTCGATACCGGTTCATCAATTAACTTAATGAAAAAGAATTTTCTTAACGGGAGCATACATAAAGATCCGACAATTATACGCACTATGACAGGTCATTATGAACTAAATGAATTTGTAAAAGTTGCGCGTAATAGTTTATTTACTCAAAAACAAATATTTTATATTTACGACTTTTCTTCCAATTATGACATATTACTAGAGGCAAACCAGGCAAATATTGATTATTTAAATAATCGCACTAGTGGGCGCATTTTTTTACACAAAAACATTAGTTTGAAAAATCCAACACAAATATATGATTTTGAGGCATTGCTAAAATCTAAAAATTATACTGATGAAATAAATTATGCTGTTCAAAATGAATTAGCAGAGGGAAAAAATTATCGTTTAGAACACTTAAATAAAGAAGAAAAAGTTAAATTATTAAACTTAATTAACCAATATGAATGGATTCATTATCGCGATGGTGAAAATTTGACCTTTACGAATGTTGTTAAGCATGAAATATAAACTCATCATGAAAATCCAATTTATAAAAACCGTATGGGTATCCTTTTTCATTTGAAAAAGAAGTTGAGTCTCAAATACAGGATATGTTAAAGCAAGGAATTATTAGGCACAGCCTACAGCCTTATTGCAGTCCATTGTGGATAGTACCAAAAAAGAAAGATGCTTCAGGTAAACAACAATTTAGTCTTGTAGTAGACTATAGGGGCTTAAATGAGATCACTATTAGTGATAAATTTGCCATTACCAATATTGACGAAATACTAAGAAAACTAGGACGGTGTCAATATTTTACCATCATTGATTTGGCTAAAGGTTTCCACCAGATCGAAATAGACCGAAATTCCATAAACAAAACAGCGTTTTCCACAAAGTACGGACACTACGAGTACACACGAATGCTATTTGGATTAAAAAAAGCACCTGCAACTTTTCAGCGATGTATGAACAATGTCCTTCGTGAAATAGTAAACAAGCATTTCCTTGTATACTTGGACGATATAATTGTTTTCTCTACGTCTCTTGATGAACACCTTACTTCATTAACAATTGTTTTTGAAAAACTTAAAAACGCTAATCTAAAATTACAACTAGACAAATGTAAATTTTTGAAAAAAGAAACAGAATATTTGGGACACATAGTTGGACCAAGCGGTGTAATGCCAAATCCAGAAAAGGTTAAGGCAATCAATAAATTTCCAATTCTCAAAACTCAAAAAGAAATAAAATCGTTTCTTGGTCCTTGCGGTTATTACAGAAAATTCATTACAAACTTCGCATACATTTCAAAACCTTTAACTAAATGCTTAAAAGCTGGTTCTAAAGTGACATTCAAAGATGATACATTTATTGCAGCATTCAATAAATTAAAACAACTTACCATAAACGATCCTATACTGATTTGTCCAGATTTTGAAAAAAGGTTTCAATTAACTACTGATGCTAGCAATTTTGCATTAGGAGGAGTTCTTTCTCAGGATAACAAACCAATCAGTTACATTAGTAGGACTCTAAATGCACATGAAGAAAACTATAGTATAATTGAAAAAGAATTATTAGCTATAGTATGGGCAACAAAAACCTTAAGACCCTATTTATTCGGAAGAAGATTTGAGATATTTAGTGACCATAAGCCGTCAGTCTGGCTAAACAATATCAAAGAACCTAATTTGAAACTGCAAAGATGGAAGAAAAGGTTAGGCGAAATAAAATATTTACAAGGAAGGCAAAATCACGTAGCCGATGCATTGTCAAGAATCAAAATAAACGAAGTATACTATGGCAGTAACAGAGCAACAGCTCATAGCGCTGAAGAAGATAATGGAAATTTAATAACAATTACTGAAAAACCAATCAATCATTTCGCAAGACAGGTAGAAATGATTCGAAGCAATACAGAAGGAGAAGAAAGTGAAAATTATTTTAAGAAAGTCAAGATTAAAAAATTGTTTAATGAACTAAACATCGAAAAAGCTAAGCAAATATTAAAAAAACACTTTTGTACCAAGTCAAGTGCACTTTACATCGAACACGACTCTGATTTTGAAATCATTCAACAAGCCTTTAAACAGGTCATGAACTCTACTACAAAAATTGTAAGAGCACTAATTAAATTACAGGACAAAAACTTACGCTGAATTTAAAGAAATTATTGTTAGCAAACACGAAAAACTATTGCACCCAGGAATTGAAAAAATGGTAAGGCTCTTCAAAGAAACCTATTATTATCCCAACTACCAGAATTTAATTCAGAATTTAATTAATGAGTGTAATGTTTGTAACCAAGCAAAAACCCAACATAGAAAAACATAGCTCTTATTAAAAAGAACTCCAAAAACAGAATTTTGTAGGGAATTGTAGGGATCAAAAATCAAAATTACCTAACTTGTATTGATTTATACTCAAAATTTGGAACCGCGATTGAATTAAGCGTAAAGGACTGGATGGAAGTTAAAAGAGGAACCAGAACCTTGAAAATAGATAGGGATAGTGCTTTTATGAGTATAGCGCTTAAAAATTGGCTGGACACAGAAAACGTAAATATTCAGATAACAACAAGTAAAAATGGAGTATCAGATGTAGAAAGATTACACACAACAATTAACGAAAAAATACGTGTGATCGAGACCAGCGACAATACGGAAAATAAACTTATGAAAATGGAAGTAATACTGTAAACGTACAATCATAAAATAAAACACAATGGAACAGGTACAGCACCAGCTGATATTTTTATACCCGTTACTCGTAGAGTAAAAGGGTATACTAGATTCGTCGGAAAGTTTGTAACAGGCAGAAGGAAGCGTTTCCTACCCCATAAGTATATATATTCTTGATAAGGATCACTAGCCGAGTCGATCTAGCCATGTCCGTCTGTGTGTCTGTCTGTCTGTCCGGATGAACGCTGAGATCTCTGAAACTATAAGAGCTAGGCTATTGAGATTTGGCATTCAGATTCCTGAGCTTCTTACGCAGCGCAAGCAGAGTGGCACGCCCACTTAAACTCCCACAAACCAACCAAAACTGTGGCTCCTACAGTTTTGATGCTGAAATGTATTCTTCTCGTCAATACCCATCGATTGACCCAAAAAAAGTTTGCCACGCCCACTTTAACGCCCACAAACCGCCCATAAACTTCAAAAAATCGTAAGTATGAACGCGGATATCTCGGAAAATATCAAAGATAGAGAACTGGGATTTCAAACTCTAACGCCCAAAAACCACCCAAGCCTGTGGCGCCCACAATTTTCATGCTAGATAAAAAACTTTAACTGAAATGTGTTGGTCTCGTCAATACCTATCGATTGATCCAAAAAAAAACTTTGCCACGCCCACTCTAACGCCCATTACGCTTAAGTCTGTCTACCGCCGGTAGGTGGCGCATTTAAATCTCACTTTGCTGCTTGCATATCTCCATTTCCTCCACGCACTTGATCATGTGCCACCAATCAGGGGAATTCCCCGTCGTCGGATCTGTGAAGAGACAATGGATTAGTTTTGGGGTTTCCACAGTGGTCTACCTAGCGTTTTGTACGCAGTTAGACGGGTCATGCTGGACTAAGACGGGTCAATTAGTGGTTAGTTTTCCGGAGGGTTAGTTTGTGCAGCACTGGGAGCATGGAGTTCTTCCCACTTAGGGGAGTGAGGACGTTGGGAAGGCGCACCTCCCATCAAGTGGCCCTCACTGACTCCGCGTTGGCTCCTTTCTCAGTGGCCCGTCTCGTAAATTGCTCGTAGCTTATCATCGTGCTTCTGTTGTGTTAAGTCCTGGGTTCCTCTGGGATAGGTTGCCTCTTTCAGGTCGGCCAGTGCTGCGGTTCTACGTTGTCTTCCGTGGACGTGCTGAAGTCGTACTATTGTGGGCGCGATAAACTTGACTACTTTGTATGGCCCTTCGTATTTGGGCGCGAGCTTGTCGGCGAAGTTGTCCACTGCCTTGGACAAGTGATGTCGTCTGAGAAATACCAAAGATCCTAACGTGGGTTTCCATGCTCGGCGGCGGAGATCATAATGTCTCCTCTGTTCTTGTGAAGCTCTCTGCGTATTATCCTGTACTGCCTTCAACACGTCTCGAATCATTTCTGCCTTGTCAAGAGTTGATCGAGCGGCGTTTGTGTCTCTTGCCGTGACTTCATCGTACAGGGCCCCTGAGAGGCGTGGCTCCATGCCGTGAACGATGGCTGGGCTGAACCCAGTAGAGTCTGAAACGCTGCTACTTATAGCCAGATTTAGTTCTGGCAAGAGCTCGTCCCAGGTCGTATGCTTCTCTTCGATGTATTGGGCGACCATAGTCTTAATGGTTCTATTTGCCTTCTCAGTCGGATTCTGCTGCGGAGTGTAGGGCGCGGTATATTGGATCTCCATTCCGGCTTGATTGCAGTAAGCCTTGAAGGACCGACTTGTAAATTGGGTCCCGTTGTCACAAACCAAAACGCGAGGAGCCCCGAAGTGGTTCAAAATCCTCTCTCGAAAGGATTTCTCGAGATGGGCTGAGGTGGCTTTTCTCAAAGGGACCAACTCTACCCATTCCGAAAACGCGTCTTGGATCGCGTGAGGTACCCAATAAAATCTGCACAGATCGTGTCAAAGGGCTCACTGATCCAAATAACTGATTCCAAATAACAACGTAAATTCCTGATGGCCCATACAATGGCCAGACACTCCTTCTCTGTGGCCGAATAATTCTCTTCAGCGACGATGAATCGTTGACTAGCAAATGCCGTGGATCGTCTGAGTTAAGACGGCTCCCAGACCTATGTCGCTGGTATCGGATTGAAGGACAAATTTCTCGCTGAAATCCGGGCATGCCAGCATGGGTGCCTCCGTGAGTTTCCTTTTAAGTTCCTCGAATGCATCTTGTTGCTCCTGCTGCCATTGCCACTTTCTCCCTTTTTTAGAGAAGTCCGGACATGGGCTATACAATGCTCGCAAAGTTTGGTACAAGCCGCCTGTACCAAGAGGCCATTCCGAGACAGCGTTGTAATTTCTTGCATGTGGTGGGTGGACTCAGTTGGCGCACGGCCGCGATCTTTTCTGGATCCGTGTGGATTCCTTCCTCGCTAATGACATGTCCTAAATACAAGGTGAGTTCCAAAGTAAACAGGACTTTTTGAATCTAGCGCCCTCTAGTGGCGCCATCTATATGTCAACTGGTGCGTTAGAATGTGCTATCGTTTATCGACTTCCAGTAAAAATTTTATGACATTTCATCTATTGGAAGTGAGGTTATTGCGTTTTAAGTGTCAGTATGTTTTTGTCATCGGTGCGAAAATGAGCTTCGAACAAAGAGCCAACATTAAATTTTGTTTTAAAATTGGTAAATTTTTTACCGAAACGTTTCAATTGATGAAACAAGTTTATGGCGATGATTGCCTATCCCGTAGCAGAGTGCACGAGTGGTTTCAACGTTTTCAAAGTGGTCGTGAGGACATAAATGACGGACTAGCCGAAACCCAAAAAATCGCGCCTGGAGAAGTCAAAAGTGAAGACAATGCTGATTTGTTTTTATGATTCCAAGGGTATTGCCCACAATGAATTTGTTCCACCCTGCCAAAACATTAATGCGGTATTCTACCTTGGAGTTTTGAAGCGTTTGGTGCGCCGTATTCGTTTGTTGCACGATAATGCGCCGTCTCATCGATCGACGCTTGTGTCCGACTATTTGACCAAAAATCACATTTTAACCATCAACCACTCCCCGTATTCACCTGATATGGCACCGTGCGACTTCTACCTATTCGGAAAAATGCATTTGTCGATGAAAGGAGAGCGTTATGCAGACGTAGAGGCCATTCAAAAGGCTTGCACCGGCTAAAACACTCGTTCGACATGCTTTTGGACCGTGCAAAAAGCTGTATTAAAGCAGAAGGAGACTATTTTGAATAAAATAAATTGATTTTGCCGAAAAAATTATTTGTTCTTTCTTTTTTTTAAAAGTCCTGTTTACTTTGGAACTCACCTTGTATACTAGACTACGCTTGAAGAAACTGCATTTCTTCGAATTGAGGCGAAGGTTCGCCTTTCGTAGCCGTTGGAATACTTCCTGTAGGTGAAGAACATGCTCCTCGGGTGTGGCTCCTAATAATGTCATCCAAGTACGCAAATGCATGGGGCTCCAGGTCGGGTCCTATAGCACTGTCGAGTGCTCGCTGAAACGTCGCTGGTGCCGAGTGTAGGCCAAACGGCATGACCTTCCAGTGATAGAATCCTCTCCCTGGCACTGTAAAGGCTGTGCACTCGCGACTAGCCTTGGCCACCGGGATCTGCCAGTACCCACTCTTTAAATCCAGGGTAGATATATACTTCGCGTGCCGTAGCCGTTCTAGTATGTGAGTTATCCTAGGTAATAAGTATGCGGGTTCTTTGGGAAATATCTCTGTTTGATTGGCTTGTCATCGCGCATTGTGATACTGTGCTCGGCGATATGTGACACACAGGCCAACCCTTCGAACTAAGCTAGTTCTACCTCTAGAAACTGGATCACCCAGGGTTCTACGGCTTTTGTCGGCTGTTCTTGGCTTTCTGTAATAACTGCTAACGCTTCTCCAGCGTTAGGCGTGACTCCTGCCTTCCTTGGGGAATCTATGCTTTGCGAATCGCAAGGCGTGTGCCGTGGCTTCAAAATTTGTTCACGTAAATTATCGGGTACTCTGGTTGTCCTGCGAAACGGATTATTTCTTACCGCCCTCTCGTCTCGGGGTGGAAGAATATGGATCGGCCCCAGGGCCTCGTGGTTCCTGTGTTCAGGCTGCTCAGGCTGGTCTCGTGGTTCTGGTTCTTGGCCTCCGGTTATAGTATTTGGCAACTGGCGAAATGAAGTCGATGAAAGAGGAGACAGTACTAAATTGGTCGTGGCTGTACCTAAGTTAAGGGGACCCAATTGCAAAGATACGCGTCCATATTGCAGAGTGGCGGACACGCCTCCGAGAAAATCCGTGCATAATAAAACGTGTTCCGTAATCGAGGGTAAAAATTTAACCCATCGCCGGTCTAACTGGACTATTGCTACGAGTGACTTGGTGATTTCTTTCTTGGAACCTTCCGCGAGACTGACTTGTATTCGTACCGCCCGTACATTATCTGAAGTGCCGTCGAGTTGGATAACTCAATCACTCACGAAACTCCTGCTGGCGCCTGTATCAATAGTGGCGTTGAAGTACTGGCCCTCGATGCTTACTCGTGCTATGATGCGGCCTGCCTGAACTTGCAGTACCGTATCTAATTCCTGGGATTCATCCTTGTAGTCTCCGTCCGCTCCCCGAAGACTCCTCTCGTTTCCCGATCGAAGGCGACGGCAGCATTCTCGGGTGTATATCCCGCGGCGTTCACAATTCCACCAGAAAATGGCTCTGGGATTGCGGCAGTCATAAGCGAAATGTCCCTCCTCCGCACAGTTTCTGCAGGCCTGTCTGACGTTATAAGCCTGATTCCTCAACGAATTACCGGGTTCCGGGGTCACGGCAGATAGGACCGGTGTTCTTCTCGGTGTTTGCCCTAAGGGGGCCTGTGATGCTCCGTGGCTAATTTGTCCCGGGCGTGATTGGGATCCTGCTAATATCTTCGTGTGCTGATGGATGTCTCGATCCCGTGTTACCTCGTAGTTCACTGCTAAGACAGTCAGCTGCTCCAGTGTCGTGAATTCGTGTCGTCTAGTAAACAGCTGATACTCCGGTTGTAGATTCTCATAAATCCTCTCCAATTCCTGTGTGCCGTTGTATCCTGCTCTATGCATCATTAGTCGGATCTGAACTAGATATTGTTTGAATGTTTCTCCTGGCTGTTGATATCTCGTACGGATTTCATCCTCCAATCGCGGAAAATATCGAGGTGGTAGAAAAAAATCAAGAAAAGCTCTCTTAAAGGTAGCCCAAGACTCGCCGAGTAATTGGTTCGTTCTAAACCAATGTTCCGCCGTCTCTGTCAAAAGTCCTGGTATCGCTTGTGGCATCTTTTCCACGTTGACTTCGTAGGCATTGGCCCGCTCCTCGAGATGCTGAATAAAGGTGATGGGATCCGTTGTTCCATCGAACGTTATTCCCCAGTTACGTAATTTTTCTGCCAGTGTAGCTGCGGTCATCTCGGTTTTCCGAGGGAAATATCCCGTCTGGCCAAATTATTCTCCATGTCACTTATTACTTCTGGAGTACTAATGCCTCCGATCGGTGGAACTTGAAGCTGCGTGGGACCTGGTGGTACCGGACTCGGGGCTCGTTGCTTCTTTTCACTCATCGCGGCATTTATTCCGGCCTCCCACTGCCGAAGTCTTTCGATAATTTTGAGCTCGTGGTCCTCGCGACTGTTAAACGCCGCTAAGCGGCTCCTCATTTCCTCTAACCTTCCTGTCGCTTCCAGAGAAAACACCTTAAGGATTGCCTCCAGCTCCAGCTTACGGAGATAGGAAATCCAGTGTGCTTCCATACTTGCAACAAAAAATTGCAAGCTACTCTGAGATCCGCAAGAAAGTTTTTCCGACAAGACGAAAGGGAAAAATCACCAATTAATTTGAGGTTTCGGCAAAAGAGGACAAAGTCTGGTTTTCGGCGTGTAAATCAATTAATGTCAAACAAACGCTGCAAGGACTCGCTGGTCACTCGACGACAGCTAGTCGGGGTCACGAAAGAGGACACGATAATTATAGAAAAATCGAAGTGGAATAAACTCAGAGAAACCTGCATGGTAACTCGAGAGGACGATGATTTCCCGTAGATCGATGTACACTCGGCGGCGGCTAAATGAGAATTTAAGCTGGTTATTTCTGTCAATGGTATTTTCTTTGCTGATCTGGTCGGTTGTCAGCTTCGGGTGTCGGAGAGACGATGAGAGAGCCAATCAAAATGGCGGTTGCTGTGAGAGTACACGTTAGATTCTCCCTGCCTCGTGCTTCAAGTTTCCCGACTCGAATGGCGTACCGGTAGAGGGTTCGGTCCGCTCTCTTTCTGCTATGCTATATATCTATGTACTCGTGCTACGATGTTTATATCGCTCTGGCTCATTGGTTTTCTTATGTATCTATCTCGCTCTGGTTTTCTTATATATTTATTTTCCTCGTGGTTTCTGTGGTTTTCTTATTATATATTTTCTCTGCCGCTGTGTTTTTTTCCTCTTAGGTATACATGGGTCACGTGTTCTCTGGTCGCGTGCTCGTATGTTCACGGGACTGTACCTGCTCAAATTTTCCAGGTCTTCTGGTTATACTCGCTGTGCCTGCTTGAACCTCGAGGTTATTGATAGTATTAGTGTCCCCTCGATATGTATGCCTCTCCTTACGTATCGAAGGAAAAAAAAACTAATTTTTTTTTCCTTGTACCCAAAAATTCTCAAAGTTAAATGATCAAATGGGTCTTTAGGCCATATATTTGTCAACTAAAATTCGTAAACCCTACGTCCCTGCTCGAGCGCCATCTGTAAAGTAGTTTCTTAGGCTGGAATGCGGCTCAGTCTGGCCAGGATCCCCTTTACAGAAAAATTTATAAAGGATGGGACACGGATTGGAGATAACTGGTAGGCGGACGCTAGGTGGAAGTTATCCGCCCCTTTTAATCGATCAATAAGAAACATTTTTATTTGGATACAATTAGGTAAATAAAGGCCCCGCGGATCGCTCTTCAGGTACGCCTATTGGGATTGACTCGTGGCAAGCGCCACAAGAGACCGGGAAGGGGCAAAATATCTCTTGGAGGGGCTCCTTTATGTCGCACTAGCCCGCCATTTTGTGCTGTGGCCTGGGTTACGATCTTGCCGGCACGCCTGATCTCCCTTAGCATTCGCCGAGGGGGTCACACGTGCTCTTTTGGCCAAACTTGTCGGAGTCCCCACTGTACCGCCAGCAATCACTGGTGGGGCAGGGGCGCCGGCAAGTGGTCAGCAACCCCGGACACGAGACTTATTCTGCGGTCAGCCTAAAATAAGGGTATTTTCCGGTCGGCTTGTCCGACCCCGGGCAAAAATAGACATGCAACATTTTATTATAAATTTTAAGTCAACAATTCGTGTTTTATTCAAGAGTTTTCTTCATATTTCTCGTTTTAGTAACTCTGCTGTAATATTGCCTTTCGCAAGTTTCTTACATAATTTTCTCGTAGCTTAATTTCTAGATCTAGCACTTGAACACAGAATTCTAGGGGCGTCTTTAACCTACCCTAACCTTGTAACACCGCATCGAGATCGGAAAAAACCTTCCAAACCTTCCTTGATGGCCGGCTTGGAAGTTTTCGTGGCCACTCGGTGCTGGTCTTGCATCTCACTCACCCATCTTACTCCTGCACACACACGTGGCGTCGGGTGCGTGTGTTTCCTTGCCTTGCGGCGCAGATCTTCTCGCCGCTGGTCCTGGGACGGGAGATCTACACCGTCCTTGTCCTTGTCCTGCTGCTGCTGCTCCTGCCGGGCCAGCTTCAAACGACCGCTGGCTTGTCCTGTTCTTGTTGTTGCTGCTGTACTCCTCGTTGCTCCTCGATAGGTCCTTTGTCTCCACTCGCCTGGGCCAGCGTCAAAACGACCGCTGCTCCTGTTCACTTTTGTTCCGTGTCAATCGACCACTCGCAAATCACTGACTCCCAGCTTGTGTCCAGCTTCTTGTCTTGGCGCCGCTTTTCTCGAAACTTCCATGATCTTATCTTCCTCTCGCTCGCACTTGAGCGGGCCCCTGGCGTGTGCCAGTTTTCGGGGGTTGATTTCGCTGGCGTGCAAATTCCCGTGTAAGTCGCGATTCTATTGTCCTCTCCCTCACTTCTATGGCTGGAGTTGACGCGTGCCAGTTTTTCGTGGTGAATTCTCGCCCTTTGTGTGTGTGTGTGAGGTGAGCTTTGGCTCGCTAGCGGTGGGTGTTCCGCTTGACTATCGTGTGTCGGTGTTCGTGTCTAATCTTAACCTACGATTAATACTAATCTTATCTATTAATACTTCTATTTGTGAGAAGCCGTACGGTTCCTTACAATATAAACGAGTTTCATTGATAATTTTGTATTGTCTAATGGTGACAATGTCTTAAAGAATAAGGTCTTCCTCAACCAAACATTGCTGAACTCGAAGTTTGAGAAATTAAATCGATTATCTTAGAGATATGGGATGTGAAAATAATAACACCGTCGTTACCGACAACAAAAATTTGATTACCGAGGAACAAAAAGGCATATACAAGCCCATTTTACAAAGCGTTGGAGCTAAGATGGGTAAAATATTTATTTTGGAGGGCCATGTGAAACACGTAAATTTGTTGTTGAAAAAAGTTCGAAGATAAAATCAAATGAGATCGCTATAGTCAAGCGCCTCGATTATGAGATACCCCTTACTCAGCTAACCAAATTCAAAACAAATTTTCAGCTGTAATCGAAATTTTCCAAGTTCTTCGTTCAGCAAAAAGATTTTAAGTTAAATATACGATAGACGTTGATGCACTACGAGCAGTACAAGCAAGTGGCCCAACGAACCCAAATGAAAATAAAAGAAGCAACTAAGAATGAAGCAAATGAGTTAAAAAATTAGTTTTGTGCAAATTCAATGATAAAGGTTGTTATAATTATTACATAGAACGCGAAAGGGCTCGTGCAGACAAAAATTTAACGTACATCGTGGTAAATTTAGGGCACTATAATTTCGTGTTAGTCTGGCAGGGACATTGAAAGTTAGGCGGTTTGCAAGTTCTACAGAATCAATATCACCTCTAATAAGATTTTGCATTAAAATAGTACCAAGTATTGTTCTACGATTACAAGTGTAGGTAAATTAAGCAATAGTAATCTGCTCTGATAGGAAGGTAGCCTTACGTTTTGATCCCAGTTCAAACTACGAAGGGCAAAAATAAGAAATTTTTTTTGTACCGACTCAATACGGTCAATGTGCACTTGATATTGTGGACTCCAAACCGAAGAACAATATTCCAAAATAGGACGGACAAGGGAGGTAAATAATAATTTGCTTGTATAAGGGTCATCAAATTCTTTTGACCAACGCTTTATAAACCCAAGAACACTCATGGCCTTGTTGACAGTGGAAATTATGTGGCAGTCAATATTAACGCCTAAATCATTAACTGAATTTATACGGTCGTGTTGCGTATTTTGAAGAGAGTAACTAACAAAAGTAGTAGTACCCCTATAAAAAGCCATAACGTTGCATTTAATGCAGTTCAAATTTAATAGGTTGTACTCACACCATCCCTGAAAACAATCAATATCTGACTGTAAGTTGAAACCCGACGTTATATCGTTATATGATAAACAAAGCGTAACATCATCAGCATACATTAGTACACGAGAATGTGTTATGGTAGAGGGAAGATCGTTAATAAACAAAGTAAGCAGCAAAGGACCCAAATGACTACCCTGAGGCACTCCAGATGACACGTAGATCAATTTTGAAACAGCGTTCTTGAATATAACCCTCTGAGTCCTACCAATTAAATAACTTGAAATCCAAGTTAATAGATAACATGGAAACCCAAGCTGATTTAATTTGAATAATAGAAGAGAGTGGTTGACAGAGTCAAAGGCCTTACTAAAATCTGTATATATAACGTCAGTCTGCATTTTTTTTAATTCCATTAATTACAATAGATGACAATTCAAGAAGGTTGGTGGTGGTCGATCTTCGCTTAACAAAACCATGCTGACACGGTGATATTAGCGAGGAACATAAATGTTGCAAATGAGAAGTAATAATACGTTCAAATGCTTTAGGAATTGCCGACAATTTAGAAATACCTCTATAATTCTGGGCATCAACATATGGTTGACGCACAAAACTTAAGCACACACCCGGGGAGTCCATCAGGACCGGGAGAATAAGTTGGCGTTGTTTTTTCTAAGTCTCTTACGAGAGAAATTTCCGTAATTTCAGGGGTAAAGATACAATTTGCCTTATTTAAGGGATTAGGGTAGTTAGAATTTGACCAAGCAGCCGAACTATAAGTAGTTTGGAAAAACTCGGCAAATAAATCAGCAATTTCAGAATCCGTCGATGCCTCCATAGAGCTAAAACGTAACGATGAAGGCAATGCCGACGACTTACGCTTGGCATTAACAAAGTTATGAAACTGCTTCGGATCATTTGAAAATTCAAATTTACATTGACTTAAATAGATAGAATAGAAATGACTATTGACAACATTAAAGTCTGATCGAGCCACCCACATATTTCGAAAAATCAGATGGCTTACCCGATTTTTAATACTTTTTATAGGTGTTTGTTTTAAAGTTTTTAAGTCTTCGAAGCGCATTGGTAAACCAAGGAGGCCTGTTTAGCTTTGAAGGAAGCCTATCAGGAACGCATTCATTAAAAAAAGTATTTAACACTATATAGAATAGTTCAGTGGCACTTTCAATATGCATACAATTGTACAAGTCTGTCCAATTATATTGAGAAATCATATCGCTAAGTTTTTTATAGTCACATTTTCGAAAACATCTCATTTTAGTTGGAGAAACTAAAGGAGAGAGGGTATCAACGCATGGGAGGCAGATTGTCAATTCCATTGTTGGATGATATCTGTCATCAGGTACAACAAGAGCGTCAATTCTAGATACTGTGACTTCAGACGGGTCTGAAACAAACACAAGATCTAGTTGTCTATTTAATGAATTCCGTATGAAGCTTACTTGCTGTAACGACAATTCTAAGCGGCCATCTACAAACTCAGGGACAGATAAGGGTATAGCGACAAGTAGGAGGAGACCAAGAAATATCAGGGAGATTAAAGTCACCCAAAACAATCAAAAGGTCTCTGTTAGAAAGAAGGGATAGAACAGGTTTTATCGTAGACAGATGGTGCTCATAATTCATTAAATCAGAGCCAGGTGGAATATAGAAAGATGTAACAAAAATAGATAAGGATTGCAAGGAAACTTTCACACTAAAAAATTTAATTTCGTTAGGGGTATAGTGAATTCTTTCGGATGTTAGGCTGGAGGTAACGTTAGGCGGTGAGGAGCGATCGGGCCTATAGGCATTAAAGTTCTTTGACAGAACTTCAGAGTCAGATATCTCTGGTTTCAGCCAAGTTTCCGTAAAAGCCAAAATATCTGCAGTAAATGCAGAGAAGTCAGCATAAAGCTTGGGTAGCTTCATATTTAGTCCCCTAAAATTTTGATAAGCCGAAAATAAATTTCTTAGTTTTTTGGCGCAGTGGAAGGTCTGTTATTTGTTCTCGGTTTATTGGGAAGAAATTCTTTTATTACTAAATCATCATTAAGCCAAAAGCTTTCAGAAAGTAGTACCTTAAACACATTAGGCGGAGCAAATATTTTAAAAGACGATATACTACGAGCGTATGAAAATCGGAATTGTTCAACTGAAATATTTTTGGATGGGAATTTTTCACGTATAAATTCGAAAACAACCTCAGATGTGGTATCTGGGGTGAATCTAGAAACAAATAATTGCGTCCTATGTGAAACAATTGTCAGTTTCTTACGTCCCCCAGCAGCAGATTGAACCACACTAAGCTAAGAGCCAGAAACGGTACCTTATGTACCTATAGGTACTGTCGGCACCGTAGCCGGCACTGAAGATTTTTTTACCACCAGACTTCGAGAAACAGTGACTCCACCTGAATCAGCTGTATCCATAGGCGCAGTTTGTTCACTTACGCCAGTGTCAACAGAAACTGCTGCAGCTACCAAGTTCGGATTTGGGGACGATACCGTGACGGTATTAACTGCCGCAAAGCTAGCTTTTTTGCGTTTAGACGACTCAGTTAGTAATTTTTTATTATTTAATTGGGCACAAACGGAATTGAACCCCTTATTGAGCTGTTTAAAATCACCTGAGAGATTCAAAAGGCTGTCTCGAGTCTGCTTCATAAAGCTGCTCATCTCAACTACCATTTCCTTGCAGGATCCACATGACCACATGAGACCAGAATTCAGATCAATGAAGTCTTTGACTCTGCCAGTAAATCGTGCGCATTTAACGTGCATCATCAATTCGCAGAGGGTCTTTAGTTGAAGACGAAAGAGTACCATTTTCCTTAGAGCAGACAAGAGCCATTTAAAGGAGATGAAATATAATAAAATAAAATATGAGAAATACCTGAAGTAAATTTGGCACTCGGATCAAATTCCAAAGCCACAAAGGCACAAAACACGAAAAAAATAAGAGCGCGAGATCGCGTATTAATTTAAATGTAAGAGAGCACGAGTGAATAAATCTTCTATCGACTGAGCGTTGCTTGTGGGTCACTGACAACTTTACGCACGAACAGTTACAATGTTAGGCAAGCAAGAGAGAGAGAGAATAAGAGAAGAGCACACCAAAAGTCTACCAGAAATCTATTCAAAAACACTAACACAACTATTAGGCTAAGCTTTGTAATAAACAAACACAAGACACTCGCAAAAAATCACTGAATAAGACAAAAACTCAGAGCACAAGAGTAAACATATCTGTTCACAAGCGACGCTAAATCGATTTTTGAGTAAGTAAACTAAGTAAATGTTTTTATATTTTTGATTTCAGGGCACTTAAAATGAATAGGGTTTCGGCAGTTTTACTACAACTTTTTTTTATTATTTTAATAATTTTAATTTTTTAAATATAAGAAAATGTTGAATTAATGTATAGTACTTTAAGACACCAAAAACATAAATTGAATAAAACTTTTCCTTCGTATACAAATTCAACGAGACAAAGATTTTTCATGGTAAAAGTGTATACTTGTATAACTACACTACAATTGCCTCAAAAAGTTTGCTTTGCAATAACTTTATCAATGTGTTCGAAAAGATTGCTTCTATTACAGTAAATGTTACGTCGCATGCTCTAAAGTTAGCTCTACAAATAGCCTTATTGTTCTCGCAGCTGAAGGATCTTCAAATAATGCTGTTTAAACAGATGTACTAAAATAGTTTCAGTGAAACAGGGATAGTTGGAGATCCCACAAGGAAGAACTATCAGATACACGTTAATCAACTAAAAGGAGCAAAAGGGAGATACAATTAGCAAAGAGAGAATGTAAAGTTCCACCTACGCGCGATTTCAATATATGATTACGTGGGCGGCACAATATACCCTTTTACTTTAAGAGTAAGGGTGTTGCGAAATCGAGGAAGATCTGACATCGGTATCCCAAATATTGCAAGTATTGCAAGTTTTTGTATGTTTTAGTTAAATTACACATATGGGAATTATGCTGTTGGAAAAATGTTTTATAAAATGATTGAAAATATATGTTTAGTTGGACAATTAATTCCGAGTAGCTTAGTTCTGGTTCAGTTCATGAATGAAAGCCGGCGACCAGGAAAAGGAGCTCTCTGAGCTATAATGCAATTCCAACAACATATCGATATTTTCCAGGAACATTTCTGCGATCACGGCAGGGTGGACTTACCTGTCACCTAACAACATTATACGATATTTTACAGCAAATTTTTTGGTGTTTCCGGGGATATATTTTCTGGTTTCTTTAGGGTTTCCTTTAATAAACTGTCCTTGATCAAGCTTGTGAACTTTTCTCTCACACGCAATATTGAATATTCAAATCATTTAACCTTTATTAGTTCTGTGCGATTCTTGGCCCTCTACAATGCCGTCTGAGAAATAAACGAAACAAGCTCATGCAGTCTCAGGCCCTTTCGTAACACCACCCCTCTAGCTATACGTTATTTATTACAAGGAACCCGCCTCCTCAAACTGCTACAGCAGAAAAATTAAATTTAAACTAGACGCAATAGCAGAATTATGAAAAGGAGGCTTAGAGAACTACTAAAAACTGATCCCAATCTGCCTGGGACATCTGTGTAGAGCAAGAAATGTTCGGAACCAATTCAGTAAAAAATGGCGGAAGAACGCCAAAAACAACCAAATTCCGGACAGACCACGGAAATTTGACCCAATAGGAACTGGACCGAACACTTCGCGACGCATTTCTGGTAAGGTCCATAGAAGGCCCCAGACAGACGGCATAGACGGAGCTGTTTCTAAGCATGCTAAGTTTTACTGGCCCGGCAACACAGGATGTTCAAGGAGCAACGAGGACGGCGCTCACAAAACAAGCAGAGGTCTGGCAGATGCAAGACACCAGTACGGTCGAAATGCGCCACATAGTTTCGTCGACAACAAGGATTTTCTCATTGGAGAAATACGCAGCGAATAGTTAGTCTGCATAGTCAGGCAAGACGAAAGAGGCCGTGACCAAGGACACGTGCTTCAAGTGTGAACAACTCGGAAGGGAATACCAAAAGCTAATGGGGAAGTTAGGGTGCGGCAGGTGAACCTCAAACCCTGCATAGCAGGTGCTCGCGCAAACAATCTCGGAGAAGCATATATGTGTAGCTATTATATTATGATAAAGATCAGAAGCCCATTGATGCTTTCCAATTGGTTTAGGTATTTCCAAATTAGTTTTTGAAAAAGTTTTATTTAGTCATGGTGACCAAGTCCTTTCTTTATTCATTCAAAGTCAATTTGTATCTGCGTTGATGGCTAGAGTCCGAAAGCCGCATATCATGTTTTCTGCTTTCATTAGAGTTCTACTTGGATGTTGGAGACGGGTGTGAGGTAAAGCCGTAAAGCTATTAGCCTAAGCAACTTTATTTATTTAAACATAGGAAAGCATTTTCAATTTGAGAGTAACATAATTAGTTTGTAATATCGAATAAGTTATACTCTTTGAAAAAAACGTGATAAATATGTTAAAGGATATCAGTTACTTCAACGAATCTCATTTCCCCTGTCAGCTGCAAAAGCATTTATATATACAGATACATGCACGCCTTTTGAATAGTTCATGTGGTATATTGTTAGTATGAGGTCACACTTAACGGCTTGGCTATTTCCATATAACAGAGAGTGAAACAGCAAGATGTGGAGGCCATGACGTCACAATGGACAAAGCGGAATAGGAATAAATAAAGGAGGCTTAATTTCTAAAAAAAATATGCATTTACTTTCAGGTATGCCTTAAAATTATAAACAGCACATTTTGAAACCACTTTGGCAAAATTGATGGAAGGGAAATGGCAAAAGAAAAAATGGAAAAAAACAAATGGAATTTTTGGGCAGCTTGTGGTCGCTTATTGTACCAATTTACCTAGCACGCGTCTTTGAATTATTTCAGAGTTTCTGTGGTGCGCTGTTTGCCGTTACCTCTAGCCTATCATCTCACATTCAATTCCAATCCCTATCTATTTTTTAACCTGTTTTTATATTTCACCTTGATCGAAGCTAATAATTTATTAGCCCCATTTGTTCACAATGAAATCTGTTCTATCTCATCATTCTGGCAGAGATCTTTTAATTGTGTTGCGTGTTTTTTATCTCCCTTAAATTTTTGGTCCCCTTCCGGTGACTCACTTGTCCTGATACCTTTATTGTTCCACGAATTTTATTATGGTCTGTATCTAAGCCGATGTAAATTTTAGTTTCCACAGGATCCGAGGAATGTTATAACTTTGTTAACGCTACGTGAAAATCATCAGCAGTGCCTTCATTGGTACGTTTAAACTCAATTGACGCTTGACCTCTTCCAAACAACTTGTTGTTTGGGTTATTGGTCCAATAACTACCCTAATCAGTTAAATTGGGTAAATTGTATTTTCCCCCTGTAGTTATCGAAAGTCCTCCCATAAGTGATATAGCAACTGTTGGAGACGGGTGTGAGGTAAAGCCGTAAAGCTATTAGCCTAAGCAACTTTATTTATTTAAACATAGGAAAGCAACGCCCCTGGGCGTGTGCTTAAGTTCTGTGCCTCCACCTTATGTAAGCCGATTCTTGCACTTATTTATTTGACGATTCCCCATCTATGTTTCCGACTATCTGGAAAGATTCTGTTGTTATTACTAAAATGTATAGTTATAAGTGAACGGACGTGCTTTTAATAGCTCCAAAGAAAATCAAGTCTATACATAGTATTTTAGTCCGAAAAATCAAATCTCCGGTGTACATTTGGAAAAATCTCCTGTTCTCACTGTGAGCATTGTGAATCTGCATCGCATCTGCATCGGCTCTGTACTAAAGCATTTTTTCTGCAAAAGAGCGAATGCCACGAAGTGTGTGGATGCTGGCCCGTGCTCTAAAATTGTTTTAAAAATACTATTAAGGAATGCGATTTATATTACACAAAAGCGATACGAGACATTTTGGGTAAAGGATATACCGGAAAACAACGACGACAACAAGAGAGCTTTCGAATGGAGGAGATGAGCTTTTCGTTTTTGGTGGACCGACTATGTGTTTTGCGGAAGAAGGACACCAACTGGCGAAATGCCATTCCTCTTGAAAAGCAGGTCGCTATATCCTTTTACACCTTGGGATCATCAGCGGAATATCGTTCGATCGGAAAGCTTTTTGGAAAAGCACAGAACACTGTGTGCAGTTCATGGTCTAAGCAAAGTAGTATGGAAACGCGATTTCTGGGACAATTAGCATATTAATGGCCCCCGCCTCCCTCCCCCCACTCATTAACGTATGCGGGTTCTAGGACAATTATCATAATCTAATAAATTAACTGATTTTAATGGACTTTGAACTCATAAAAATTTCACGATCATGTCTATAAAGAGTATACTTAATTGCCCCCATCGCCCCCACATCCCCATGTGACAACATTGATCATGTATTCTTCCCCTCATTATGTGCAATTAAAAGTCAGGTGAGAAAGGTGCACGTGTGAAAGGTAGCACACCCAAAGTATTCAAAGGTGGTTATCTTAGAGGAACATGTCCGATCATGTTGGGGAATAATGTTTCCTATGATTGTAAAACTAATTAAGAAATCAAAAGAACCCCAAAAAAATAAATCTCACAAGTTAATGATTCTCAGATGTGGAATATTTTCAAATACACATTTTTGTTTCCGCCCCAGAAAGTTTGACTGGTAAGTTGTCTAAGATTCTCTCCTTTCTACAAATGGGTCATAAACATGTAAAAAAAGGGATTCAAGCAAGAGCTACCCGAACATGCGCACCAGTCAATTACCTGACCGCAATAAAAGGGACACATGCACAACCCAGAAGGCGCACGCTCATTGACAAGATCATGTGCCTCACGCCAACGACCTCACGGCTGACTGTTATTTATTTTGGTATTGCGAACACGTTTTTTACGTTATTTAATCTTTTTCATTCTTTTTTCTAGATTATAGTATATATTCATAATGTTGAGTGCTTCCTTTTTGTAATCCGAAATTCGATGGCATACACAAGTATCAACTCCCTCGGTGGCTGCATCATTGCTCCACACGCAGGTGTTCATATGATTTCCATGAATAGATATTTTCATATTACCTCCATCACATTCAAAGAGTTTTGATTGTATGAACTGGAGCCGTACATAGTGTGCATTGAACAGAATTCCGTCAAATGAGTTCAGAAAATGATTTATTTTAACTGAATGCATGTTGTCTATCTAAGTCAACAATTTCGTCTTACACTTTTAAATATGGTTACACAATTTATAGGGAAATTTTATATAGGTTTTCATCTTCATCTTTTACCCAAAGATGTGCATTCTCAAAATTCAACAAATGAAAATCTTTTATTTTTCCTCTTTTTTTACCCAAAGACGTATATTCTCGAAATTCAACAAATGAAAATCTTTGATTTTTCCCAAACTCGAAATGGTTTTTACCAAACTGTCCCCTATTGGCTACCTGAGTATGATTGTGTGTATAAATTGACAAGATCTTTCCTTTCCCACCTGCAGCAAAGTATGTGCGACCTCCTGACCGCAATAAAAGGGACACATGCACAAACCAGAAGGCGCACGCTCATTGACAAGATCATGGGCCTCACGCCAACGACCTCACGGCTGACTGCTAGCTCTAATACGTTCTCATAATAGGGGTTGAAATCACGTTATTTTGTAGCATAATAATACATTTATTCATTTATTTTGGTATTGTGAACATTTTTATTATATATAGAAATTAATTTTCTGCTTTGATTCCGGCGATTTGCATAGAAGAAGCAGGCGCACGTTTCCGACGTCATTTCTGGATTACAAAATGTAAAGTGTTCAACATAATTCGTAGTTTTGAGATCATGTCCACCTCGATTCATGAACATAGTTTTTGTGTTTAGAAGGTATTGAAAATGCTGACCAATTATCTGTCCTTTAAATTGTTCAATAAATTGGTCAATTTCCTCATGAAGTTTCATTTTTTTTATTTTGTTTTCTTGTAGGTCCTTACACATCTAGTCTCAACTTTAAAATGATGTATGAAAATTATTTTATTGTTTTGGAGCTACTTTTAAGAAAATGTCAAAATAATGTATGCATTGTTAAGAGCACAAACCCCGCCCTTAAGGTGTGTTTTACAATAAGGAAACTGGTTTCCTTTAAACCTGTTTAATGACGGACAGCCCATTTGCTCGATATTAATGAACTGACGACTCCCAAAAAACGTCTGTAGAAATCGTTTCTTTTCAACACCTTTACAAATAATTTGTTTTCCGCTTGAAATTGTCCTTGGATACTTTCGAGTTTGTGAAAAACTGTTTTCTCCATCGTTCCAAAAAATGTTGTGATGTGTATTGGTTAACCAAATTGCAGTCTTTCGAGATTTTGTATTTAGCAAAGTAAAATCATATGGCGGTTCTATTAAAAAACTATTATTCAAGTTTGGATCTTTTTCGAATACAATTCCAATTTCCTTTAGAGTAAAATTATTATTATTATCAAAGAAACCTTGAACATCAATCGAAACAGTATCTTTCAACATTTTTCTAATGTTAAACAACTCGTTGTACTAGTCCGTTTAATGGGTTATATTCAACTAAACGGTCATGTATAAGGAGACAGTAAGCTTGGGTATTTTCATGACTTGGTGTCTTCAGTTCTATTGAAATTCTCACATCAATAGGACCAGTTTTCACTGATTCGCTTTGACATGAAAGATCAACCACAATAATCGGGGTCTTCAATTTAAATTCATTTGGGGTCAAAAATGGTTGTGATCTACGATTATAGTAACTAGATTGAAATCTTGTATACATTTCATATAGGTGAGCATACTGATTCTTACTAAAATCAACATTCAGAGCTTCAAGTTTGATAAGTTATTTGTTATAAGTTCTCCATTTAGTGTAAATCCAATTATGGCAAATCTTGGTGTTTCGCGGTTAGCCAACAATTTCACATTCCAGCTGTGTTGACTCCCACACCCAAACTTGGGGTTAACATATGAATACCAACTCCGGAATGCAATTGGTAGGCTTACACCACTTTAAATAATATCATACATCTAAATTTTTTGCAAAATCGCTCGGAGTTACATGGGGAATTTTCCAGGTTATATTCGTAATTTCCAGCTTAAAATATTGTTCATTTCTGGGTTGTTCAAACACATCACCAAGATTCTTAGTTAGCATCAACACTAATTCATGTTTACATTTTAACAAAACTTTTTTTACAATCCTCAGAAAATCTCAACAAAATTTTATTGGTACAGAAAAGTTGAAGTAGGGTCCCGTAGAAATTTCGTCTCCACTGCTCCATCCAGAATTTAATAGATTTTGACTTTAAAGATTATCCAGAGATATATCATTTTTTAAGGTAGTACTCATATTAACATGGACTTGACACGTTGGACACTTTGTATTTAGTTGTTACCTAGCAGTATTTTGATGGTTACTTTCTGTTTAGTCTTGTTTTTGGATGGTTACTTTGTGTACATGGTTTTGGATGATTACTTATTTTATAGACTAGTATAGATTTTATATACTTATCTGTAAAGTACTTGGTTTTAGACGGTAACTAACTGTTAACAAGTGTTATGAGTAGTTATAGTCTCTTATTAAGAATTATCAAAGCATACCAACCAACTTACCGTGAACTATAATTACCCGACCGTCATTAAAGTCACATGCCCAAGACCTAAGGAGCAGGACGTCTGATAAGATGCAACAACTCGCAAGTAGCCAACGTAACTCATTGGTCAAAGTACTATCCCTTCATTCGTACTTGTTTTTTTAATTATAGTCAGAAAGAAATTTTATAGGATCCTTTAATATTATTTTATTTATTTTATTATTGTAAACAAATTCATTTAATTCATAATTAAATATATATTATATATATTTTTATATAGTTAATTTTCTGGCTCCTCCCTCTGTAAAAAATATATGGGTTGCTAACCTTCGTTCCAAACGCGTATTTTCGCTTGGTTCCCATAGATAGATGTAAAATAATTCTCACAATTTAATGTTTCTCAGATGTTGGATTATTCTTAAACCATTCATTTGTTCAGTCAAAAACAAATTTTGTAGGATTATTTAATATTATTTTATTTATTTTATTATTGTAAAGATATTTCATTTAATTCATAATTAAATATAAATTATATATATTTTTATATAATTAATTTTCTGACTCCTCCCTCTGTAAGAAATATATGGGTTGCTAACCTTCGTTCCAAACGCATATTTTCGCTTGGTTCCCATAGTTAGATGTAAAATAATTTTCACTTAAATATATATTATATATATTTTTATATAATTAATTTTCTGACTCCTCCCTCTGAAAGAAATATATGGGTTGCTAACCTTCGTTCCAAACGCATATTTTCGCTTGGTTCCCATAGATAGGTGTAAAAAAATTCTCACAACTTAATGTTTCTCAGATGTTGTATTATTTTTAAACATTAAACCTATTTCGAAGGCATCTTTAGCTAACATAGGAGCGTCTTTTAAATTAATTTCTAGTTCAAGTATATGATATAGGTGGTGTGACCTGGTAATGTTGCCAACTATTTTTCTAGTTCTAGTTTTTAGTTCTGTTCTATTTGTATACTATTTGTATGAGTTAGACATCATTGTCTAAGATTTTGAATAAGTTTAATAGACTCTTTAATAACAATACTCATCTCGTTTTCGTGATGGCGGTTGAGCTGGTTGGACTTTGATTACTAGCTGTTGTTAACTGTTATGAGCTATTAATAGATGGTTACTATCTGTTTAGTAGATGTCTACTAGTTATTATTAGCTGGTTACTATATGTTAAGTAGATGTATACAAGTTGTTTACAAGATGTTATTAGCTGGTTACCAGCTGTTAAGTATCTGGTTTCTATATGTTTAGTAGATGTATACAAGTTGTTTACTAGATGTTATTAGCTGGTTACAAGCTGCTTAGTATCTGGTTTCTATGTGTTTGTATACATTTAACAAGTTGTTCACTAGATATTAGCTGGTTACAAGTTGTTATTAACTTCTACGAGCTGTTATAGTCTTATGTTATAGGTATAATAAGTGTATCCTTAACTACAATAGCTAGCCTTACACCCCATAAATATATGAATGTCAAAAAACGATTTCAAACTAACTATAATTCGGAAAGTAATTGAAATCGCTCCGGCGCAATACAGTAAAAAACAAAAGCACTGGGATTATCCCATTTTCTATCACCATAATAAATGTGTATACCCACACCTACATGACCAATTGTATCCTTTGTCCAAATGTCACTTATAAATTTGTCACCGATAGTTTAAATCCCATTAAGCAAACCACCCATTGCTAACCGTACCATAACCCCAGAATCAAGTTGGTTACCTTCAATAAAGTCAGGTGATGGTGTAAGGGATTGCTAAAATACCTCGACGCAGGCGCAAAGGTCAAGGTAATGGAAAAGAAATTCGTGGAATATTATCCCTTCATAAAAAAGGACATTAAAAATATAATTGGGAAAGTATTTTTTTATTTGCAAACCATTTGTAACTGTTACCAACAACACAAATAGTTATGATACAAAGGATTGCTATAATACCTCGACGCAGGCGCAAAGGTCAAGGTAATGGAAAAAATTCATGGAATATTATCCCTTCATAAAAAGGTCATGGAATATTATCCCTTCATAAAAAAGGTCATAAAATATATAATTGGGTAAGTATTTTTTTATTTGCGAACCATTTGTAACTGTTACCAACAACACAAATAGTTATGATACAAAGGATTGCTAAAATGCCTCGACGCAGGCGCAAAGGTCAAGGTAATGGTCCCTTCATAAAAAAGGTCATAAAAAATATAATTGGGAAAGTACTTTTTTATTTGCAAATCATTTATAACTGTTACCAACAACACAAATAGTTATGATACAAAGGATTGCTAAAATGCCTCGACGCAGGCGCGTTGGGACCTGGTAATATCTGTTTAATTTTTTTTTTTTTGTACTCATTTTTTTTTTTATTATTATTATTTATTTTTTTACTATTATTTTATTTATTTATTTTTTTTTTCCTTATTCTAAGTTACTTAATTTTCCTTAGAACGAAAATCGCCGAAATGTGCCTTCTCCCGGGAAGAGTGGCTCCTTCGCCTCTCTCTCAGCCGCTCCTCGGTCGGGAATAAGGTCATAACTGGCCGGATGCTCCTCCGCCTGGTGACGGGAAAGATCGGGAACAATGGGTTGCGGAACAGGCCCTGGTACACTGCGGTATACCATTCCGCCTCTTCCTTCATCCTGTCGTGGGTCGCCATCCATGGTTCATAATTCAGCATGTTTTGCTCCTGGCGATCTACCAGAGCGAGCAACCTATCCTCGTTTACCGGATGATTCGAGAGAACCCTCCGGAGCTGGAACGCAGTGGTCCTCAGCGCGTCTATTAGTGGGAGTTCCTCCCAATACTGTTGCTCTGCTTCATCCTGCAGCGCTTCTGCCTGTTGGCGTGCCCATTCTTCTTTCGGGTAAAGCTCTCCTTTCGCGGCCCACTCGCGCCTTTGCTCGCTCAGGCGAGCGCGCATTTCAGTGATGTCGCTAGGAATTTCGCTCATCCTTCTGCTGTGGTGCCTTCTGGTGTTCTGCCTGGGATATCAAGCAGCGAACAGCTCTTTAAATATTGTTAGTGCTGGCGAGAAATTTATGACTAACCCTTGTATTAGTTTTGAGACTGTTATTCCACTTAAATTTAAAATTTAGTTTTTCCAGTCTTCCAAGGATTTTTTATTGTTTGTGTTTACTTTTGCACCTTCGCTGTGCACCTTTTCGCAATCCTTTGTAAAATAACTATTTGTGTTGTTGGTAACAGTTATAAATGGTGCGCAAATAAAAAAATACTTTTCCAATTATATTTTTTATGACCTTTTTTATGAAGGGATAATATTCCATGAATTTTTACCATTACCTTGACCTTTGGGCCTGCGTCGAGGCATTTTAGCAATCCTTTGTATCATAACTATTTGTGTTGTTGATAACAATTATAAATGGTTTGCAAATAAAAAAATACTTTCCCAATTATATTTTTTATGACCTTTTTTATGAAGGGATAATATTCCATGAATTTTTTCCATTACCTTGACCTTTGCGCCTGCGTCGAGGTATTTTAGCAATCCTTTGTATCATAACTATTTGTGTTGTTGGTAACAGTTACAAATGGTTCGCAACTAAAAAAATACTTTCCCAATTATATTTTTTATGACCTTTTTATGAAGGGATAATATTCCATGAATTTTTTTCCATTACCTTGATCTTTGCGCCTGCGGCAAATAAAAAAATTCTTTCCCAATTATATTTTTTATGACCTTTTTTATGAAGGCTTGATATTCCATGAATTTTTTCCATTACCTTGACCTTTGCGCCTGCGTCGAGGTATTTTAGCCATCCTTTGTATCATAACTATTTGTGTTGTTGGTAACAGTTACAAATGGTTCGCAAATAAAAAAATACTTACCCAATTATATCTTTTATGACCTTTTTTATAAAGGGATAATATTCCATGACCTTTTTATGAAGGGATAATATTCCATGAATTTTTTCCATTACCTTGACCTTTGCGCCTGCGTCGAGGTATTATAGCAATCCTTTGTATCATAACTATTTGTGTTGTTGGTAACAGTTACAAATGGTTTGCAAATAAAAAAATACTTTCCCAATTATATTTTTAATGTCCTTTTTTATGAAGGGATAATATTCCATGAATTTCTTTTCCATTACCTTGACCATTGCGCCTGCGTCGAGGTATTTTAGCAATCCCTTACACAATCACCTGACTTTATTGAAGGTAACCAACTTGACTCTGGAGATATGGTACGGTTAGCAATGGGTGGTGTGCTTAATGGGATTTAAATTATCGGTGACAAATTTATAAGTGAAAGTCACAGACATTTTGGACAAAGGATACAATTGGTCATAAAGGTGTGGGTATAAACATTTATTATGGTGATAGAAGATGGGATGATCCCAGTGTTTTTGTTTTTTACTGTATTACGCCGGAGCGATTTCAATTACTTTCCCAATTATAGTTAGTTTAAAATCGTTTTTTGACATTCATATATTTTGTTCTTTCTAGACATTTTATTGTAGCTAATAACTATAGTTATGGGGTGTAAGGCTAGCTATTGTAGTTAAGGATACACTTATTATACCTACATAACATGAAAAAAGGAAATGTTATATTTTTACAATATAATAGTTAAAGTGTATGATATTATTATATGTTCATAATATCTGTCAACATGAATCGAAATTGTTTATCAAAACAGCTTCGAAACAGCTTTTAGACATTTTGTGAACAACTAATTTTTTAATTAGTTTTACAACCATAGGGTACATCTTTCCCCAACATAATCGGACATGATCCCCTAAGATTTATATATCAATCTTTAGATGTTTTGGTTGTGTGATATTTATAACGTACACAGCAAACACATTTAAAATCAGAGTGTAAGTTTTTACCTCACATCGAAAAACGTCTAGTGATCAAGAATTTTTGATCATTCTTAACAAAAGACTATAACAGCTCGTAGAAGTTAATAACAACTAGTAACCAGCTAACATCTAGTGAACAACTTGTATACATTTACCAAACATATAGAAACCAGATACTAAGCAGCTTGTAACCAGCTAATAACATCTAGTAAAAAACTTGTATACATCTACTAAACATATAGAAACCAGATACTAAACAGCTGGTAACCAGCTAATAACATCTAGTAAACAACTTGTATACATCTACTTAACATATAGTAACCAGCTAATAATAACTAGTAGACATCTACTAAACAGATAGTAACCATCTATTAATAGCTCATAACAGCTAACAACAGCTAGTAATCAAAGTCCATGCAGCTCAACCGCCATCACGAAAACCAGATGAGTATTGTTATTAAAGAGTTTATTAAACTAATTTAAAATCTTAGACAATGATGTCTAACTCATACAAATAGTATACAAATAGATTAGAACTAGAAAACAAGAACTAGAAAAATAGTTGGCAACATTACCAGGTCACACCACCTATATCATATACTTGAATTAGAAATTAATTTAAAAGACGCTCCTATGTTAGCTTAAGATGCCTTCGAAATAGGTTTAATGTTTAAAAATAATACAACATCTGAGAAACATTAAGTTGTGAGAATTTTTTTACACCTATCTATGGGAACCAAGCGAAAATATGCGTTTGGAACGAAGGTTAGCAACCCATATATTTCTTTCAGAGGGAGGAGTCAGAAAATTAATTATATAAAAATATATATAATATATATTTAAGTGAAAATTATTTTACATCTAACTATGGGAACCAAGCGAAAATATGCGTTTGGAACGAAGGTTAGCAACCCATATATTTCTTACAGAGGGAGGAGTCAGAAAATTAATTATATAAAAATATATATAATATATAATTAATTATGAATTAATTGGAATATGTTTACAATAATAAAATAAATAAAATAATATTAAATAATCCTACAAAATTTGTTTCTGACTGAACAAATGAATGGTTTAAGAATAATCCAACATCTGAGAAACATTAAATTGTGAGAATTACTTTGCATCTATCTATAGGAACCAAGCGAAAATATGCGTTTGGAACGAAGGTTAGCAACCCATATATTTCTTACAGAGGGAGGAGTCAGAAAATTAATTATATAAAAATATATATAATATATATTTAATTATGAATTAAATGAATTTGTTTACAATAATAAAATAAATAAAATAATATTAAAGGATCCTACAAAATTTCTTTCTGACTATAATTAAAATTACAAGTACGAATGAAGAGAATGTATTTTGACCAATGAGTTACGTTGGCTACTTGCGAGTTGTTTCATCTTATGAGACGTCCTGCTCCTTAGGTCTTGGGCATGTGACTTTAATGAAGGTCGGGTAATTATAGTTCACGGTAAGTTCGTTGGTATGCTTTGATAATTCCTAATAAGAGACTATAACTACTCATAACACTTGTTAACAGTAAGTTACCATCTAAAACCAAGTACTTTACAGATACTATACAAAAAGTAATCATCCAAAACCATGTACACAAAGTAACCATCCAAAAACAAGACTAAACAGAAAGTAACCATCAAAATACTGCTAGGTAACAACTAAATACAACGTGCCCAACGTGTCAAGTCCATGTCAATATGAGTACTACCCTAAAAAATTATATATCTCTGGATAATCTTTAAAGTCAAAATCTATTAAATTCTGGATGGAGCAGTGGAGACGAAATTTCTACGGGACCCCACTTCAACTTTTCTGTACCAATAAAATTTTGTTGAGATTTGCTGAGGATTGTAAACATGAATTGATGATGATGAATTGGTGATGTGTTTGAACAACCCAGAAATGAACAACATTTTAAGCTGGAAATTACGAATATAACCTGAAAAATTCCCCATGTAACTCCGAGCGATTTTGCAAAAAATTTAGATGTATGATATTATTAAAAGTGGTGTTAGCCTACCAATTGCATTCCGGCGTTGGTATTCATATGTTAACCCCAAGTTTGGGTGTGGGAGTCAACACAGCTGGAATGTGAAATTGTTGGCTAACCACGAAAAACCAAGATTTGCCATAATTGGATTTACACTAAATGGAGAACTTATAACAAATAACTTATCAAACTTGAAGTTCTGAATGTTGATTTTAGTAAGAATCAGTATGCTCACCTACACCCAAAAAAAAAAACCAAAAGTATACACTTAATAAGCGTTGTGTTAAAAGTATACTAAAGTTAGTATAAAAATGTAAGTATTAACTCAACACTACTTAGTTTCAACTGTATACTTTGTAGTGTAAGTGCTCTACCAAAGAGTATAAAGCGTAAACCTGTAGTGTTATTTTTAATCTAGTCATATTTGACTATTTAGTTTATAATTTATACTTTTGGTTTCAACAAAAACTTGATGTAGTATAAAGAAAATGTAGTTTCAAGTTATTACAAAATAGTTTCATGCCAACACTTTATAGTATTAAGCTTATACTAATTATTATATGAGTGAGACTCAGTAGCATAAATAGTATACTGAACATTAAATAGTTTTTCATGGTGTGAAACTAGGACAATAGCGATTATTCGAACATATATTTTGGTGTAAAACCAGGACAATAGCGAGTATACGAACACAGAAAATGCTACCGGAGTTGGCGTTGCTTGACGCGTTAATTATTATTGCCTTCCTGACGATCTCGGACGACGCAGCGCTCGTCATTGCAGGCCAAGTTCCCCTATGTGAACTGGTGCGGGAGCCTCAGAACCAAGACCGAGGTGAAGAGGAGTGCAAGGATGCAGAGCGTCGACAACTGGCAGGCAGCCTGGGACAACTCCAGCAAGGGACGCTGGACGCTGGGCGCAAGGGTAAATAGGAAGCACGGCCAGGTAGATTTCTACCGCACGCAGGCGTTGAGTGGACATGGTTGCTTCCGAAGCTTCCTTAAGCGCTTCGGACACGACACGGAGAACGGTTGTCCAGAGTGCGGCAGTGGGATTGTTGAGGACGATTAGCATGTCCTTCGCTTCACCGCTTCGGGTCTGATCGCCAAATGCTGATGAAGACCACCGGGGCAAGAGTTCGGCCAGCGACGGCAGCCTACGCAGCGAGTGTACTGCGAACGCTGCGTCCCATCGAGAAGGAGAGGAGAGAAGCTACAGCCTAGGTGGCTACCATTGCGCTAAGCAATACCTTGCGGTGATACCGCGCAATCACGGCCCCTACTCTTGTTGCTTGTACTTATTTTAGTCTGCATATACGTGTTAGGTAAGGGAATATAAAAAAAAACACGAAGGAGCTAAAAACATGTGTTATGTGTGTTTCGCAAAATATGAATATTTGTGAAATAATAACAAAATAATATGTGAAATAGAAATAAAAGAAAAACAACATACAACTTGATTTTATTGGGTTTGGGATACCACGAAAAACAAAATAGTATAAATTTTATACTACAGGCAACGGGGAAATCGTATAAGTTTTATACGAAATAGTATAAAATGTATACTAACGATTTCGATAAATAGCTTAAAAAGTATACTACGGCCCTCTAGATTAGTATAAAATGTATACGAAATAGTATAAAACGGAGACTACATAGGATAGCTTTTATACTAAATAGTATAAAAAGTAAACTATTGTAGTATGCACTTATATCGAATATCTACTGTACCAAGAGTACTTGAAACAAACACACTGTAACACTTTGTTGCATTGTTTTTATAAACAAAAGGCTCGGTCAAAAACCCTAAGTGACCGAAACATGAGTCGATCGGCGCGCTTAAAGAAAGTGCAAGTGTCAGCATTCTGTTGCACACGCCGGCCGCTCAGCCAAACTCAAGTACATACACATGCCCTCGCGCTCCAGCCAAAGAGAGCATAATTAAATACACTTTATATACATAAGATATACATAGCCATCTCTCTGCCGCCCAACTATAAGCAGCGCAGCAACGAGAATTAGGCTTACTTAGATCCTAAGGCAAATTGTAAAAATCAGAAACAACTTGACGTTGGAAGCGGCATTAATGCTGCTCCAGATTTTGAATAAAGATTTTAAATAAAGAATTACAATAACCAATAAACGATGTCTACTTTTTATGGCGACAGGATTTTAAATAAAGAATTACAATAATAGAAAATAAAAGATGACATTACTCTACATGGCGACCGTGACTTTGGTCCTAAAGGATCTGGACCTGGATCTGGACATGGATCGGGACTTCGAAAAATAAAACAGCAACCAAGGCGACAGCAGCAATCAACAACAACAAAGACAACAGCAACAACAAAGGCAACAACAGCAAAAACGGCAGCAACAACAAGAACAAGAGAAGAAACGCAGTGAGTAGAGTGTGATGTGTGCCAAAAGAAGTGGCGTGGTCAAAAGATTAAAAGCCAGAAAGGCTCATCTATTGAAGCTGCTCAACAGCGGCAAAGCAATACAGTGGAACGACTCGGTAAAAATACATGCCGAAGTCGAATACCTAAAAAATTTGCTATCAGAACGAAAAAATCAGACCACAGCTACAGCCACATCCACCTACCCTGTAATCCAAAATATTTCAAAAAATAAAAACACATTGCCTCCTCCAGGAAAAGTTGCCATCCCAAAACTAAAGAAGACGTGCCCAGATGACTGCGAGGGACCACTGTGCTCCCCGTTCTGCGATACACCTGTGTAGCCAGCACCGGTGCCCCACCATGAAGTACACCTGTGCAGCCAGCACCGGTACCAAGGAAGTGTGAACCGACAGCGCTACCAAGAGCGCATAATTATACCCGTTACTCGTAGAGTAAAAGGGTATACTAGATTCGTCGGAAAGTATGTAACAGGCAGAAGGAAGCGTTTCCGACCCCATAAAGTATATATATTCTTGATCAGGATCACTAGCCGAGTCGATCTAGCCATGTCCGTCTGTCCGTCTGTCCGTCTGTCCGTCTGTCCGTATGAACGCTGAGATCTTGGAAACTATAAGAGCTACAATACTGGGATTAGGCATGCAGATTGCTGAGATTCCTGCGCAGCGCAAGTTTGTTTCAAAAGAGTGCCACGCCCACTCTAACGCCCACAAACCGCCCAAAACTGTGGCTCCTACAGTTTTGATCCTAGAACAAAAATTTTAACTGAAATGTATTGTTCTCATCAATACCTACCGACTGACCTAAAAAAAAGTTTGCCACGCCCACTTTAACGCCCACAAACCGCCCACAAACTTCAAAATCGTAAATATGAACGCGGATATCTCGGAAAATATCAAAGATAGAGAAACGAGTTTTAAGATTTAGATTCCGTAGGCTTGAGCGCAGCGCAAGTTTATTACGCGAATATGCCACGCCCACTCCAACGCCCACAAGCCGCCCAAGTCTGTGGCGCCCACAATTTTCATGGTAGATAAAAAATTTAAACTGAAATGTATTGGTCTCGTCAATACCTATCGATTGATTTAAAAAAAAACTTTGCCACGCCCACTCTAATGCCCACAACGCTTAAATCTGTCTACCGCCGGTAGGTGGCGCATTTGCTGCTTGCATATCTCCATTTTCCTTTGGTCCCTTTAGCTGAGTAACGGGTATCTGATAGTCGAGGTACTCGACTATAGCGTTCTTCCTTGTTTTTTTTATCTTTGCACTGCGTTGCAAAAATTTTTTTAATTGCACTGCGATGCATATTTTTATACCCGTTACTCGTAGAGTAAAAGGGTATACTAGATTCGTCGGAAAGTATGTAACAGGCAGAAGGAAGCGTTTCCGACCCCATAAAGTATATATATTCTTGATCAGGATTACTAGCCGAGTCGATCTAGCCATGTCCGTCTGTCCGTCTGTCCGTCTGTCCGTCTGTCCGTCTGTCCGTATGAACGCTGAGATCTTGGAAACTATAAGAGCTACAATACTGGGATTAGGCATGCAGATTCCTGAGATTCCTGCGCAGCGCAAGTTTGTTTCAAAAGAGTGCCACGCCCACTCTAACGCCCACAAACCGCCCAAAACTGTGGCTCCTACAGTTTTGATGCTAGAACAAAAATTTTAACTGAAATGTATTGTTCTCATCAATACCTACCGACTGACCTAAAAAAAAATTTTGCCACGCCCACTTTAACGCCCAAAAACCGGCCACAAACTTCAAAAAATCGTAAATACGAACGCGGATATCTCGGAAAATATCAAAGATAGAGAAACGAGATTTCAGATTTAGATTCCGTAGGCTTGAGCGCAGCGCAAGTTTATTACGCGAATATGCCACGCCCACTCCAACGCCCACAAACCGCCCAAGTCTGTGGCGCCCACAATTTTCATGGTAGATAAAAAATTTAAACTGAAATGTATTGGTCTCGTCAATACCTATCGATTGATTTAAAAAAAAGTTTGCCACGCCCACTCTAACGCCCACAAACCGCATAAGCCTGTGGCGCCCACAATTTTCGTGCTAGATAAAAAATTTTAACTTAAATGCATTGGTCTCGTCAATACCTATCGATTGATTTAAAGAAAACTTTGCCACGCCCACTCTAACGCCCACAACGCTTAAATCTGTCTACCGCCGGTAGGTGGCGCATTTGCTGCTTGCATATCTCCATTTTCCTTTGGTCCCTTTAGCTGAGTAACGGGTATCTGATAGTCGAGGTACTCGACTATAGCGTTCTTCCTTGTTTCATTTATTTTATAAAAACAATTGTAAAAATTGAGCGACATAAAAGTTGCCCGATTAGAGTATGGCCTGAAAACCATACACAAAATAGGCAGGAAATTATATGTAAAATATGATAATAATTGGTCAAAAACAAAAAAAAGTAAAATCAAAATTAATAATATTAAACTAGTTGTTTATGAATAACATTAACAACATTTACGAATTGATTCAAAAATCAAAAGAATTTGACAGACCAAGATATATATTAAGAATACCAACCCCAAAGATGGGTTTAATAGATACAAAAACAGTGGATTCCACTGCAAATGTTATTAATAAGGTAGAATCAAACCCCATAGACTTAGAATTAATTCATACATTGCTTATAATAATTGTTGTAATAATGTGCGCAAACTGTTTCTATAAACTTTATAAATTGCACAATAAATGTCAAAAAAAAAAAATATATGAGCCAGGCAAATGATCTGGACAAAATTTAAACATTTTGGCACAAACAACATTATTATAAAAATATTGCTGTATTTAAATTTTAAAAAAAGTTAAAGAAAATGGAATAAAATACAAATAAATAAATAAAAACAAATTAATTAAAAATGGCTACGCTAAAAGCAATTGCAAACACATTTGATAGGGACATCTATTTTAGAGAAAGAATTCTGCAATTAGTTGCACCAACTTCAGTAAGCATTTACGAGTTAGAAAACTTATACATTGAAACATTTAACTTAGATGCCTCTCCACTAATTCATTGCACAAGCACCCAAAAGGCAATTGTCCTATCAACCATCCCAGGGGTACAGGTTAGATCAGTAGTAGACGAACACCCAATACTAGGTAAAACAATAGTAATGATGGTCTTCAAGAAATAATTCATCTCCACAATATAATGGAATGGAATGAATTATATAAGCAGCTAAATAACATAAAAGTTGACTTTGACAAATCATATAAGTCACTTACTCAAAACAGGCCAATTCAAAAGAATACCATTAAAAAACATGTGGAAATTCTAGTAAAATGCTTTAATGAAGCACGAATACTAATATATGGCCAGAAGGAAAAATTAAATCAAGATCATTGGTCCCAAGTATCAAAATTCTTGATCAGACTACGATATAATTTAATATCAATTAAACAAAAGTTTAAGTTGGACATATCGGTACCAACTATACTTAACACCTCCCTAGCAGTTGAAACTGGTGATGAATCGGAATCAACAAAACAAACTGACAGTGACCAAATAGAATCAGAAGACCTTACAGAAACAAATCCTAAAATAGAAGAGCAAGATTTAAATAATCTTACTATTCCAGCTGTTTTAATGTCAGATCTGGATAATTCTACAGATTCTGATGATAATTCCTTAATAGAAAATAAAATAAGAAACAATATCACAATGGCACAATCTAATATTGATTTCATTAACACAGCATCCAAACTTATACCAGTTTTCGATGGTAAATCTGAAAACTTAACAAGTTTTATGGATGCAATAGAAATAATAGAATCAATAAAAGGCGAACACGAACAATTAGCAGTTTCAATTATAAAAACAAAGCTAAAAGGTGTCGCCAGAAATCTAATCGGAGATGAAACAACAATAGCTGAAGTCATTTCCAGATTAAAAAACAACGTCAAAGGCGAATCTGTAGAAGTGTTGTCAGCAAAACTGATGAGCCTACAACAACGCAATAAAACTGCCAACCAGTACACACAAGAGGTTGAGCAGATGACGAAATCCTTAGAAGGTGCATTTATAACAGATGGCTTATCCCTAGAGTTAGCCAGACGTTATTCCACTCGGCATGCAGTGAAAGCAATGACTAAAAATTGCCAAATAGATAAGGTAAAAACTATAATGCAAGCCGGTACCTTCAATACAATGAATGAAGCCATATCCAAATTTGTAAGCAGTTGCACAGAAGCAACCGGACAGCCAAACACTGTCCTATATTACAAAAATTACCCGCAGCGCGGTGGAAATCGCGGACGAGGTAATAATCGAGGTAATTATAACAATAACAGATATTATCAGAATAACGGATATAATCAAAACAATGGTTATAACAGAAATAACCTAAATAACAATTATAACAGAAATAACAACCGTGGTGGAAACACCAGCGGCGGAAACAGCCGTGGGGGAAACAACAACCACAATAACAATGTTAGAGTGGCGCAAACGAATTCGGGAAACTACCAAACACCTTTAGATACACGACAGTAAACAACATCAAAATTCACACTTTAAATCTCAGTCAAAATACATTTGTCACTTTCACGAACGTAGCAACAGGAAAAGAATTAGTTTTCTTACTAGACACAGGTGCGGAAATATCCTTATTGAAGGAAAATTCTGATAATTTTCAAAACATTGAAGATAATCACATCATAAACATACAGGGTATAAGTCAGGAAGTTACAAAATCTAAAGGCTTAACTTCTATTGAAATTCAAACTTCTAAGTACATAATTCAACATGATTTCCATATCGTAAATATGCAATTCGCTATTCCATGTGATGGAATACTAGGAATCGATTTTATCAAAAGATACAACTGTCAATTAGACTTCAAGCCGTCTGAAGACTGGCTTATAATAAGACCAAATAACCTAAAATATCCAATTTATGTTCCAATAGCATACAGTTCTGGCAACAACTCCCTAATTCTGCCAGCAAGATCCCAAGTCGTCCGAAAAATCGAAATAAATTCAGAAGAAGACAGTGTATTAATTCCGAATCAAGAAATTCAGCATGGTATCTATATCGCAAATACCATAGCAACAGTCCAAAATGCATATATAAGATTACTAAATACTACAAACACAGATCAAGTAGTCTATATCAAAAACATTCATCATGAACCACTTTCAAACTACGACTTAGTAAAAACGAACTTAGAAGACAGACAAAAAATTGTATTATCCCAACTTGCAAAAAACTTCCCGCCTCAATTCAATAAACAACTTACAGCATTATGCACCCAGTATAGTGATGTGTTCGGACTAGAAACCGAATCGATCACTACCAATAATTTTTATAAACAAAAGCTGAGATTAATTGATGATGAACCCGTATATATAAAAAATTATAGAAATCCTCATAGTCAACAAGACGAAATTCAAAAACAAGTCCAAAAACTCATCAATGATGAAATAGTGGAACCCTCTGTATCACCTTATAATAGCCCACTTCTGTTAGTACCAAAAAAGTCACTTCCAAATACGGAAAATAAAAAATGGCGATTAGTAATTGACTATCGTCAAATTAATAAAAAACTCTTGTCTGATAAATTTCCACTGCCTAGAATCGATGATATTTTAGATCAACTAGGTAGAGCAAAATACTTCTCATGCCTTGACTTAATGTCAGGTTTCCATCAAATTGAACTGGAAAAAAGTTCACGGGATATAACATCTTTTTCAACAAACAATGGTTCGTATCGCTTCACGCGATTACCATTCGGTTTAAAAATAGCGCCAAACTCTTTTCAAAGAATGATGACTATAGCTTTCTCTGGATTAGAACCTTCGCAAGCATTTCTTTATATGGATGACTTAATAGTCATAGGTTGTCCCGAAAAACATATGCTCAAGAACTTAACTGATGTTTTCGAGAAATGTAGGAAACACAACCTGAAGTTACATCCTGAAAAATGTTCATTTTTCATGCATGAAGTCACTTTCTTAGGACATAAATGCACAGATAAAGGAATCTTGCCCGACGACAAAAAATACGACGTCATTCAAAATTATCCAGTCCCACATGATGCGGACGGCGCTAGAAGATTCGTTGCATTTTGCAATTATTACCGACGTTTTATAAAGAATTTTGCTGAATACTCCCGTCACATAACAAGATTATGTAAGAAAGATGTAAAATTCGAATGGACAACACAATGTCAAAACGCCTTCGAACATCTTAAATCAGCATTAATAAATCCTACTCTGTTGCAATATCCAGATTTTAGCAAAGAATTTTGCATAATCACAGATGCTAGCAAATACGCTTGTGGAGCAGTCCTAACTCAAAACAAAAATGGACTACAGCTTCCAGTGGCATACGCATCAAGATCCTTTACGAAAGGTGAAAGCAACAAGAGCACCACAGAACAAGAATTAGCAGCCATTCATTGGGCAATAACACACTTCAGACCTTATATTTATGGTAGACACTTCACTGTCAAAACAGACCATAGAGCACTGACATACTTATTTTCAATGGTAAATCCAAGTTCCAAACTAACACGAATGAGACTTGAATTAGAGGAATATAATTTTACGGTGGAGTATCTAAAGGGTAAAGACAACTATGTAGCCGATGCGCTCTCCAGAATAACAATCACAGACCTAACAAATATACAAACAAGTAATAAAATTCTGAAAGTCACTACCAGAAACCAAAGTAGACAGAAATCCTGCGCAGGAAAAGATCAAATAGAATTGCATAAGCAACCTATAGAAAAAGCTTCAAAGCCCAACGTATATGAAGTCATAAACAATGATGAAGTACGTAAAGTAGTGACCTTGCATGTAAATAATAAAATGTGTTTATTTAAGCACGGAAAGAAAATTACAGCAAGTTATGATGTAAGCGATTTGTATACTAATGGAACCATTGACTTAGGTCAATTCTTTCAAAGGCTTGAAAAGCAGGCCGGTATTCACAAAGTCAGCCAACTCAAAGTGGCACCGTGGGAAAATATCTTTGAACTTGTTTCAATTGATAATTTTAAAATTATGGGCAATAAAATATTGAAATCATTGAGAGTAGCGCTACTCAACCCGGTGACCGTAATAAAACATAATAAAGAAAAAGAAGCTATATTGTCTACATTCCATGATGATCCAATACAAGGTGGTCATACAGGCATTACAAAAACCTTGGCCAAGGTCCAGAGACACTATTACTGGAAAAATATGTCCAAAGACATAAAAGAGTACATAAAGAAATGTCCTAAATGCCAAAAGTCGAAAACGACTAAACATACTAAGACCCCACTAACTATAACCGAAACTCCACAACGAGCTTTTGATAGAGTAATTGTAGATACTATTGGTCCACTTCCAAAATCGAATAATAGAAACGAATACGCAGTAACACTCATCTGCGATTTAACCAAATACCTAGTAGCTATACCTATACCAAATAAAAGTGCAAATACAGTAGCAAAAGCTATATTTGAAGATTTTATTCTAAAGTACGGTCCAATGAAGACGTTCATTACGGACATGGGAACAGAATATAAAAATTCAATTATTGAAGATCTATGTAAATACTTACATATTAAAAACATAACTTCAACTGCACACCACCACCAGACTGTAGGTACCGTGGAGCGAAGCCACAGAACACTAAATGAGTTCATTCGTTCATACATCTCAGTTGACAAAACAGATGGCTACGATACTTCGTATATTGTTTTAATACAACCCCATCTATGGCACATGACTATTGTCCATATGAGCTAGTTTTCGGTAAAACTTCAAATCTACCAAAACACTTTAATAGCATAGATAAAATAAAACCCCTTTATAATATAGAAGATTATGCTAAGGAATCCAAATTTAGATTAGAACAGGCAATTAAGAGAGCTAGACTAATGCTAGAATCTCATAAGCAAAAACAGAAAATTAGTTAAGACAAAACTAGTTTAGATTTCGATTTAAAAATAGGAGATCAGGTTTTATTGAAAAATGAAACAGGACATAAGTTAGATTCGAAATATACAGGTCCTTATAGGGTAGAACAAATAGGAGATAGAGATAACATAACTATAATAAATAACAAAAATAAAAAACAAATAGTACATAAAGATAGATTAAAAATGTTTATTTCATAATTGCATTTAACATGGCCATGTTTAGAAATACTTATGAGTGTAACCATGTTTAGAAATACTTTTACACTCCATGTTTAAAAATACTTCTTCTTTAAATACGTATATTATTCCCAATTCCATTCTCTTTAAAAAAAAAAAATAAATAAGAAATTAAAAAAAAAAAGATTAAAAACAAAAAAAAAATAAATATTCCTTTAAGTAAAATATATTAACAAAATAACTTCATAATATTACGTTATTTTTCAAAAGGAGGGAGATGTAGTATGCACTTATATCGAATATCTACTGTACCAAGAGTACTTGAAACAAACACACTGTAACACTTTGTTGCATTGTTTTTATAAACAAAAGGCTCGGTCAAAAACCCTAAGTGACCGAAACATGAGTCGATCGGCGCGCTTAAAGAAAGTGCAAGTGTCAGCATTCTGTTGCACACGCCGGCCGCTCAGCCAAACTCAAGTACATACACATGCCCTCGCGCTCCAGCCAAAGAGAGCATAATTAAATACACTTTATATACATAAGATATACATAGCCATCTCTCTGCCGCCCAACTGTAAGCAGCGCAGCAACGAGAATTAGGCTTACTTAGATCCTAAGGCAAATTGTAAAAATCAGAAACAACTTGACGTTGGAAGCGGCATTAATGCTGCTCCAGATTTTGAATAAAGATTTTAAATAAAGAATTACAATAACCAATAAACGATGTCTACTTTTTATGGCGACAGGATTTTAAATAAAGAATTACAATAATAGAAAATAAAAGATGACATTACTCTACACTATCAGCATAAATTTCAGTACACTGAGTGAGTATAAATTGTATACTCGTTAGTTTAACTTTGATAACTTCGAAAGTTTCAGTTTAATACTTTCGGTGTCATAAGGTTAATACGCATCTTATCAAGATATTTTTGACACTCAATAGTTTAGTTTTAATGTACGAATAGTTTAGTTTCTATGATCATTTTTTTTTGGGTGTATATGAAATGTATACAAGATTTTAATCTAGTTACTATAATCGTAGATCACAACCATTTTTGACCCCAAATGAATTTAAATTGAAGACCCCTATTGTTGTGGTTGATCTTTCATATCAAAGCGAATCAGTGAAAACTGGTCCTATTGATGTGAGAATTTCAATAGAACTGAAGACACCAAGTCATGAAAATACCCAAGCTTACTGTCTCCTCATACATGACCGTTTAGTTGAATATAACCCATTAAACGGACTAGTACAACGAGTTGTTTAACATTAGAAAATGTTGAAAGATACTGTTTCGATTGATGTTCAAGGTTTCTTTGATAATAATAATAATTTTATTATAAAGGAAATTGGAATTGTATTCGAAAAAGATCCAAACTTGAATAATAGTTTTTTTAATAGAACCACCATATGATTTTACTTTGCTAAATACAAAATCTCGAAAGACTGCAATTTGGTTAACCAATACACATCACAAAATTTTTTGGAACGATGGAACGATTTTCACAAACTCGAAAGTATCTAAGGACAATTTCAAGCGGAAAACAAATTATTTGTAAAGGTGTGGAAAAGAAATGATTTCTACAGACGTTTTTTGGGAGTCGTCAGCTCATTAATATCGGGGAAATGGGCTGTCCGTCATTAAACAGGTTTAAAGGAAACCAGTTTCCCTATTGTGAAACACACCTTAAGGGCGGGGTTTGTGCTCTTAACAATGCATACATTATTTTGACATTTTTTAAAAGTAGCTTCAAAACAATAAAATAATTTTTATACATCATTTTAAAGTTGAGACTAGATGTGTAAGGACCTACAAGAAAACAAAATTAAAAAAATGAAATTTCATGAGGAAATTGACCAATTTATTGAACAATTTAAAGGACAGATAATTGGTCAGCATTTTCAATACCTTCTAAACACAAAAACTGTGTTCATGAATCGAGGTGGACATTATCTCAAAACTACGAATTATGGTGAACACTTTACATTTTGTAATTCAGAAATGACGTCGGAAACGTGCGCCTGCTTCTCCTATGCAAATCGCCAGAATCAAAGCAGAAAATTAATTAATAAAATTAAATTTCCTTATAAATTGTGTAACCATATTTAAAAGTGTAAGACGAGATTGTTGACTTAGATAGACAACATGTATTCAGTTAAAATAAATCATTTTCTGAACGCATTTGACGGAATTCTGTTCAATGCACACTATGTACGGCTCCAGTTCATACAATCAAAACTCTTTGAATGTGATGGAGGTAATATGAAAATATCTATTCATGGAAATCATATGAACACCTGCGTGTGGAGCAATGATGCAGCCACCGTGGGAGTTGATACTTGTGTATGCCATCGAATTTCGGATTACAAAAAGGAAGCACTCAACATTATGAATATATACTATAATCTAGAAAAAAGAATGAAAAAGATTAAATAACGTAAAAAACATGTTTGCAATACCAAAATAAATAACAGTCAGCCGTGAGGTCGTTGGCGTGAGGCCCATGATCTTGTCAATGAGCGTGCGCCTTCTGGGTTGTGCATGTGTCCCTTTTATTGCGGTCAGGTAATTTACAGGTGCGCATGTTCGGGTAGCTCTTGCTTGAATCCCTTTTATGACATGTTTATGACCCATTTGTAGAAAGGAGAGAATCTTAGACAATTTACCAGTCAAACGTTCTGGGGCGGAAACAAAAATGTGTATTTGAAAATATTCCACATCTGAGAATCATTAACTTGTGAGATTTATTTTATTGGGGTTCTTTTGATTTCTAAATTAGTTTTACAATCATAGGAAACATTATTCCGCAACATGATCGGACATGTTCCTCTAAGATAGCCATCTTTGAATACTTTGGTTGTGCGACGTTTCACACGTGCACAGCAACACCTGTGATTATGAGGCAAAAGGGTACGTAATCACACCTTTCCCCAACATGATCGGATATGTTCCTGTAAGATAAGAACCTTTGGATACTATGGTTGTGCGACCTTTCTCAAGTGCACCTTTCTCACCTGACTATTAATGGCACATTATGAGGGGAAGGATACATGATCAATATTGTCACATGGGGATGTGGGGGCGATGGGGGCAATTAAGAATACTCTTTATAGACATGATCGTGACATTTTTATGAGTTCAAAGTCTATTAAAATCAGTTAATTTATTGGATTATGCTAATTATCCTAGAACCCGCATACATTAACGAGTGGGGGGAGGGGGCGGGGGCCATTAATATGCTAATTGTCCCAGAATCCGAGTTTGCATACTACTAAGCAATGTATAATGTGTAGATGGTGGTCACATCAAAATAAAACCATCAGCAGCAGAAGCAGTCGATCACCACAACTACAAAGGCTGGTACTCAATAGTACTATTCGCTCTCGTGGATTACAGGTAAACTGCCTTTTTTAAACGCATTGTATTTTAAATTGACTACAGATACAGATTTACCTATGTAAACATCGGCTCTGCTAGGCGCTGCAACGACTCCACTATATTTCTAAAGTCGAGTCTGGCAAGAAAAATTGTGTCTTCTCCGTTTCTTCACGAAAAAACTAGTGAAATTTGTGGCGTTCAAGTCCCGGTGCTGCTTATTGGCGACTCTGCCTTAGATTTTCCCAAACGCTGATGTAGCCGTACCCATTTTCCACAACTGCATCCGAAGAACAGTGAAATTTTAACTAAAATCTGTCTAAAGCTAGGCGAGTAGTAGAAAATGCATTAGCACCACAGCGCTAAAAAAATGAAACTTGGCAACAGGCTGCAAATGACCTAAGCGAACATCCAAATCGTACCAATATGTAGGCAGATTGTAGCCACCCTGCAGAAAAATAAGAGCAGCTTTTTCCCAATATTGTCTAAATGGTAACAAATAAAGTTCATAAAATATAAAATATAAATTGGCCTAATTATTCTAAATTTTAGGAATTCGTTGATTTTCTCAACAGCTCCAACAAATCCAGTTAGAATTTAGCTTGGCTGTCTGCCATTCTCGACAATATTTCTGTCTGCACTCGCTGCATCTGCAGCCTTTCTCGAGCTATCTCCACAAGCTCCAAATTCGGGTCCACCTTTGCGCGCTTAGCAGGGGGCGCAGTGCTGCCTGAGCGTTGACTGCTGCTGCAGATAGAGGCTTCCCTGTCATCTGGGTCTACATGCAAGAGCTCCACAAAGTATTCCCTAGTATCTACAATAAATACATTTTATTAGATCATTTTAAACCAAAAATATAAGTGTGGGGACATACTCTCGTTCTCCAAGGTGTTCTGCTCCATGTTGTGGATGCGGTATGCGCCTAGAAACGTGTGGAGCAACTCGTAATGCTGCCACGCGGAAGGAGCGCCACCGCTTGGCCCCATTTAATTTTTTTCCTCCCTGAAAGGAATAATACCGTTGAGTAAACTTTCAATATGTTGTTGCGCGCATATAAATAACCTGTACTTTTTGGTCAGGTTCATGAACATTTTTTTCGGGCTCCCCGCAACTGCTCGATGTTCTCCTGCCAAATATCGATCAGCGGGATCTCCATCTGCATAGTCCACCTCAGCTTGACACCGGCGGTTCGCAAATTATTAACTGTAAAATTAAAAGCAATAAATTATTACAAATATAAAGAGCATTTATGTTCATACATATTGCTTTGCCGCCTTCCATTTTCAAAAGTTTCCCGTCATCATTGTTTACCATTTCGTAGTAAATGTTTCACTTTCCACATTCAAGAAGCAGAGTTTAGAGTTGCAACCAAAAATCATCGCCTAACTATCGTATAAAATAGTCAGTCAAATTTGTATGGGGAACTAACTGGGAAATTTTCGGAACGGCAAAACCTTATGGACCATCCGTTTAACGGATGGTAGATGGTGGATGGATCTCTGTGGGAAGACGCTATTACACGTACGCAGGAACCATGTCTGTGACCATGTCTGGAACCATGTCTGTGACCATCTACCAAGCGTCTGTGCAGCAACAAAAACAACTGCAACGAGATCACCAACGAGCGTGTGTCCGAAGCGCCGTCATCTCAGCTGCTAGAGATTCTCGGTGACCTTATGACTCGTTTGAATGGAATCGCAGCTGATCTAAAGCTGGTGGGAGAGCGTGGATGCTGAGGTAGCCGTGATACGATCCAACAGGGATAAGAAGAACGAGCGTGTCAACAATCTGGAGTATAAGGTCCGCGTACTAAACACTTTGAAAGAGAGTGTGGGCGAGTTAGAAGCCAAACTTTCATCTCAGCAAATGGCAACTCAAGCCCTCGAGTTACGCATGCACTGAATCCCATTTTTAGAAGGAGAAAGTCTGAAGACACTCTACCACACACTCTGCTTGTTCTTGCCTAAGGTCGATGGGCAAGGTCGGGTCACTCCGCGGGACGAGAAGGGGTATAGACGCTCGTCGCTGGCACGGGGACGCTGTTTTATTGCAGTCGGATCGCGTCGCGACACGGGTGATTGTGGGTATCACGGTGCCGGACCACGGGCGATATGGACTGTGTGAGGAGGGGTACCGGATACTCGTGTAACCGGGGTTCAACAGTGTGTTGAGGTCACGCCGCGGGACAAGGAGGATACTGACACACCTGTCGCTAGCACGGGGACACTAGAGAGCACACAGGACGATTCGCGTCGCGACACAGATAGCTATAGTAGTATGGTGCCGGACCACAGGCGATCGATGAACTGTGTTAGGGTGAGTTGACAAGAGTCTTTACGTGAGAGAAGTAATAAGGCTTGTGAGTGTTTAGATTTGTAACTGACTTTATTGGATTGTAGATAAGGGCTTAAATACTATTCTAACCCGGAAACGGGTGTCTAAATTCTCTGCTCCGTACGACATCAGCGTTGGTGCTTGCGTTGACCTAGTTTGGTGTTGGTTCGGTGGGCTGCAGTGTCAGCAGCAACGCTACTTGTTGGGTTGTTCTGCTGAGTCTTGGTCGATTGTGTCATACCTGTGGCGTCGTCACAATATTGTGCTGCTACTGTACGCCTGGTTGCTGCTCCGTATAAGTTGCGTTGATCGTGTGTTCTTGTTCGCTGGTGGGTTGTTGACCCCTGCAACGCAACTTGGCTAGATCGAACCGAGTACCTTTGGTTACGAACATTGGTTTGATCGATCCGAGTAACCGTGGTTACGAACATTCTCCCCCCCATTGACGGGTTCGTCAATAAAAGTCGGAGGCAGGCGTTCTTTGTCAGTTGTCGCCATGTTGCTCGTACCTTATACGGATCTCGTGTTTCAGTTTGCATGCGAGGAGGAGTCTACTCGTCTCCCACAGGGGCTTCACCTTCTTTATCCAAGTGGTCCTACCATCTTTCGTCGGGGAAACCAACTGTGGATACGTAGTCCGATTGGCTTTGTTTGGCGTAACCTCCGGTATCCAGCTGCCCGTGCTGTCCAACTTTCTCCTGAGTCCTTTATCCTGTTGGATGATGGATCCGTCCTGGTTTTTCGACGTGCTGTCCTGGCCTTGCACCGTAGCGATAGTCCTGCTTTGCATGCTGACGTGCCTTCCTTGGATGATGAATCAGACTCCGGTGTTGAATGCGATATTGGTTCTGCCTTTGTTAGTGTTTAATAAAATTGCTTACTTTACTTTTAACTCTGTTCTCTTTTTTTTTTTTTTGCTGAGGTTTCATTAACCGTCTATAAAACTGCGGTGTTTTGTGCAACGGGTCTTAGTTTGTCGCAATGGTGCTTGAGGATCATTGCGAAGTCGTTCTGGACATTGATGGTTCGATGCGTTATACGTGTGTTCCCACCTGTTGGTCCTTACTGGATAATATCCCAGGATTTTATGTACGTCGTAAACGCCGTACGGTCTTGATCCGGACTTCGTGTGGTCCTATTATAGATGGTCTGCGTTATCCTCCCCATCGATCTGTGACGGTCCACGACGGCTCCTTCATCCTTCTTCCTAACAATCGGTTTGCTGTTGTTCGATTGGCTGTGCTTGCCGTTACCTTGCGTGGTCCTCCAGTGCCGGACGCCGATCCCTTGGAGATGTGTTATGACTCCAATAGTGACTCGGGTCATGAGTGATAAGCTACGCCCTCATTTTTTTTTTTTTTTGATTGACTTAAATATACTCTTGAATATAAATGTTTTTCATTATTATTCCGTGGTCGTCAGCGTTTTTACCCGACTCATAGGTATTGGAGCGTTGAAGTTCTGTTCGGCGGCGTTCTCTTGGCAAATCATTCTTGTGTTTTTACCTTTTCTGATGAGTACCACAATTGCTGTTATTAGCAGTAATATTACTAGGCCTGCCGCAATGGATATTGGTCTGACATAGTTCACCTGCGTGTTCGGTGTTGTCTCTGACTCTCCTCTTTCTAGGTGCTCTTGAAGTTGGTGCACTTCTCCCTGAAGGTGATTTAGGTTGCTTGTTGTGCTGCTTTTTGTGGTCGGGGCTTGCGGATTCTCCTGTATTGGCCTCTTGAATGAATGTGTAACGATTGTTGCAGGTCTTCTCTCTATTGTCGACTTTAGTGCTGGATGTCCCTGTAATGTTACTGTTTGACTTCTTGCAATGCAGTCCGCATTCATTTCCACGATCCCATTATCATGCACTTGTATTTTTCCTCGATCTTCCCCACAAACATAGGTTAATGTTATTTCCTGTGTCGTAGCGAAAATCCACGAATTTGGAGCAGCGAGGGGATACCATATGCTCGTTGTGTTGATCCTTCTTGGTTTGCAGCTGGATTTTTGTTCAGCTTGAATGGCTGCCAGGGCGCATTGAAACTGCTCGTGCGCTGGACCCAACGTGGTTTGTTTTATGTTGCACAGCATTGGTCCCTTTGCAATCTTAGTGCATTGGCTCAGCTCCTCCGCAGTTATTGCGAAATGTCGGTCTCGATGGTCACTAATCGCCAAATACTTGCTTTCTGTTTCCGTTGCGATTATGTGATCCTGGATGGCTACTGGAATTGGTGTTAACTGATAAACGTCATACTCCTCTTCATTCACTAATGGTATTTTAGTGTGGAATATGAGTGTCTCGTCCAATTCCTGGACCTCTGAAACCATTACTTGATAGATGTCATGCATAGTCTCATGCGTAACAGGTAGACGCCTCCCTTTGGGGAGATGGGCCTGAATGTTTATGAGCTCATTTCGTAACTGATTCACGGAGATTAATGCTGGGCTGACTATTCCCCTTTTTAATCCGGTTATGATGTTGATGACTGCTGTTTGTGTCCTCTTAATATGCCCTGCTATTAGCGTTAGCTCCGATGTTATCTGTGCCATGTTCCCCGTTCGTATGGTATTTTCGAGGTCTGAGATGTGTGTTTCCATGTATCTCAACCTGCGTTCCATTTCATCATTACTGGTTCTCATCACGTTTATTGTACTATCTAGGATCGACGTCTGATTCTTGAGTAGATGCGTGTTATACAATTCCTTAGCCTGAATTTTGCGGATGACTTCTTCCATATTCTGCGCATACTGAGAGTCTAACACTCCAAATAGTCCGTTGGCGAGATTTCCTACCAGATTCAGGGCTCCTCTCCGTTGTCGACGATGATTGAATAGTTGTTGACCATCATATAGCTCGCTGGCTTCTTGTTCGAGCATCTGTATTATTGTTGGACAAGCCCCGCCTCGAAGGCACCATGTTGATAATTCTTCTATGTTCTTCTTAAATGCAGTGATCTCCTGCGCTAACAACCGTAGATCAAAATATGATATTATGGTCCATTCTGCGGACATCAGTGCTATTCTATTTGTTAATTCTACATATGTTCCTGTGTTGTTGGGTAATGGGCCCACCCTTACAGGAGGTTCTGCCGTGATTGGGACGGCTTGGGCGGCTTTTGCCACGACCAGCCACACTATGATTTTAAACATAATCTTGGGGATCGTCTCACACTTTCCGTGACTTCTTTGGATGCCTTTTGGGTGTCTATTGGCAAGATCGCCAACCGGTGAATTGCTCTCGTGCATTCTCCTGCTGAGGTCTGGATGTTGACGACTCGGATCGCACCGTCCCTTCCTGAGTGTACTGCCACTACTCTCCCTAGTGGCCACTGCAACGGTGGGATGTTGTCCTCCTTTATTACCACAAGGTCTCCAATTGCCACCGATTTTTGTTTTCTTGTCCATTTTGACCGGTTCTGTAACTCTTGCAGATACTCGTGGCTCCATCTTTTCCAAAACTCCTGTCTGACCTTGTCCACGTGCTTCCATCGTGTCACTAGCCCCGATCGTACTTCCTTGTTGTGAATGTCGGGAGATGCGGTTATTGGTCCTCCGATTAGGAAGTGCCCTGGAGTCAATGCAGCCAGATCGCGTGGGCTGGAAGAAATAGGAGTGAGAGGCCGTGAGTTTAGTATTGCCTCTATGTCGATAACGACGGTTTCTAATTCTTCGTATGTCAAATCTGCTGTTGACACCGTACGGATCAACAAATGTTTTGCTGATTTCACTGCCGCCTCCCATAATCCTCCAAAGTGAGGTGCCCGTGGTGGGATAAAATGGAACTCTGTTCCTAGTTGCGAGCATGTTTTTGTAATTATTTCCCGAGCCTTATCCGAATATATCGTAGTTTTTAACTCTTGTAACTCATTTTTTGCACCGACGAAATTTGTGGCGTTGTCACAATAGATGCTTTTTGCGACTCCTCTCCTTCCATTGAATCTTTTAAGTGCTGCCAAAAACGCTTGGGTGGTTAGATCCGAGACCACTTCTAAGTGTACTGCTTTGGTGGCGAAACAACAAAAAATGGCTAAGTAGACCTTGTGGGGTTTCTTTCCTCGGATTTTGTAATGCACCATGAAAGGTCCACAGTAATCCACCCCACTGATATTAAATGGTCTTGTAATTCGTACCCGATCTGTTGGTAGCGGACTCATGATCTGGTTTAATAACCTTGGCCGAGCTCGGCAGCAGGTGATACAGCGTCGTACTGTTGTTAATGCAAGTTGTTTTCCCTTGATAGTCCAGAAGTGCTGTCGAGTGTTAGCTAACAGTGCCTGAGGGCCACAATGATTAAGCTGTCGATGCTTGTTCTCAAATATGAGCCGTGTTACTTCATGACCTGCTGGCAGCAACATAGGATGTTTTTCATCGAATGCTAGACTTGAATTTTGGAGTCGTCCTCCCACTCGCAGCACCTTGGTATTGTCCAGAAACGGGTCTAACGACCGGTAAGGATCTGATACTGCCACACAACCGTTCTTCTGCAACTGAGTTATAGTCGCCTGGAATGCTATTCCTTGTATCTGTCGCACTATTCGTTGTAACGCCTTTGTACGTTGATCAGGCGTTATTGGTCCTGATTCTTTCTGAGTGTCTGATCGACAATTGTTTCCAAAACGTAACATCCAGGCTGCTATTCCTACCAGTGTATCAAACGATCCGTGATGATTGACTTCCGTGGTCCAATCCTCGATTTTGATTAGACTCAGGACGTGATTGGTTGTGGTCCGTTGTTCTGGGTCCTTCGTGTGTAGCATATGCTTTGTCTGTTGCTTCCAGACTTCCTTTTTTGTTGCCAGAAATGGTGGACCATTAAACCACAACTCCTTTTGTTTAAGCTGTGTTGCTGAACATCCTCTTGAAGCAAGGTCTGCTGGGTTGTCTTCTGATGCTACGTGCCCCCATTGCTCCGAATTTGATAGCTCATGAATCCGAGCAATTCGGTTTGACACGAACGTATGAAATGATGACGCCGTTGCGTTTATCCATGCCAACACTATTGTAGAGTCCGTCCAATATTGAACTTCATCTATCCTTATCCGTAGATCCTTTTTGATTCTTTCTGCTAGCTCAGCTCCGAGCACCGCTGCACATAATTCTAGTCTAGGTAATGTTTGTTTTGCTAGGGGTGCCACTCGTGATTTTGCGCATAGCAGCTTACTTACTATTGGACCGGACGATGTACTTGTACGAAGATAAGCAGCCGTGCCATAAGCGACTTCTGACGCATCAGAAAATATATGCAGTTGAATGGCTGCTGGGTCTGCCTCTGGAAGCGGGTGCCTGGCGAGCTCAATGGTCGCTAATACCTGACTATCCCTTCGAAATGCTTGCCAGTGCGTTGTATCTTCCTTGTCCAATTCAGTGTCCCAGCCTAACGATTTTTGCCATAGCTGCTGCATAAATATTTTTGCTGCTGTCGTTATGGGGCATAGTAAACCTAATGGATCAAATATTTTGGCTAACTCAGAGCACACAACTCGTTTTGTGACCGTCCCTTGTTCGTATGGCGTCGCGCGTCCTTGGAGTTTATCCTCTTTAGGATTCCACACTATTCCTAGTGTTTTTATTGTTGCATCCGAGAACTTGCTGAAGTCGAGGTCCAACGCTTGGTCGTCTTTTGGAATATCCTTAAGTAAGTCCGGGTGATTTGCGCACCACTTCCTCAACCTTAGTTTCGCCGACCCTAGAATTGTACAAATCTGATCTCGTTGCCGTATCGCCTCCTCCAGTGTGTCGGCTCCCGATAAGCAGTCGTCGACATAGAAATTTTGCTGAATGGCGATCGCGCCTAGCTGCTGGCTTGTCGGCGCTCTCTGTGCCAGATGTTGTAAACATTTTGTTGCTAAGTAAGGTGCACATGCAGTCCCGTAGGTCACCGTATTTAACTGGAAGTAACGTATTTTTTCCAGTGGGTTTCGTCGCCATACTATGAGTTGATAGCCTCTGTCCTGAGGATGAACCCAGATTTGTCGATACATCTTCTCTACGTCTGCTGTGAACACGAACCGATGAGTCCGGAACCGTAACAAAATTGATAGTAAATCACTCTGAACTGTCGGTCCGACCCTAAGAATGTTGTTAAGGCTCTTTCCTGTTGAGCTAGGCGCCGAAGCGTCAAAAACCACTCTTAATTTTGTGGTGGAGCTGTCTGGTTTCAGGACGCAATGGTGGGGAATGAAGTAATGATTCCTTGGTACACTGGAAAAGTGTACCTCCGTCATGTGATTTAAGCGTTCATACTCCTCCATAAAACTCACGTATCCTTCTCGCATTGCTGGATCTCGTTCCAACCGGCGTTCTATGCTGGAAAATCTCCGTTGAGCCAGGGCTAATGTTTTTCCTAGTTCCCTTGGATTTTCTGCGAACGGCAATCTTACCATTAGTCGTTGGTCCGGGCAGAATTGGACGTTGGATACAAAGTGTTCTTCACAAAGCCTCTCTTGGACTGTCATTGCTGGTACTTCGGTATTAAACGTGTCTAGCTTCCAAAATTTTTCTAGGGCTGGTAGTGGGTCTTCCCGGGTTATTGTCATGACATTTCCTGCCATGGCTGCTGGCACTCGTCGTCTCACTCCGCCGAACACAATCCACCCAAGAGCGGTTTCCTGTAGCGTTGGCTTGTCATCCCCCAAATCGATAAGTCTGGGTCTTATTAATCGAGCATACACCTCGGCTCCCAGAAGCAAGTCTATGCTTCCGGGTTGCCCGAATTCCGGGTCTGCCAATACTACAGTGCTCGGAATACTGAGTCCTTCATCTATGGTTTCCGACGGTAGGTTTTTCGTCAGTTGTGGTAGGATAAACACTTCAATCTCCTTCTGAAAATTCGACCTCAACGATGACAGCCGTACACGTGCCGATGACGAAGATCCCTGCGCCGTGTGTCCAATTCCTAGGATACCTTGTGAAGTGCTGAAGGTGGGGAGCCCAAGTTGATCTGCCATCCTTCTAGACATGAGATTTAGCTGAGAGCCAAGGTCGATGACTGCGCGACATTGTTCTCGCCTTGCGGTTTGTCCTTGTAGTGCCACAATAGCTGTAGCGAGTAATACGTACGTGTTTGGCTGTTGGCCGCGGGCAAACGTAGACACCTCGTTCATCCTTGGATTTTGCTGATTTGGACCTGAACCACTCATTGCTTGCAACGGTTGATCTCGGGTAGCAATGGCGACAACCGGCGCCGTGGAATCTGGATGTTTGTGTAACATGGAATGATGCCGTTGACGGCAGAACCGACAGGTCATTGGCGACGGGCAGCTGTTTGTCTTATGGTAGCTTGATAGACAATTAGCACAGCCTGCAATCTTCGTCATTGCCTGCCGACGCTCTTCCGGGTTCATTCTTCGAAACATATTGCAGGACAATGGCCGGTGTGTGGCTATGTTGCAAATTTTACAAAAGTTATCTCGTGCTGCCAACGGTTTGGGTTGAGCGTCTAATGTTTCCAACATGCCGGATCGCCGTTCTAGAAAGGCTAAAACACTTTCAAGCAATGGGACTTCTGTCGGTGAGTTGGCTGAGTCTTCGAGAGCGGCTAACGTATACTGATCTAGTTTCCGCCGTACTAAGAACCCTATAATTGGATCCCAGCTCTTTGTGCAGATTTCCAGGTTTTTAAGAGTGCTCATTGAATTCTTGATAGTGTCATGTAAGGCTCTGAGTTGGCGTGAGGAGCCATCTATAGGCTTGTAGTCAACGATTTTTGCTATGGCGGCGAATACTAGTATTTTTCCGTTCTGATACCTGGCCTTTAAACGCAACCAGGTGTCGTCATAACCACCCTGGGAGAAGGCTGTGTCTGTCAAGACGCTCCTCGCTTCACCACGAAGCGAACTCTGTAGAATATGTAGTTTTTGACTGGCCGAATATGGTTTGTTATGTACCAATTCCACAAAGAGATCATGGAACCGTGGCCAGTCTAGATACTCGCCATTGAATTCCGGAATGCTAATCGGCGGTAGTGCCAAGTTTAGGCTCATGGGCGCATCGTTTTCTCGAAGTAAATTCATTTCGTATTCCTCATATAACGTGTGGAATTGGGCTAGCTCTGCTTCTGCCCGAGCAGCGGCTCCGGGTGTGCTATCTAATTCATCGTGGGCTTGCCTCAGTAATGCCCAATGGAGATCCAAGTGTCTTTGTAGAGCTGGGGTGACGGTTGGAGCGTTTGAGGCTAATGTTAATGATGATTCCAATTCGTTGCATCTTCTCTGCAATTGTCGAATTACCGTTTCAATTGTGGAGCTTCCCTTTACTTGTTCTCCTGTTGTGATCTTGATGTTGGCTGACGTCCGTCTGGGGGCCTTTGGTGGAACGCTTCCAGTCGGTATATTGTCATGGAACACCTTTTGATACTTCTCGACCAGCTCCCTAAGTGCGGTTAGTCGTGAGGAGTATTCACTTCCCGTGGGTAGTGCCGCTTGCTGGACCTCTTCATCCAGATCACAAAATTGTTGCCAGAGCTCCGTTAGTTGTTCTAACCTGCCGGCATAATAGCCTTCTCGGAGGCGCCGGTCGGCGGAATCTTTTCCATAGTTCTTAATAAGCTGTTGTATTTTTCCTTGCAGCTCGTTTTGATCGTCTAACAACCGATTGTGTAAATCGATTCTGGTTTGGTTTGTCTGCTCGATGAATGAAGTCGACATAGTGCAGATCTTCAGTAAGTCGGCTACTGCGGTTCTTAAGATAGGCCTGACAGGTGATTGTGTAAACAAGTCTTACCTGTGCAAACCGGTGTGCCTTGCCTATGTGGAAGGCGAAAGCTGAAGTGTGATCCTTTGTTGGTAAAGGATCACGTCGGGGTCACCAATGTTCTTGCCTAAGGTCGATGGGCAAGGTCGGGTCACTCCGCGGGACGAGAAGGGGTATAGACGCTCGTCGCTGGCACGGGGACGCTGTTTTATTGCAGTCGGATCGCGTCGCGACACGGGTGATTGTGGGTATCACGGTGCCGGACCACGGGCGATATGGACTGTGTGAGGAGGGGTACCGGATACTCGTGTAACCGGGGTTCAACAGTGTGTTGAGGTCACGCCGCGGGACAAGGAGGATACTGACACACCTGTCGCTAGCACGGGGACACTAGAGAGCACACAGGACGATTCGCGTCGCGACACAGATAGCTATAGTAGTATGGTGCCGGACCACAGGCGATCGATGAACTGTGTTAGGGTGAGTTGACAAGAGTCTTTACGTGAGAGAAGTAATAAGGCTTGTGAGTGTTTAGATTTGTAACTGACTTTATTGGATTGTAGATAAGGGCTTAAATACTATTCTAACCCGGAAACGGGTGTCTAAATTCTCTGCTCCGTACGACATCAGCGTTGGTGCTTGCGTTGACCTAGTTTGGTGTTGGTTCGGTGGGCTGCAGTGTCAGCAGCAACGCTACTTGTTGGGTTGTTCTGCTGAGTCTTGGTCGATTGTGTCATACCTGTGGCGTCGTCACAATATTGTGCTGCTACTGTACGCCTGGTTGCTGCTCCGTATAAGTTGCGTTGATCGTGTGTTCTTGTTCGCTGGTGGGTTGTTGACCCCTGCAACGCAACTTGGCTAGATCGAACCGAGTACCTTTGGTTACGAACATTGGTTTGATCGATCCGAGTAACCGTGGTTACGAACACTGCTATTCGCTGCAGTTCACTCCACCGCCGAAACTTACCGAAATTTTCTTGGCCAGAAAACCACAAAGATCTTCAGTGGACCCGGTGGTCATTATAAAAATGGAAAACTACCACAAAATAATCACGCTATTGAGTTGCATAGGAGCTTTCCGGCGTACGGCTAAACAACAACTTACCTTACAGCTGATAGTGTTTGACTCACAAGCCGTTTTCTATATTAATGAGCAGCTTTTAAGTGAGCACTATATAAGTTTTAAAGAGGCCATGATGCTTAAAAAGAATACAATGAATTCCTCATTTTTACTAAAGGGCGCTTCCCAGTAGGTCCTTAAAATGTTCGACCAGACTGAAATAGATAGTTCCATAGCTGCGAGTTTAATTAGAATTTTAGTTAAGCACAAAAGGGGTATATTAATGCACAGAATCTTATGAAGAAAATTAATGAACTTATGTACTTGTTTGTTCAGTCTAATGTTGATGTTATTTGCGTGTCTGAAACTTGGTTCTTGCCCGGTTTTAGTGATTTGTCTATTGCGTGTGATGACTGTGTTGTTTATCGTGCAGATCGCCTTAGTCATGCTGGTGGTGTCGCTTTTTATGTGAACAACAAATTTAATTCTACCGTTAAGGGTAAGCACCCAATCGACAGCGAAATTGAATATTTATTTTTAGAACTTTCAGGTAAAGATCTTTCTTCTTAAGCACTGATTGGATACATCTACTGGTCGAATCGTAATAATGACTATGCTCTCTTGATAAGTGTTCTGCGTGAAATATCTGATGTTAATTTTTCTGGCGACCTGAATAGCAATATTTTAAGGGAAAAACATCTGCTCGATAGTTTCGAATCTATTGGCTGTGATACTCTACTTGAACTTTTCTTTGTTAATGTCCCTAGTAAGATTTAATTGTATTACCAAGTCTCTGTACCAGTTTTCTCAAAGCTTGACCTCATCTTTCTGGCGTATGATTTGACCTTGGCTTATAGTTCTGACACTTTCGAATTTAGGGATTATAAAAATATTAACGACACTGAACTGGAAGTAGAATAATACAATTGTGATTGGACGTCCATATATATGTCTCCCAATATCGAGCAGCAATTGAATATTTTTTACAGCAACATTGATTACCTTAATAACAAATGTGTGTTAATAAGAAAAAAACTATTTATCCAAAGCGAAATGCATCCTACAATAAGTGGAAGGGATACAAACTCACTTTTTTTAGAATGCAATACACTCGGGCGATGATATTGTTCGGCAGATCATCAGATCTGCAATGTGTGAATTTTATGGGTCCAAATTTAAAAATTTATCCACTAAAAAACAAATATTGGATTTGGTAAAAGCAAGCTGCTGGCCCAACACCAAGTGGACGTCAACAATCTGAACAGGAAGTTTGTGTAATTTGATGTACCTTATGCTACATGTAACAAGTACCTGAATGCCTTTCCATACTGTGATAATAGATTTAGTTTTATGCGTGTTAGACATATGATGTTCTTGAATGTTTACTTAAGGTGAAGTCAAACGCTGAAGGCCTGGATGGCATCATCCCAAAATTTATTAAATTGATGTTACCTTTACTCCTTAGCCATATTACACACATTATGAACACACCAATTACCACATCCACTTTTCCCTCAGCATGAAAGAACGCGAAAATTGTCTCTATACCGAGAAGTCAAACCGAATTCAGACCCATATCCCTACTTCCTTTCTTGTCAAAAATTTTTGAAAATATACTGGCGGCACAGATACAACCCTTTATGGATATCAATGCCATGCTTAGTGAGAAGTAATCTGGTTTCAGAAAAATAGGAGTTGTATTAGTGCCATTACTAATGTAGTTGAGGACATTCGATCAAGGCAAGATAAAAATTGGATAACGTTTTTGACTCTACTTGATCACAGCAAGGCCTTGGACACCGTCAACCATAGTATTTTATGCACCCAGCTAAGAAACCTTTGCTTCCCGTGTTGTTTCGGTGACTAGAGGTGTTCCCCAAGATTCTGTGTTAGTGCCCTAATTGTTTTTCATCTATGTTAATGACTTACCTAATGTTGTGTCCCCTGGTGATGTCCATTTATACGCTGATATGTGCAGTTCTATGTTAGTAAGCCTCTATATCAAGTTAATGATTGTATTAGTATGTGTAATAACCAGCTTTTCAAAATTAATTACTGGGCCATTGAAAACAGACTATGTCCAAACCCAAAAAAAGAAATTGTATAGTTACTTACAAAAACCCTTCGACACTGAGCAACTCCCGAATTTAATAATTGACAATTGCCCAATCAAATAAGGGGGTATAAGGGTATCACCTTTAATAACACGTTAACATGGAGCAAACATATTTCCAAAGCAACTGGCGGAACATATGGGCTTCTGAGACAGCTTTCTACTTCTCAGTCGTTCTTGCCAACTCATCTACTTATGGTAGTGGCCAAAAGAATTGAACGTGTTTAATCTTCGTCGCACTGACCACACTTTCCACTAGCCTTAGTTAGTGGATTGACCTTAGAAAAATTAAATTATTAAATAAATAAATATTAAATAAAATACAAAAATAAATAATTATTTTCAAAAGATTGTGTGCATCCGTGAACCGTCCTACTTGTTTCAGAAACTTCTTCCAGCTCAACCGCAATTCACACACTTTATTATCCCTAGTTATTTAAGCCTTACGCTCGAGAATGCAACTCTTAATTAATGCTATTCGCCTATGGAACAATCTACTTCATGCTCTTAAAATCATCAGAAGCGCGTCTCAGTTTATCTCTAAAGTCAAAGAATTTATGCATGCTTAAAGATAGTTGCAAACTCAATGTAAATTGTAAACACAACTTTGTAAATTTTAAGGTAGTACATTTAAATCATTTAAATTATTCATTTTATTAAAAAATTCTTTACTCAACCCGATGTGACTTACGCAATATATATAAGTCTTTACTTGTAGCGTAAGGATATAAATAAATAAATGAAATGAAATGAAATTATTGAGGTATTTCGAAATTGTCTGCAGTTCCTAAAGCATTTGAATGCATTATATCTTGTCATTTGCAACATTTGTGCTTCTCTCTGATACAAGTATCACCGTGTCAACATGGTTTTGTTACGCGAAGATCGATCGCCACAAACCTACTCCAATTGCCATCTATTGTGATAAATTGATTTAACAAAGAATTGCAGACAGACATTATATATACAGATTTTAGTAAAGTATCCTATTCAAATGGTCGATTTGTATGATAAGTCGATATACAATGAACTTAAATTTAATAGAACCTGGCCTCTCCGCGAATTATTATTGGTCCCGATGGTATAGATGGTATCCCAGTGAAGACTTCCAAAGGCAAATGTTAAGAAGTTCTTTTGTACCGACTTAATCCGGTTTATATGTACACCGCATTGAGGACTCCAGGCGAGCGCAGTACTTAAGAATTGGTCGGATTAAGGATATAAACAAGGCTTGTGTGATACAACGGTCATCGAATTCCTTGGACCATCCTTTAATAAATCCAAGCATACTTCTGGCTTTATTCACCATGGTTGTATTGTGGTCAGAAAATGTATGTTTGGGATCCATATATACAGAAAGGTCGTCAACATGCGTTACCCTGCCTAACTTACAACCACTTACAGTATAATTGATGTAGTGGTGGCTTCCACAAAAAAAGGTAAATTGAAATTCAAATTGTAGAGCCAAGCTCTGCACGGGCTCATTACATTGCTGGCACAGTTTAACATTATCTGCGTACATAAGTCCACTGGACTTTGTTAGGACCAAAGGAAGATCATTAATTAATAATGCAAGGAGGAGCAGACCAAGGTGACTACTTATGAACACCTGAAGTAACTCGAATTAGGGATGAGAACGAAGTAGTAGGGAAACGCGGATTCTGGGACAATTTGCATGTTAATGACCTTCGCCCCCTTACTAATTAGCATATTAATGACCCCCGACTCTTAATTAACATATTAATGGACCCCGCCTCCTCATTAATGTTGCGGGTTCTGGGACAATTATCCCCATTATAAGCAATTAATATTCAGCAGGTGTTGCTGTACACGGGAGAAAGGTCGCACTCTTTCCCCACATCCCCATGTGACAATATTGATCATGTATCCTTTCCCTCAATATCAGCAATTAATATTCAGCAGGTGTTGCTGTGCACGTGAGAAAGGTCGCAAACCCAAAACATCTAAATATGGTTGCCTTAGAGGGACATGTCCGATCGTGTTGAGGAATTACGTTTCCTATGATTGTAAAACTAATTTAGAGATCAAAAGAACCTCAATAAAAGAAATCTCACAATTTAATGATGCTCAGATGTGGAATATTTTGAAACAGACATTTTTTTTCGCCCCAGAACGTTTAACTGTCATAAAAGGGATTCAAGCAAGAGCTACCCGAACATGCGCACCTGTCTATTACCTGACCGGAATAAAAGGGACACATGCAAAACCAGAAGGCGCACGCCAATTGACAAGATCATGGGCCTCACGCCAACGACCACACGGCTGACTGCTTGCTCTAATACGTTCCATAATAGGGGTTGAAATCCCGACCGCGCAACAACTCGCAAGTAGACGATATATCTCACTCAAGGAAATATTTTCCATTTTCCGTACCTGTAATTTTAACTCGAAATAAAAGGTCAGAAGTGTATTTTGTAGCATAATAATACATTTATTCATTTATTTTGGTATTGCGATCATATTTTATTATATGTTGAAATTAATTTTCTGGATTCGTTCTGGCCACTTGCATAGTAGAATCAGGCGCACGTTTCCGACGTCAATTCAGGAGTACAAAATGTAAAGGGTTCACCAAAATTCGTAGTTTTGAGATCATGTCCACCTCGATTCATAAACATAATTTTTGTGTTTAGAAGGTATTGAAAATGCTGACCAATTTTCTGTCCTTTAAATTGTTCAACAAATTGCTAAATTTCCTCATGAAAATTCATTTAGTTAATTTGGTTTTCTTGCAGATCTTTACACATCTAGTGTCAACTTTCGAATAATGTATAAAAATTATTTTATTGTTTTGAAGCTACTCTTAAAAAATGTCAAAATAATGTATACATTGTTAAGAGTACAAACCCCGCCCTTAAGGCATGTATCGCAATAGGGAAACTGGTTTCCTTTAAACCTGTTTAATGATGGACAGCCCATTTCCTCAATATTAATGAAGTGACGACTCCCAAAAAAAAAACGTCTGTAGAAAACGTTTATTTTTCACACCTTTACAAATAATTTGTTTTCACCTTGTAATTGTCCCTAGATACTTTCGAGTTTGTGGAAAACTGTTGTCTCCATCGATCTAAAAAATTGAGTGATGTGTATTGGCTAACCAAATTTCAATCTTTCAAGATTTTGTACTTAGCAAAGTAAAATGATATGGTGGTACTATTAAAAAACTATTATTCAAGTTTGGATTCGAATGCAATTCCAATTTCCTTTAGAATAAAATTATTATTATTATCAAAGAAACCTTGAACATCAATCGGAACAGTACCTTTCAAACTTTTTCTAGTCCGTTTAATGGGTCATATTCAATAAGAGCCAATAAGCTTGGGTATTTTCATGACTTGGTGTCTTCAGTTCTATTGAAATTCTCACATCAATAGGACCAGTTTTCACTGATTCGTTTTGATATAAAAGATCGACCACAATAATAGGACCCTTCAATTTTAATTCATTTGGTGTCTAAACTGGTTGTGATTATCGACTATAGTAACTAGATTGAAATCTTGTATACATTTCATATAGTTGGGCATACTGGTTCTTACTAAAATATAAATTCAGATTATCATATTGATATGACTCACATGAACATTCAAGTTTGATAAATTATTTGTGATAAGCTGTCCATTTAGTATAAATCCAATTAGTACAAATTTTGGTTTTTCGCGGTTAGCCAACAATTTGACATTCCAGCTGTGTTGACTCCCATACCCCAATGTGGGGTTAGCATATAAATGTGGGAATTTTTCAGGTTATATTCGTCATAATAAGAAAAAAAAACTATTTATCCAAAGCGAAATGCATCCTACAATAAGAGGAAGGGATACAAACTCACTTTTTTTAGAATGCAATACACTCGGGCGATGATATTGTTCGGCAGATCATCAGATCTGCAAAGTGTGAATTTTATGGGTCCAAATTTAAAAATTTATCCACTAAAAAACAAATATTGGATTTGGTAAAAGCAAGCTGCTGGCCCAACACCAAGTGGACGTCAACGATCTGAACAGGAAGTTTGTGTAATTTAATGTACCTTATGCTACATGTAACAAGTACCTGAATGCCTTTCCATACTGTGATAATAGATTTAGTTTTATGCGTGTTAGACTTATGATGTTCTTGAATGTTTACTTAAGGTGAAGTCAAACGCTGAAGGCCTGGATGGCATCATCCCAAAATTTATTAAATTGATGTTACCTTTACTCCTTAGCCATATTACACACATTATGAACACACCAATTACCACATCCACTTTTCCCTCAGCATGAAAGAACGCGAAAATTGTCTCTATACCGAGAAGTCAAACCGAGTTCAGACCCATATCCCTACTTCCTTTCTTGTCAAAAATTTTTGAAAATATACTGGCGGCACAGATACAACCCTTTATGGATATCAATGCCATGCTTAGTGAGAAGTAATCTGGTTTCAGAAAAATAGGAGTTGTATTAGTGCCATTACTAATGTAGTTGAGGACATTCGATCAAGGCAAGATAAAAATTGGATAACGTTTTTGACTCTACTTGATCACAGCAAGGCCTTGGACACCGTCAACCATAGTATTTTATGCACCCAGCTAAGAAACCTTTGCTTCCCGTGTTGTTTCGGTGACTAGAGGTGTTCCCCAAGATTCTGTGTTAGTGCCCTAATTGTTTTTCATCTATGTTAATGACTTACCTAATGTTGTGTCCCCTGGTGATGTCCATTTATGCGCTGATGATGTGCAGTTCTATATAAGTAAGCCTCTATATCAAGTTAATGATTGTATTAGTATGTGTAATAACCAGCTTTTCAAAATTAATTACTGGGCCATTGAAAACAGACTATGTCTAAACCCAAAAAAAGAAATTGTATAGTTACTTAACCCTTCGACACTAAGCAACTCCCGAATTTAATAATTGACAATTGCCCAATCAAATAAGAGGGTATAAAGGTATCACCTTTAATAACACGTTAACATGGAGCAAACATATTTCCAAAGCAACTGGCGGAACATATGGGCTTCTGAGACAGCTTTCTACTTCTCTGTCGTTCTTGCCAACTCACGTGTTTAATCTTCGTCGCACTGACCACACTTTCCACTAGCCTTAGTTAGTGGATTGACCTTAGAAAAATTAAATTATTAAATAAATAAATATTAAATAAAATACAAAAATAAATAATTATTTTCAAAAGATTGTGTGCATCCGTGAACCGTCCTACTTGTTTCAGAAACTTCTTCCAGCTCAACCGCAATTCACACACAACTTTATTATCCCTAGTTATTTAAGCCTTACGCTCGAGAATGCAACTCTTAATTAATGCTATCCGCCTATGGAACAATCTACTCATGCTCTTAAAATCATCAGAAGTGCGTCTCAGTTTATCTCTAAAGTCAAAGAATTTATTCATGCCGCCTATTGCCGCCTTCCATTTTCAAAAGTTTCCCGTCATCATTGTTTACCATTTCGTAGTAAATGTTTCACTTTCCACATTCAAGAAGCAGAGTTTAGAGTTGCAACCAAAAATCATCGCCTAACTATCGTATAAAATAGTCAGTCAAATTTGTATGGGGAACTAACTGGGAAATTTTCGGAACGGCAAAACCTTATGGACCATCCGTTTAACGGATGGTAGATGGTGGATGGATCTCTGTGGGAAGACGCTATTACACGTACGCAGGAACCATGTCTGTGACCATGTCTGGAACCATGTCTGTGACCATCTACCAAGCGTCTGTGCAGCAACAAAAACAACTGCAACGAGATCACCAACGAGCGTGTGTCCGAAGCGCCGTCATCTCAGCTGCTAGAGATTCTCGGTGACCTTATGACTCGTTTGAATGGAATCGCAGCTGATCTAAAGCTGGTGGGAGAGCGTGGATGCTGAGGTGGCCGTGATACGATCCAACAGGGATAAGAAGAACGAGCGTGTCAACAATCTGGAGTATAAGGTCCGCGTACTAAACACTTTGAAAGAGAGTGTGGGCGAGTTAGAAGCCAAACTTTCATCTCAGCAAATGGCAACTCAAGCCCTCGAGTTACGCATGCACTGAATCCCATTTTTAGAAGGAGAAAGTCTGAAGACACTCTACCACACACTCTGCTATTCGCTGCAGTTCACTCCACCGCCGAAACTTACCGAAATTTTCTTGGCCAGAAAACCACAAAGATCTTCAGTGGACCCGGTGGTCATTATAAAAATGGAAAACTACCACAAAATAATCACGCTATTGAGTTGCATAGGAGCTTTCCGGCGTACGGCTAAACAACAACTTACCTTACAGCTGATAGTGTTTGACTCACAAGCCGTTTTCTATATTAATGAGCAGCTTTTAAGTGAGCACTATATAAGTTTTAAAGAGGCCATGATGCTTAAAAAGAATACAATGAATTCCTCATTTTTACTAAAGGGCGCTTCCCAGTAGGTCCTTAAAATGTTCGACCAGACTGAAATAGATAGTTCCATAGCTGCGAGTTTAATTAGAATTTTAGTTAAGCACAAAAGGGGTATATTAATGCACAGAATCTTATGAAGAAAATTAATGAACTTATGTACTTGTTTGTTCAGTCTAATGTTGATGTTATTTGCGTGTCTGAAACTTGGTTCTTGCCCGGTTTTAGTGATTTGTCTATTGCGTGTGATGACTGTGTTGTTTATCGTGCAGATCGCCTTAGTCATGCTGGTGGTGTCGCTTTTTATGTGAACAACAAATTTAATTCTACCGTTAAGGGTAAGCACCCAATCGACAGCGAAATTGAATATTTATTTTTAGAACTTTCAGGTAAAGATCTTTCTTCTTAAGCACTGATTGGATACATCTACTGGTCGAATCGTAATAATGACTATGCTCTCTTGATAAGTGTTCTGCGTGAAATATCTGATGTTAATTTTTCTGGCGACCTGAATAGCAATATTTTAAGGGAAAAACATCTGCTCGATAGTTTCGAATCTATTGGCTGTGATACTCTACTTGAACTTTTCTTTGTTAATGTCCCTAGTAAGATTTAATTGTATTACCAAGTCTCTGTACCAGTTTTCTCAAAGCTTGACCTCATCTTTCTGGCGTATGATTTGACCTTAGCTTATAGTTCTGACACTTTCGAATTTAGGGATTATAAAAATATTAACGACACTGAACTGGAAGTAGAATAATACAATTGTGATTGGACGTCCATATATATGTCTCCCAATATCGAGCAGCAATTGAATATTTTTTACAGCAACATTGATTACCTTAATAACAAATGTGTGTTAATAAGAAAAAAACTATTTATCCAAAGCGAAATGCATCCTACAATAAGTGGAAGGGATACAAACTCACTTTTTTTAGAATGCAATACACTCGGGCGATGATATTGTTCGGCAGATCATCAGATCTGCAATGTGTGAATTTTATGGGTCCAAATTTAAAAATTTATCCACTAAAAAACAAATATTGGATTTGGTAAAAGCAAGCTGCTGGCCCAACACCAAGTGGACGTCAACAATCTGAACAGGAAGTTTGTGTAATTTGATGTACCTTATGCTACATGTAACAAGTACCTGAATGCCTTTCCATACTGTGATAATAGATTTAGTTTTATGCGTGTTAGACATATGATGTTCTTGAATGTTTACTTAAGGTGAAGTCAAACGCTGAAGGCCTGGATGGCATCATCCCAAAATTTATTAAATTGATGTTACCTTTACTCCTTAGCCATATTACACACATTATGAACACACCAATTACCACATCCACTTTTCCCTCAGCATGAAAGAACGCGAAAATTGTCTCTATACCGAGAAGTCAAACCGAATTCAGACCCATATCCCTACTTCCTTTCTTGTCAAAAATTTTTGAAAATATACTGGCGGCACAGATACAACCCTTTATGGATATCAATGCCATGCTTAGTGAGAAGTAATCTGGTTTCAGAAAAATAGGAGTTGTATTAGTGCCATTACTAATGTAGTTGAGGACATTCGATCAAGGCAAGATAAAAATTGGATAACGTTTTTGACTCTACTTGATCACAGCAAGGCCTTGGACACCGTTAACCATAGTATTTTATGCACCCAGCTAAGAAACCTTTGCTTCCCGTGTTGTTTCGGTGACTAGAGGTGTTCCCCAAGATTCTGTGTTAGTGCCCTAATTGTTTTTCATCTATGTTAATGACTTACCTAATGTTGTGTCCCCTGGTGATGTCCATTTATACGCTGATATGTGCAGTTCTATGTTAGTAAGCCTCTATATCAAGTTAATGATTGTATTAGTATGTGTAATAACCAGCTTTTCAAAATTAATTACTGGGCCATTGAAAACAGACTATGTCCAAACCCAAAAAAAGAAATTGTATAGTTACTTACAAAAACCCTTCGACACTAAGCAACTCCCGAATTTAATAATTGACAATTGCCCAATCAAATAAGGGGGTATAAGGGCATCACCTTTAATAACACGTTAACATGGAGCAAACATATTTCCAAGGCAACTGGCGGAACATATGGGCTTCTGAGACAGCTTTCTACTTCTCAGTCGTTCTTGCCAACTCATCTACTTATGGTAGTGGCCAAAAGAATTGAACGTGTTTAATCTTCGTCGCACTGACCACACTTTCCACTAGCCTTAGTTAGTGGATTGACCTTAGAAAAATTAAATTATTAAATAAATAAATATTAAATAAAATACAAAAATAAATAATTATTTTCAAAAGATTGTGTGCATCCGTGAACCGTCCTACTTGTTTCAGAAACTTCTTCCAGCTCAACCGCAATTCACACACTTTATTATCCCTAGTTATTTAAGCCTTACGCTCGAGAATGCAACTCTTAATTAATTCTATTCGCCTATGGAACAATCTACTTCATGCTCTTAAAATCATCAGAAGCGCGTCTCAGTTTATCTCTAAAGTCAAAGAATTTATGCATGCTTAAAGATAGTTGCAAACTCAATGTAAATTGTAAACACAACTTTGTAAATTTTAAGGTAGTACATTTAAATCATTTAAATTATTCATTTTATTAAAAAATTCTTTACTCAACCCGATGTGACTTACGCAATATATATAAGTCTTTACTTGTAGCGTAAGGATATAAATAAATAAATGAAATGAAATTATTGAGGTATTTCGAAATTGTCTGCAGTTCCTAAAGCATTTGAATGCATTATATCTTGTCATTTGCAACATTTGTGCTTCTCTCTGATACAAGTATCACCGTGTCAACATGGTTTTGTTACGCGAAGATCGATCGCCACAAACCTACTCCAATTGCCATCTATTGTGATAAATTGATTTAACAATGAATTGCAGACAGACATTATATATACAGATTTTAGTAAAGTATCCTATTCAAATGGTCGATTTGTATGATAAGTCGATATACAATGAACTTAAATTTAATAGAACCTGGCCTCTCCGCGAATTATTATTGGTCCCGATGGTATAGATGGTATCCCAGTGAAGACTTCCAAAGGCAAATGTTAAGAAGTTCTTTTGTACCGACTTAATCCGGTTTATATGTACACCGCATTGAGGACTCCAGGCGAGCGCAGTACTTAAGAATTGGTCGGATTAAGGATATAAACAAGGCTTGTGTGATACAACGGTCATCGAATTCCTTGGACCATCCTTTAATAAATCCAAGCATACTTCTGGCTTTATTCACCATGGTTGTATTGTGGTCAGAAAATGTATGTTTGGGATCCATATATACAGAAAGGTCGTCAACATGCGTTACCCTGCCTAACTTACAACCACTTACAGTATAATTGATGTAGTGGTGGCTTCCACAAAAAAAGGTAAATTGAAATTCAAATTGTAGAGCCAAGCTCTGCACGGGCTCATTACATTGCTGGCACAGTTTAACATTATCTGCGTACATAAGTCCACTGGACTTTGTTAGGACCAAAGGAAGATCATTAATTAATAATGCAAGGAGGAGCAGACCAAGGTGACTACTTATGAACACCTGAAGTAACTCGAATTAGGGATGAGAACGAAGTAGTAGGGAAACGCGGATTCTGGGAAAATTTGCATGTTAATGACCTTCGCCCCCTTACTAATTAGCATATTAATGACCCCCGACTCTTAATTAACATATTAATGGACCCCGCCTCCTCATTAATGTTGTGGGTTCTGGGACAATTATCCCCATTATAAGCAATTAATATTCAGCAGGTGTTGCTGTACACGGGAGAAAGGTCGCACTCTTTCCCCACATCCCCATGTGACAATATTGATCATGTATCCTTTCCCTCAATATCAGCAATTAATATTCAGCAGGTGTTGCTGTGCACGTGAGAAAGGTCGCAAACCCAAAACATCTAAATATGGTTGCCTTAGAGGGACATGTCCGATCGTGTTGAGGAATTACGTTTCCTATGATTGTAAAACTAGTTTAGAGATCAAAAGAACCTCAATAAAAGAAATCTCACAACTTAATGATGCTCAGATGTGGAATATTTTGAAACAGACATTTTTTTTCGCCCCAGAACGTTTAACTGTCATAAAAGGGATTCAAGCAAGAGCTACCCGAACATGCGCACCTGTCTATTACCTGACCGGAATAAAAGGGACACATGCAAAACCAGAAGGCGCACGCCAATTGACAAGATCATGGGCCTCACGCCAACGACCACACGGCTGACTGCTTGCTCTAATACGTTCCATAATAGGGGTTGAAATCCCGACCGCGCAACAACTCGCAAGTAGACGATATATCTCACTCAAGGAAATATTTTCCATTTTCCGTACCTGTAATTTTAACTCGAAATAAAAGGTCAGAAGTGTATTTTGTAGCATAATAATACATTTATTCATTTATTTTGGTATTGCGATCATATTTTATTATATGTTGAAATTAATTTTCTGGATTCGTTCTGGCCACTTGCATAGTAGAATCAGGCGCACGTTTCCGACGTCAATTCAGGAGTACAAAATGTAAAGGGTTCACCAAAATTCGTAGTTTTGAGATCATGTCCACCTCGATTCATAAACATAATTTTTGTGTTTAGAAGGTATTGAAAATGCTGACCAATTTTCTGTCCTTTAAATTGTTCAACAAATTGATAAATTTCCTCATGAAAATTCATTTAGTTAATTTGGTTTTCTTGCAGATCTTTACACATCTAGTGTCAACTTTCGAATAATGTATAAAAATTATTTTATTGTTTTGAAGCTACTCTTAAAAAATGTCAAAATAATGTATACATTGTTAAGAGTACAAACCCCGCCCTTAAGGCATGTATCGCAATAGGGAAACTGGTTTCCTTTAAACCTGTTTAATGATGGACAGCCCATTTCCTCAATATTAATGAAGTGACGACTCTCAAAAAAAAAACGTCTGTAGAAAACGTTTATTTTTCACACCTTTACAAATAATTTGTTTTCACCTTGTAATTGTCCCTAGATACTTTCGAGTTTGTGGAAAACTGTTGTCTCCATCGATCTAAAAAATTGAGTGATGTGTATTGGCTAACCAAATTTCAATCTTTCAAGATTTTGTACTTAGCAAAGTAAAATGATATGGTGGTACTATTAAAAAACTATTATTCAAGTTTGGATTCGAATGCAATTCCAATTTCCTTTAGAATAAAATTATTATTATTATCAAAGAAACCTTGAACATCAATCGGAACAGTACCTTTCAAACTTTTTCTCGTCCGTTTAATGGGTCATATTCAATAAGAGCCAATAAGCTTGGGTATTTTCATGACTTGGTGTCTTCAGTTCTATTGAAATTCTCACATCAATAGGACCAGTTTTCACTGATTCGTTTTGATATGAAAGATCGACCACAATAATAGGACCCTTCAATTTTAATTCATTTGGTGTCTAAACTGGTTGTGATTATCGACTATAGTAACTAGATTGAAATCTTGTATACATTTCATATAGTTGGGCATACTGGTTCTTACTAAAATATAAATTCAGATTATCATATTGATATGACTCACATGAACATTCAAGTTTGATAAATTATTTGTGATAAGCTGTCCATTTAGTATAAATCCAATTAGTACAAATTTTGGTTTTTCGCGGTTAGCCAACAATTTGACATTCCAGCTGTGTTGACTCCCATACCCCAATGTGGGGTTAGCATATAAATGTGGGAATTTTTCAGGTTATATTCGTCATAATAAGAAAAAAAAACTATTTATCCAAAGCGAAATGCATCCTACAATAAGAGGAAGGGATACAAACTCACTTTTTTTAGAATGCAATACACTCGGGCGATGATATTGTTCGGCAGATCATCAGATCTGCAAAGTGTGAATTTTATGGGTCCAAATTTAAAAATTTATCCACTAAAAAACAAATATTGGATTTGGTAAAAGCAAGCTGCTGGCCCAACACCAAGTGGACGTCAACGATCTGAACAGGAAGTTTGTGTAATTTAATGTACCTTATGCTACATGTAACAAGTACCTGAATGCCTTTCCATACTGTGATAATAGATTTAGTTTTATGCGTGTTAGACTTATGATGTTCTTGAATGTTTACTTAAGGTGAAGTCAAACGCTGAAGGCCTGGATGGCATCATCCCAAAATTTATTAAATTGATGTTACCTTTACTCCTTAGCCATATTACACACATTATGAACACACCAATTACCACATCCACTTTTCCCTCAGCATGAAAGAACGCGAAAATTGTCTCTATACCGAGAAGTCAAACCGAGTTCAGACCCATATCCCTACTTCCTTTCTTGTCAAAAATTTTTGAAAATATACTGGCGGCACAGATACAACCCTTTATGGATATCAATGCCATGCTTAGTGAGAAGTAATCTGGTTTCAGAAAAATAGGAGTTGTATTAGTGCCATTACTAATGTAGTTGAGGACATTCGATCAAGGCAAGATAAAAATTGGATAACGTTTTTGACTCTACTTGATCACAGCAAGGCCTTGGACACCGTCAACCATAGTATTTTATGCACCCAGCTAAGAAACCTTTGCTTCCCGTGTTGTTTCGGTGACTAGAGGTGTTCCCCAAGATTCTGTGTTAGTGCCCTAATTGTTTTTCATCTATGTTAATGACTTACCTAATGTTGTGTCCCCTGGTGATGTCCATTTATACGCTGATGATGTGCAGTTCTATATTAGTAAGCCTCTATATCAAGTTAATGATTGTATTAGTATGTGTAATAACCAGCTTTTCAAAATTAATTACTGGGCCATTGAAAACAGACTATGTCTAAACCCAAAAAAAGAAATTGTATAGTTACTTAACCCTTCGACACTAAGCAACTCCCGAATTTAATAATTGACAATTGCCCAATCAAATAAGAGGGTATAAAGGTATCACCTTTAATAACACGTTAACATGGAGCAAACATATTTCCAAAGCAACTGGCGGAACATATGGGCTTCTGAGACAGCTTTCTACTTCTCTGTCGTTCTTGCCAACTCACGTGTTTAATCTTCGTCGCACTGACCACACTTTCCACTAGCCTTAGTTAGTGGATTGACCTTAGAAAAATTAAATTATTAAATAAATAAATATTAAATAAAATACAAAAATAAATAATTATTTTCAAAAGATTGTGTGCATCCGTGAACCGTCCTACTTGTTTCAGAAACTTCTTCCAGCTCAACCGCAATTCACACACAACTTTATTATCCCTAGTTATTTAAGCCTTACGCTCGAGAATGCAACTCTTAATTAATGCTATCCGCCTATGGAACAATCTACTTCATGCTCTTAAAATCATCAGAAGTGCGTCTCAGTTTATCTCTAAAGTCAAAGAATTTATTCATGCTTAAAGATAGTTGCAAACTCAATGTAAATTGTAAACACAACTTTGTAAATTTTAAGGTAGTACATTTAAATCATTTAAATTATTCATTTTATTAAAAAAAAAAAAAAAAATTACTTGTAGCGTAAGGATATAAATAAATAAATGAAAGTTCCTTAAGCATTTGAATGCATTATATCTTGTCATTTGCAACATTTGTGCTTCTCTCTGATACAAGTATCACCGTGTCAACATGGTTTTGTTACGCGAAGATCGATCACCACAAACCTACTCCAATTGCCATCTATTGTGATAAATTGATTTAACAAAGAATTGCAGACAGACATTATATATACAGATCTTAGTAAAGTATCTTATTCAAATTAGACCACCTCGGGTTTCAGGTCAAGAAGTCAGGTCGGGTTTTACTTTTAATATTACCTATCTAACCTGATCCCAAAATGTTTAAGTCGTTTGGGCTTGGGTAAAATTTTACCTATGTACACAAATGGTCAAATCGGTCAAAGCAGTCAGTTACGTTTTGCGGTTACCCAATTCTAGCCACTTGATTGCTGGTCGATTTGTATGATAAGTCGATATACAATGAACTTAAATTTAATAGAACCTGGCCTCTCCGCGAATTATTATTGGTCCCGATGGTATAGATGGTATCCCAGTGAAGACTTCCAAAGGCAAATGTTAAGAAGTTCTTTTGTACCGACTTAATCCGGTTTATATGTACACCGCATTGAGGACTCCAGGCGAGCGCAGTACTTAAGAATTGGTCGGATTAAGGATATAAACAAGGCTTGTGTGATACAACGGTCATCGAATTCCTTGGACCATCCTTTAATAAATCCAAGCATAATTCTGGCTTTATTCACCATGGTTGTATTGTGGTCAGAAAATGTATGTTTGGGATCCATATATACAGAAAGGTCGTCAACATGCGTTACCCTGCCTAACTTACAACCACTTACAGTATAATTGATGTAGTGGTGGCTTCCACAAAAAAAGGTAAATTGAAAATCAAATTGTAGAGCCAAGCTCTGCACGGGCTCATTACATTGCTGGCACAGTTTAACATTATCTGCGTACATAAGTCCACTGGACTTTGTTAGGACCAAAGGAAGATCATCAATTAATAATGCAAGGAGGAGCAGACCAAGGTGACTACTTATGAACACCTGAAGTAACTCGAATTAGGGATGAGAACGAAGTAGTAGGGAAACGCGGATTCTGGGACAATTTGCATGTTAATGACCTTCGCCCCCTTACTAATTAGCATATTAATGACCCCCGACTCTTAATTAACATATTAATGGACCCCGCCTCCTCATTAATGTTGCGGGTTCTGGGACAATTATCCCCATTATAAGCAATTAATATTCAGCAGGTGTTGCTGTACACGGGAGAAAGGTCGCACACTTTCCCCACATCCCCATGTGACAATATTGATCATGTATCCTTTCCCTCAATATCAGCAATTAATATTCAGCAGGTGTTGCTGTGCACGTGAGAAAGGTCGCAAACCCAAAACATCTAAATATGGTTGCCTTAGAGGGACATGTCCGATCGTGTTGGGGAATTACGTTTCCTATGATTGTAAAACTAATTTAGAGATCAAAAGAACCTCAATAAAAGAAATCTCACAACTTAATGATGCTCAGATGTGGAATATTTTGAAACAGACATTTTTTTTCGCCCCAGAACGTTTAACTGTCATAAAAGGGATTCAAGCAAGAGCTACCCGAACATGCGCACCTGTCTATTACCTGACCGGAATAAAAGGGACACATGCAAAACCAGAAGGCGCACGCCAATTGACAAGATCATGGGCCTCACGCCAACGACCACACGGCTGACTGCTTCAGGAGTACAAAATGTAAAGGGTTCACCAAAATTCGTAGTTTTGAGATCATGTCCACCTCGATTCATAAACATAATTTTTGTGTTTAGAAGGTATTGAAAATGCTGACCAATTTTCTGTCCTTTAAATTGTTCAATAAATTGCTGTATTTCCTCATGAAAATTCATTTAGTTAATTTGGTTTTCTTGCAGATCTTTACACATCTAGTGTCAACTTTCGAATAATGTATAAAAATTATTTTATTGTTTTGAAGCTACTCTTAAAAAATGTCAAAATAATGTATACATTGTTAAGAGTACAAACCCCGCCCTTAAGGCATGTATCGCAATAGGGAAACTGGTTTCCTTTAAACCTGTTTAATGATGGACAGCCCATTTCCTCAATATTAATGAAGTAACGACTCCCAAAAAAAAAAAACGTCTGTAGAAAACGTTTATTTTTCACACCTTTACAAATAATTTGTTTTCACCTTGTAATTGTCCCTAGATACTTTCGAGTTTGTGGAAAACAGTTTCCTCCATCGATCTAAAAAATTGTGTGATGTGTATTGGCTAACCAAATTTCATTCTTTCAAGATTTTGTACTTAGCAAAGTAAAATCATATGGTGGTACTATTAAAAAACAAGATAGAACGCTATAGTCGAGTGCCTCGACTATCAGATACCCGTTACTCAGCTAAAGGGACCAAAGGGAAATGGAAATAAGCAAGCAGCAAAGCAAGATTGAAATGCGCCACCTACCGGCGGTAGACAGATTTAAGCGTTATGGGCTTTAGGGTGGGCGTGGCAAATTTTTTTTGGATCAATCGATAGGTATTGACGAGACCGATACAGTTCAGTTAAAATTTTGTATCTAGCATGAAAATTGTGGGCGCCACAGGCTTGGGCGGTTTGTGGGCGTGGCATATTCGCGTATCAAAATTGCGCTGCGTACAAAGCTACGGAATCTAAATCTGAAATCCTGATTCTCTATCCTTGATAGTTTCCGAGATATCCACGTTCATATTTACGATTTTTTGAAGTTTGGGGGCGGTTTGTGGGCGATAAAGTGGGCGTGGCAAAATTTTTTTTAGGTCAATCGATAGGTATTGATAAGAACAATACATTTCAGTTAAAATTTTTATTCTAGCATTAAAACTGTAGAAGCCACAGTTTTGGGTGGTTTGTGGGCGTTAGAGTGGGCGTGGCACTCTACTGAAACAAACTTGCGCTGCGTAAGAAGCTCAGGAATCTGCACGCCAAATCTTAATAGCCTAGCTCTCATAGTTTTCAAGATCTCAGCGTTCATCCGGACAGACGGACAGACGGACATGGCTAGATCGACTCGGCTAGTGATCCTGATCAAGAATATATATAATTTATGGGGTCGGAAACGCTTCCTTCTGCCTGTTACATACTTTCCGACGAATCTAGTATACCCTTTTACTCTACGAGTAACGGGTATAACTATTATTCAAGTTTGGATTCGAATGCAATTCAAATTTCCTTTAGAATAAAATTATTATTATTATCAAAGAAACCTTGAACATCAATCGAAACAGTATCTTTCAAACTTTTTCTAGTTCGTTTAATGGGTCATATTCAATAAGAGCCAATAAGCTTGGGTCTTTTTTTTTATGACTTGGTGTCTTCAGTTCTATTGAAATTCTCACATCAATAGGACCAGTTTTCACTGATTCGTTTTGATATGAAAGATCAACCACAATAATAGGACCCTTCAATTTAAATTCATTTGGTGTCTAAACTGGTTGTGATTATCGACTATAGTAACTAGATTGAAATCTTGTATACATTTCATATAGGTGGGCATACTGGTTCTTACTAAAATATAAATTCAGATTATCATATTGATATGACTCACATGATCATTCAAGTTTGATAAATTATTTGTGATAAGCTCTCCATTTAGTATAAATCCAATTAGTACAAATTTTGGTTTTTCGCGGTTAGCCAACAATTTGACATTCCAGCTGTGTTGACTCCAATACCCCAATGTGGGGTTAGCATATAAATGTGGGAATTTTCCAGGTTATATTCGTCATTTCCAGTTTAAAAGTTTTGTTCATTTCTGATTTCTTTAAACTTATCGCCAAGATTCTTAGTTAGCATCAACACTACTTCATGTTTACATTTTAACAAAACTTTTTTATAATTCACAGCAAATCCCAACAAATTTTTTAATGGTACAAAAAATATGAAGTGGGGTCCCGTAGAAATTTCGTCTCCACTGCTCCATTCAGAATCTAATAGATGTTGACTTTGAATATTTTTCAAAGATATACATTTTTTTAGGGTAGTAGTCATACCGACATAGACTTGTCACGTTGGACACGTTGTATTTAGTTGTTACCTAGCAGTATTTTGATCGTTACTTTCTGTTTAGTCTTGTTTTTGGATGGTTACTTTTTGTATAGTACCTGTACAGTTCTTGGTTTTGGTTGGTTACTTTCTGTATAGTATCTGTAAAGTACTTGGTTTTAGATGGTAACTAACTGTTAACAAGTGCTATGAGTTGTTATAGTCTCTTATTAAGAATTATCAAAGCACACAAGTTAATGTTTCTCAGATGTGTTAGCGAAACACACTTGCAGTGAACTATCATTACCTGACCGTCATCAAAGTCACATGCCAAAGACCAAAGGAGCAGGACGACTGATAGGATCATACATCTCTAGCCCGTTGACCTCATGGAATAAAATACTTTCCTTCATTTGTACCTGTAGTTTTAATGACAGTCTGAAACAAATTTTGTAGGATCATTTAAAATTTTTTTATATATTTTATTATTGTACACATATTTCATTAAATTCATAATTAATTATATATTATATATATATGTATATAATTAATTTTCTGACTCCATCCCTCTTTCATAAATATATCGTTTATGAATCTTCGTTCCAAACGCAGATTTTCGCTTGGTTTCCATAGATAGATGTAAAATAATTCTCACAATTTAATGTTTCTCAGATGTTGGATTCATTTGTTCTAACCCATATTAAAATTAAAACATATTTCGAAGGCATCATAACCTAACATTGGAGCGTATTTTAATTTAATTTCTGATTCAAGTTTATGATAGAGGTGTTGGGACCTGGTAATATCTGTTTTTGTTGACAACTATTTTTCTAGTTTTAGTTTTCCAGTTCTATTCTATTTGTATACTAATTGTATGAGTTAGGCATCGTTGTCTAAGATTTTGAATAAGTTTAATAAACTCCTTAATTACAGTACTCATCTGGTTTTCGTGATCCATGATGGCGGTTGAGCTGCTTGGACTTTGATTACTAGCTGTTGTTAACTGTTATGAGCTATTGTTAGATGGTTACTATCTGCTTAGTAGATGTCTACAAGTTGTTTACTAGGTGCTATTAGCTGGTTACTAGTTATTATTAACTTCTACGAGCTGTTATAATCGTTTGTTAAGAATGATCAAAAATTCCTGATCACTAGATGACTTTCGATGTGAAGTAAAAACTTACACTCTGATTTTTAAAGTGTTTGCTGTGTACGTGAGAAAGAACGCACAACCAAAATATCTGAAGATTGATATATAAATCTAAGAGGAACATGTCCGATTATGTTGGGGAAAGATGTATCCTGTGATTGTAAAACTAATTAAGAAATAAGGTGTTTACAAGCTGTCTAAAAGCTGTTTAGAAGCTGTTTTGAAGTTATTAGCTACAACAAAATGTCTAGAAAGAACAAAATATATGAATGTCAAAAAACGATTTAAAACTAACTATAATTGGGAAAGTAATTGAAATCGCTCCGGCGTAATACAGTTAAAACAAAAACACTGTGATTATCCCATTTTCTATCATCATAACAAATGTGTATACCCACACCTAAATAACCAATTGTATCCTTTGTCCAAAATGTCTGTGACTATCACTTATAAATTTGTCACCGATAACTTAAATCCCATTAAGCAGACCACCCATTGCTAACCGTACCATAACCGCAGAGTCAAGTTGGTTACCTACAATAAACAGGGGTGGTGGTGTAAAGGATTGCTAAAATGCCTCGACGCAGGCGCAAAGGTCGAGGTAAGGGAAAAAATTCATGGAATATTATCACTTCATAAAATTTTTTTTTTTTTTTATTTTTTAGTATAACAAATTTATTTATTTAACGTTGATCAGCCAACTTAATGGCTATAAAACGTTGTCTACGAAGAGGAAAAATTAACATGGAAACATAACAGAAAAGGAGATTAACAATATTTACAATAATTGAACAATTTCATTGCTGTAGGACTCGAGAGACCTGACGTCCTCTTGTCCAGAGATCACCGGGGTGCCTTCGCTTTAGTCTTCTTCTCGTTGAGATTCGGTTTGCCAGGGATGCTGCTAGGTGGTCTTCATAAAAAAAGGTCATAAAAAATATCATTAGGAAAGTATTTTTTATTTGCGAAACCATTTTTAACTGTTACCAACAACACAAATACTTATGTTACATAGGGTTGCTAAAATGCCTTGACGCATGCGCAAAAGTCAAGGAATTGGAATAAATTCATGGAATATTATCTCTTCATAAAAAAGGTAATAAAAAATATAATTAGGAAAGTATTTTTTATTTGCGAACCATTTATAACTGTTACCAACAACACAAATAGTTATGTTACAAAGGATTGCTAAAATGCCTCGACGCAGACGCAAAGCTCAAGGTAATAGTTAAAATTCATGGAATATTATCCCTTCACCAAAAAACGAAACGAAAATTTCTTCTATTTGGATAATAAAAAAATATATATTAATGTAATACTTTGATTTTTCCATCAAAATGCTTGATAAAACTAGTTGTTTGATATTCTCTAACTAATTGAGTAATGAGTTTTCATGTTCCTATTTAATTTGGCCCGAGGGAGAGGCGTCCGATGTTCAGGCACCATTTGCCGGCATAAGCGACGTCGTATTCGTGTCGTGGGATCTTGGTAAGCCTCTCTCCAACCAACATATCGAGAATAAATATTTAAAGTGCCTGGAAAATAATATTAGTTCATAAGGTTCGTCAGTCGTCAGTCCACACAGCCCCACAAGCTTAGCTGTCGCTTGATCGCAATACGATCGGGCTGTGTTGTGGCCATATTCCCTCCCCTTCATTTACTCGTGTGCCAATGGATCGTCGCGGGCCGCGCAATATGATCCCCTAATGTCAAGGTTGTCTGCCGAAAGATATGTCATTGTTCTTGACCTACTTCACTTCCCGCGTCAGCACACCCCCCTTAATAAAGCTCTAGAGCTTCATGTTTTTAATATTCTTTTACATTATAAATTTATTGGGAATATTTATATCGGCGTGCGCCGTGGATGATTAATAATAGGCTAATGCATATGTAATTAATTTAATTGACAATTATACTGTTAGCGGAGAGAAAAATTAACTTTTAAATATTATATATAAAAATTTTCAAGTGTTTAAAAAGAGGATTGTATATCTAAATGATTATTTATGAATGGTTATTATATATGAATATAATTATATGAATTCTAAAAGATTAATTCTTGATCTTAACTAGGAAGGTATTAACATTGCCCAAAAATACATTTATATTTAAACGGGAGAGAACAATGACCGTTGGAACGATAGAGATAATAATTGCCTTTTCGGTCTTGTTACAGTTTACAAGGGGTGAGAAATCTAGACGGAAGGTCTCAATATATAAGTTCTCTAATTCATCCACAGTTATTGGTAGGGTTGCTTTTGATAACAAATATTGAAATCTTAAGTTAAACTGTGGATCATTGTCTTTGCTAATGCTTCTGTAGTGATTATGGTGCACGGATATATACCGACAAACCTACCCTCCTTTTAATTCTGGGCGATGAGATCTGGACGCTCCGGATCCTGGGCTTTGGGAGATGTTACAATTGGCTTACATATATATATATACGTGCAATATGGGATGGCGGTTCACAAAAACATAACACTGTTTTTGGCGATTCACTTATTGTTTGTAATTTTGAATGCAATTTATTCGCCTTCTATTGTTTTTATTGTATTTTCTTGTTTCACTTTGTTGGAACCGCTTGCTTGTGCTCCGATGTGGGTCACCACTTTCTCCAGGGCGTGATGTTGGTCGCGGAGTCTCTGAACAGAGCGCTTGTAGATCTTAACAACTTTAAGGATCACCAGAACCAGGAGTAGTCCAACGATGAGCTTCATGGTCTTGTTAACATCTTGAATATTATCCATGTGGTCAACGATCTCCACGGTGTTAATGACGGCCACTTTAGACGTTTTGCTGCCCATCTTGGGGTCCTTAGGCCATACGCTTGGTGCACCAGTTCTCTTCGTCCTTCGGCGTTTGCAGGTGGACTTCCTTCAGCATGCGGTCGATCGCAGGACCGGTAATCAGGACTTTCTCCTGGGTGAAGTTGATCCTAGGGAAACGGTCAAGACATCCTTCTGGACACCATTCTGCTTCCAGTCGTGGTCTGTGCTGATGGGAGTTGTACTTCTAGACCATTGTCAGGGAGATCAGAACATATTCTGTCTGTCTTCTCCATTTGGCTGCGGTCTTTTATACTGGACTAGAGCTTTCGCTAGCCCCCCGTATTGGATGAATTAACTAGGTGTTCCCACCTAGGGGTACTGTTTCTCTATTTCCCCTATCCTAGGAGTCGACGGCCGGCTGGTGCACTTTGCCACCTACTGGAGTATGGTTACGAGTAAGTCGATCGTGGTCGTTGTTCTAGCCACGCGACACCCGTAAGTTGTCGAATTGTATTTGCTTATCAATCTGAGTGTGGTTATTCATTAGCGGCCCCTACCCTCAACTTAAGACAGTTGTTTCGCCGGGGTTAATCTTTGTATGGGGAGGGCGTTCGTAACAGGCACGAAGTGATCGATGCGGCTTCGCATGGAATGACTTCGCAAAAGAAATTTTCGTACGGCCATGCCTCTATTTCTTCTTTTTTTCTCTTAGGCGCCCATTTACGTGTGGCTTCGACCCACTACTTTAACCCAGTCTCAGATGAGCTAGTCGGGCTCATTATTTTATTATTTATTATTGTACTTATTTATTATTAAATGTGTTATTTTTATATATATATTTGTTTTATTAGGTAATATTATTGCTGAAAAAGAAAAGCTTTCCGGCTTCGCACGGAAAAATACTTACATATTTATACCTGTAAACAAAAGATAAGGCTCATAATGGTATATAATATGGCTTAAATGAAAATCATATATAAAAAAGATGCAGAAGTGTGTAAAAGCTAAAAATACTTAGAATAAAATTGTTGTGCGTCGTAACCACGGCTTTTGACCGGGGGCTACTCAGCTGAATTGTGAAAAGTGAAAAGTTGTCCCATTTCCCGAAAAAAAAACAAGGAAGAACGCTACAGTCGGACAGACGGACAGACGGACATGGCTAGATCGACTCGGCTAGTGATCCTTCTGCAGAAAGAAGCGTTTCCGACCCCATAAAGTATATATATTCTTGATAAGGATCATTAGGCGAGTCGATCTAGCCATGTCCGTCTGTCCGGATGAACGCTGAGATCTCAGAAACTATAAGAGCTAGGCTATTGAGATTTGGCGTGCAGATTCCTGAGCTTCTTACGCAGCGCAAATTTGTTTCAGCAGGGCGCCACGCCCACTTTTACGCCCACAAACCGCCCAAAACTGTGGCTCCTACAGTTTTGATGCTAGAATACAAATTTTAACTGAAATGTATTGCTCTCGTCAATACCTATCGATTGACCAAAAAAAAGTTTGCCACGCCCACAATCCGCCCACAAACTTCAAAAAATCGTAAATATGAACGTGGATATCTCGGAAACTATCAAAGATAGACAATTGGGATTTTAGATTGAGATTCCGTAGCTTTGTATGCAGCGCAAGTTTGTTATGCGTATATGCCACGCCCACTCTAACGCCCAAACCTGTGGCGCCTATAATTTTCATGCTAGATAAAAAATTTTAACTGAAATGTATTGGTCTCGTCAATACCTATCGATTGATTTGCCACGCCCACTCTAACGCCCATAACGCTTAAGTCTGTCCACCGCCGGTAGGTGGCGCACTTCCCTTTGGTCCCTTTAGCTGAGTAACGGGTATCTGATAGTCGAAGTACTCTACTATAGCGGAAATATATTGTGCATTACAGAAACCTTGAAAGTCAGTTCTATGAGGTTGTAAACCACTGTCCGAATTGTATGGAGTTGGCAACCATCTTGTTAAAAATTGGTATTCACCAGCGGGGATCTGTGAAATCAATAAATTAGAAAACTAAACTGCAAAAGATCAGTAATATAACGAAAATAAAGTAGAGGATGCCATTAAAGAGGTCAGAATCAGTTTAAAAATTTTGTACATTTCTTAGAAAGGAAAAGGGAAAATCAAAAGATATGTACAGTTTAGGTAGCTGGGGCAGCCATTGGAAAAGTCAAATCTGTTACAAAGGGTGGGTGTGGCTAGGGGTTGAAGCAGGCAATACAATTCTTAACCTGTTTACATGCTGGATAAAAGGATATTAGTTAGAGAAGGATGGAAATACCTTAAATATGAATTACAAATACCCATCTATGTTGGGATTTAAATTATCGGTGACAAATTTATAAGTGAAAGTCACAGACATTTTGGACAAAGGATACAATTGGTTACACATTTGTTATGGTGATAGAAAATGGGACAATCACAGTGTTTTTGTTTTTACAGTATTACGCCGGAGCAATTTCAATTACTTTCCCAATTATAGTTAGTTTTAAATCGTTTTTTGACATTCATATATTTTGTTCTTTCTAGACATTTTGTTGTAGCCAATAACTATAGTTATGGGATGTAAGGCTAGCTATCGTAGTTAGGATACATTTATTATACCTACATAAGATGAAAGAATGTGAAAAAAGGAAATGTTTTATTTTTACAATATACTAGTTAAAGTGGATGATATTATTATAACTTCTTAGTATCTGTCATTATGAATAAAAATTGTTTATCAAAACAGCTTCTAAACAGCTTTTAGACAGCTTGTGAACACCTTATTTATTAATTAGTTTTACAATCACAGGATACATCTTTCCCCAACATAATCGGACATGTTGCTCTTAGATTTATATATCAAACTTCAGATATTTTGGTTGTGCGTTCTTTCTCACGTACACAGCAAACACATTAAAAATCAGAGTGTAAGTTTTTACTTCACATCGAAAGTCATCTAGTGATCAAGAGTTTTTGGTCATTCTTAACAATCGATTATAACAGCTCGTTGAAGTTAATAACAACTAGTAACCAGCTAATAACATCTAGTAAACAACTTGTAGACATCTACTAAGCAGATAGTAACCATCTAATAATAGCTCATAACAGTTAACAACAGCTAGTAATCAAAGTCCAAACAGATCAACCGCCTTCATGAATCACGAAAACCAGATGAGTACTGTAATTAAAGAGTTTATTAAACTTATTCAAAATCTTAGACAACGATGCCTAACTCATACAATTAGTATACAAATAGAATAGAACTGGAAAACTAAAACTAGAAAAATAGTTGTCAACAAAAACAGATATTACCAGGTCCCAACACCTCTATCATAAACTTGAATCAGAAATTAAATTAAAATACGCTCCAATGTTAGGTTATGATGCCTTCGAAATATGTTTTAATTTTAATATGGGTTAGAACAAATGAATGCTTTAAAAAAAATCCAACATCTGAGAAACATTAAATTGTGAGAATTATTTTACATCTATCTATGGAAACCAAGCGAAAATCTGCGTTTGGAACGAAGATTCATAACCAATATATTTATTAAAGAGGGATGGAGTCAGAAAATTAATTATATACAAATATATATAAAATATAATTATTTATGAATTTAATGAAATATGTTTACAATAATAAAATATATAAAAAAATTTTAAATGATCCTACAAAATTTGTTTCTGACTGTAATTAAAACTACAGGTACAAATGAAGGGAAAGTATTTTATTCAATGAGGTCAATGGTCTAGAGATGTAAGACCTTATCAGTCGTCCTGCTCCTTTGGTCTTTGGCATGTGACTTTGATGACGGTCAGGTAATGATAGTTCACTGCAAGTGTGTTTCGCTAACACATCTGAGAAACATTAACTTGTGTGCTTTGATAATTCTTAATAAGAGACTATAACAACTCATAGCACTTGTTAACAGTTAGTTACCATCTAAAACCAAGTACTTTACAGATACTATACAGAAAGTAACCATCCAAAACCAAGAACTGTACAGGTACTATACAAAAGTAACCATCCAAAAACAAGACTAAACATAAAGTAACCATAAAAATACTCCTAGGTAACAACTAAATACAACGTGTCAAGTCTATCTCGGTATGACAACTACCCTAAAAAAATTTATATGTTTGGATAATATTCAAAGTCAATATCTATTAAATTCTGGATAAAGCAGAGGAGACGAAATTTCTACGGGACCCCACTTCAACTTTCCTGTACCATTAAAAAATTTGTTGGGATTTGCTGAGGATTATAAAAAAGTTTTGTTAAAATGTAAACATGAAGTAGTGTTGATGCTAACTATGAATCTTGGCGATGTGTTTAAACAAATCAGAAATGAACAAAACTTTTAAACTGGAAATGACGAATATAACCTGGAATATTTTTGCAAAAGTTAAGATGTACGATATTGTTAAAAGTTGTGTAATCCTACCAATCGCATTCCAGAGTTGGTATTCATATGCTAACCCCACATTGGGGTATGGGAGTCAACACAGCTGGAATGTGAAATTGTCGGCTAACCGCGAAAAACCAAAAAAGAAAAGTTTTCTGCAGACGTTTTTTTTTTGGGAGTCATTAAACAGGTTTAAAGGAAACCGGTTTCCCTATTGTGATACATACCTTAAGGGCAGGGTTTGTACTCATAACAATTGTTTGTGCCTAACCGAAGTAGACACTTGCAGGACGTCGCGGCAATGGTAACGATGGTTACTGTAATGCCAGACCACAGGCGATGCGGGAACTGCGATGAGGTTGAGCTAACGTGGTTAGCTGCTAGTTGAGATAGTGTATTACGAGCCCTATTCCTAGAGGTAGGAAGTAGAACCGCGGAGTTATGAGGTGTGTTGATAACTGATTTATTCTTCATTTGTACATTATTCTATACTATTTGGAACACGGAAGTTTAATGTAATGATTAGTGAAGTAAGCTATATTCTAAAGTAGGCCAGGGAATTCGGATTATGGTAGCAGTTTGCGTAGTTGGCTCGGCTGACACTGCAAAATGTGCTGACTGCATTGGCGAGTCAGTGTGGCGTTGAGTCGGTGAAACGGTGAGTTAGTGAGACATATAACATGCTGATCAGCAATTCTCATCTGCAGTGAGTACTACTGAGCGCCTGGTACTGTTCCCAACTTGGCTACTGCTTGATTTGTTGGGTGTGGTCATGTTGAGTACCTTTGGGTACGAACATTCTCCCCCCCATTGGGGGGTACCCTCAATTAAAGGCGTGATGTCGGTCAGCCCTTGGCCGAATTGTATAGAAAGCAGCTAACAAATCATTGACCAAGGAGGATCTTTCCTTCAACTGCGGCGGTTCCTGTTTGTGATTCAGGTCCTTCACATCTTCTTGATGCTGCTTAACACTCCCCTTTGCGATTAAATTGACATTACCGTGGGGACTGAAATAGTGCCCTCGTAGAACTTGATCATTTGGCACGTCTATGGTATGTGGACCTTCGGCATAATAGCCGTCTCGGTGGCGTCGGTCGACAGAATCCTTGCCATAATTCTTAATGAGCGGTTGGATTTTCTCTTGCAGCTCGTTTTGGGTGTCTAGTAATCGATTGTGTAAATCGATTCTTGTGTGACTTGTTTCATCTATGAATGAAGTAGACATGTTGTGTGTCTTGGAAACAAAGAATCCTGTGAAGCTGGATGAAACTGACGTTCCTGTGACGCTGGATGACGAAGCGTATCCTGTAAAGCTGGATGAAGCTGAATTCCTGTGACGCTGGATGACGAAGCGTATTCTGTGAAGCTGGATAAAGCTAACGATCCTGTGACGCTGGATGACGAAGCGTATCCTGTGAAGCTGGATAAAGCTGAGTTCCTGTGACGCTGGGAGAAGAAGCGTATCCTGTGAAGCTGGATTAAGCTGAGTTCCTGTGACACTGGAAGAAGAAGCGTATCCTGTGAAGCTGGATAAAGCTGACGATCCTGTGACTCTGGATGACGAAGCGTATCCTGTGAAGCTGGATTAAGCTGAGTTCCTGTGACGCTGGAAGAAGAAGCGTATCCTGTGAAGCTGGATTAAGCTGAGTTATTGTAACGCTGGAAGAAGAAGCGTATCCTGTGAAGCTGGATTAAGCTGAGTTCCTGTGACGCTAGAAGATGAAGCGTATCCTGTGAAGCTGGATGAAGCTGAGTTCCTGTGACGCTGGAAGAAGAAGCGTATCCTGTGAAGCTGGATAAAGCTAAGTTCCTGTGACGCTGGAAGAAGAAGCGTATCCTGTGAGGCTGGATAAAGCTGACGATCCTGTGACGCTGGATGACGAAGCGTGTCCTGTGAAGCTGGATGAGCTAGGGTTTCCAGGGCGGGAGGATGTTGTGAACTTAACGGGTCTTCTCACCAGTCAGAGGTTCAGCTTTTGGTAGGAAGGGGTTGCTGAAGTGTGATCCTTTGTTGGTAATGGATCACGTCGGGGTCACCAATGTTTGTGCCTAACCGAAGTAGACACTTGCAGGACGTCGCGGCAATGGTAACGATGGTTACTGTAATGCCGGACCACAGGCGATGCGGGAACTGCGATGAGGTTGAGCTAACGTGGTTAGCTGCTAGTTGAGATAGTGTATTACGAGCCCTATTCCTAGAGGTAGGAAGTAGAACCGCGGAGTTATGAGGTGTGTTGATAACTGATTTATTCTTCATTTGTACATTATTATATACTACTTGGAACACGGAAGTTTAGTGTAGGGATTAGTGAAGTAAGCTATATTCTAAAGTAGGCCAGGAAATTCTGATTATGGTAGCAGTTTGCGTAGTTGGCTCGGCTGACACTGCAAAATGTGCTGACTGCATTGGCGAGTCAGTGTGGCGTTGAGTCGGTGAAACGGTGAGTTAGTGAGACATATAACATGCTGATCAGCAATTCTCATCTGCAGTGAGTACTACTGAGCGCCTGGTACTGTTCCCAACTTGGCTACTGCTTGATTTGTTGGGTGTGGTCATGTTGAGTACCTTTGGGTACGAACAACAATGTATACATTATTTTGACATTTTCTAAAAGTAGCTGCAAAACAAAAATATAATTTTTATACACTATTTTAAAGTTGAGACTAGATATGTAAAGATCGGCAAGAAATTAACAAAATGAAATTTCATGAATAAATTTACCCATTTATTAAACAATTTCAAGGACAGAAAATTGGTCAGCATTTTCAATACCTTCTAAACACAAAAACTATGTTCATGAATCGAGGTGGACATGATCTCAAAACTACGAATTTTGGTGAGCACTTACATTTTGTACTCGGAAACGTGCGTCTGATTCTACTATGCAAACCGCCAGAACGAAGCCAGAAAATTAATTTCAATATATAATAAAACATGTTCGCAATACCAAAATAAATGAATAAATGTATTATTATGCTACAAAATACACTTCTGACCTTTTATTTCGAGTTAAAATTACAGGAATGGAAAATATTTCCTTGAGTGAGATATGTCGGCTTCTTGCTATGTGTTGCGCGGTCGTGATTTCAACCCCTATTATGGGACGTATTAGAGCTAGCAGTCAGTCGTGTGGTCGTTGGCGTGAGGCCCATGATCTTGTCAATGGGCACGCGCCTTCAGACTTTTATTCCGGTCAGGTAATAGACAGGTGGGCACAGTAGCTCTTTCTTGAATCCCTTTTATGACATGTCTATGACCCGTTTGTGTAAAGGAGAGATCCTACAAAATTTACCAGCTAAACGTTCTGAGGCGAAAAAATGTCTGTTTCAAAATATTCCACATCTGAGAATCATTAACTCTGAATATTAATTGCTGATAATGAGGGAAATGATACATGATCAATGTGGGGAAAGTGTGCGACCTTTCACCCGTGTACAGCAACACCTGCTGAATATTAATTGCTTATAATGGGGATAAAAGACACGTGATCAGTATTGTCACATGGTGATGTGGGAGTGGTGGCAATTTAGTATACTCTTTATGGATATGATCGTGACATTTACATGGCATCTAAACCTTTTAAAATCAGTTACTTTATATATTTTGCTAATTGTCCCAGAAGGAGGCGGGGCCATTAATATGTTAATTAATAAGAGGCGGGGGTCATTAGTTTGCTAATTAGTAAGGGAGGCGGGGACCAATAATATGCAAATTGTACCAGAATCCGCGTTTCCATACTACTGAACGAGTTTTTAAAAATTATTTTGTGTCCTTTCATTCGAATTAAATGAAATACACTTGGGAAGATCGCATAAAATCCGTAGTAGGTGCAATTTCAGAACCAAAAGCTTTAATGAAATCAGGGTACACCCCATCAGTTTGAAAATAATTCTTAAACTTCAAGGAAATTAGAGACCAACAACCATGTTGCAAATTTGGCTAAATTATGTTTTCAAAAGGCTTTCGTATTACTGATAGGTTTGAGATGCCTCTGTAGTTACATGTGTTCAATTTGATCCCCTTATTATAAAGTGGATTAACAAACGAACCTTTCATATGTGTGGAAAAACGGCGCTTCCAAAACAAAAATTAAAATGCGCACGTCCTGGAAATATGGAAAGGAACTTGTCAGGTTCCGGGGAGTTGACTGATTTAACCTTATGAAAATATAAAAGAGGAAGTTTAAAACAACTACGCAAAATTATTGGCTAATGCCTGATCTTTATTTGCGGCTAAGTTTTCAAGTGTGATGTTGGATATATTGCACCAATTCAAACTTAGCACGCGTCTTCGAACTTTTTTCGGATTTCGGTTTTTTGTTTTTAGATTTTTATGTCAAGCCGTTTTTGCTGCAGGAGCTACGCCATTTCTTTTGTTGTTCCTTATATTTAGCAGGTAAGATAATGAAGCGTAAAGGTGCGATGGAATGCCGTGAATCTAATTGTTTAAGCATTTACATGAATTTGTTTAAGCATAGGAATGCAACTTAATTTGAGAATAACAAAATTAGATTGTAATGTAAAAAAAAAGTTTTGCCCTTTGAAGGAAATGTGTTAAAGCTGTTTAAGATTTCCAAATGAAATTTTTTTAAAAGGATATACAAGGGTATTAAAAAGAATTTGTCTTTAAACGAATCTCATTTCCCCCGTCAGCTAAAAATGCATGTATACAAACACAGACTTACGCATACCTTTAAGTCGAAAAAGCCCCTGGCCCCGACGGCATTCCCAACGCTGCGCTGCACACACTGGTGGCAAACTATCCTGGTATATTCACGGAGATGTACAACATGTGTCTCACCAAACGAACCTTCCCCACAGGTTGGAAGCGTCAAAGGTTGGTGCTTATCCCAAAACCGGGCAAGTTGAACGACGACGCATCCTCATACAGACCCCTATGTATGCTGAATACAACGGGGAAGATATTCGAGCGCATAATCTGCACCCACCTTGAAAAAGAACTCGACCAACTTAGAGCGTTATCGGACCACCAGTTTGGCTTCCGGAGGAAAAGAAGCACCATTGACGCGATCCAAACGGTCACCCAACTGGCAGCTAACGCAATCGAAGGAGAAAGGTTGCTAGGTGGCTCAAAAGAGTACTGCCTCGTCTGCACCCTGGACGTCAAGAATGCCTTCAACTCTGCCAACTGGAACCTTGTCCTGCAGGCACTTCATCGCATGGGAATCTCGAACTACATGATCGACCTCGTAGCGGACTACTTCAAGGACAGAGTGCTCACATATTCCTCTGATGCCGGAGAGCACGAGTACCTGGTGACAGGAGGAGTACCTCAAGGCTCAGTCCTGGGCCCGATACTATGAAAAGTCATGTACGACGGGATCCTAAGGAACGGAGTCGACGCATCGAGTCATAAGGACGAGCGGCAACCTGACCGCCATCCGTCCCGCGAAGTACAGCTTTGCGGCAGTCCCGCGGGATCGGAACACTTCTACCTCTTCTCTTCTCTTCTTCTACCACTTTTATTCCTGTATATATCTAAGCTTTATATAATAATCAAAAAAAAAAATACCTTTAAGCATTTAAATATGTTTTAACATAGGAAAGCAATTTCAATAAGAGAATAAAAAATCCGTTTTTTATATTAAAATTACTTTTGCTTTTTAAAGGAAATGTGTTAAAGCTGTTTAAGACTTGCAAGTTATATTATTTTTTAGCAAGAGGATATCAGTGGGTAATTTAAAGAATTTGTATTTAAACTATTTTCATTTCGCCCGTCTGATAAAAATGCATGTACAGTGTACATCGTACACACACACACATACACGGCCATCACCGACATGCCCAGTCAGCCTAAAAAGGATAGTGGAAGCACTATTCCCAGAGCAAGAGGGTATGGCGCGAATCTCACTGATCGTGAACAGGGCGAGCATAAAGCTCACAAGTGCCGAAGAAGTCCTCCAGGTATTGAAGACAATACTGGACGACAAGGCACCGGGACCAGATGGAATCCCGAATAAAGTTCTCAAAATTGCCATAAAAGCAAATACTAAAGAGTACGTTGACATGCATAAAGCATGCCTAACGGAAGGTGTGTTCCCCAGCCGCTGGAAAACACAGCGGCTGGTACTCATACCAAAGGGGGAAAAACCCGCGGAGGAGCCTTCTTCGTATGGGCCACTCTGCATACTGGACACGGTGGGTAAAATTCTCGAAAGAATAATCCACTCCCGGCTAGAAGGTGCCCTTGTCGAAACCAACGGCCTCTCAGAGATGCAGTATGGTTTTCGGAAGGGGCTATCCACCATCGACGCCGTCGGTAAACTGTGTGAAATCGCAGATAAAGCCATTGAGGGGAAAAGGTGGTTGTACGGCACTAAGCAGTACTGCATAGCGTTAACGTTGGATGTAAAAAACGCTTTCAACTCCGCCAGCTGGCACCACACACTAAATGCACTGAGCAACCTAAATGTACCAGTGTATATACAGAGAGTAATAGCGAGCTACTTTGAAGGCCGCCTGCTCCTGTACGAAACTGATTCCGGGCAATCGACCCACAGGGTCACCGGGGGAGTTCCCCAAGGATCAGTCCTAGGCCCTTTGTTATGGAATGTCATGTACGATGGGATACTTTGGATCACGATGCCCGAAGGGGCACGACTCATTGGTTTCGCGGATGACGTGGCCATAGTGGTTACGGCAAAGAAACTCCCAGATGCGGAAGGAATCTGCAACGAAGCGGGGAAACGAGCAAGCGCATGGCTCGACTCCAAGGGACTCGCCTTGGCAGCGCACAAAACTGATGCAGTCCTGATAAGTAGCAGGCAGAAAGTGGAGGCAGCTACTATCAAAATTGGAGAAGCCACAATTGCATCGCGTCCAAGCCTAAAATACTTGGGCGTCACGATCGACCACCGGCTTTCTTTCAAAGAACATCTAGCGTACGCTAGTGGCAAGGCAAGTAGTACCGCGGCCGCGATCTCGCGAATTATGGCGAACACTCGGGGACCAAGGCAACCAGGACGTAGATTACTGGTTAGTGCTGTCACATCGACGCTGATGTACGCTGCTCCCATATGGGCTCGAGCCACAAAAAATGGAAGTTAAATGCAAGACGGCGACTCCGTGCAGAGATTGTGTGCACTACGGGTATGCTGTGCGTTCCGCACTGTATCCCATGACGCGGCGCTGGTAATATCGGGAGGCATACCGATTGATCTGCTGGCAGTGGAATCAGCTAACATCCGCGCAGGCAGCACAGGGGTCGCAACTGCAGAATCCGTACGGAAAAGGTGCAGAGAACTCACCATTGCCAAGTGGCAAGAGAGGTGGGTAAGTAGTAGCAAAGGACGATGGACGTATAAGCTTATCCCAGAACTGCAGAGATGGCTGGGACGGAAGCATGGACATGTGGACTTCTACTTAACGCAACTGTTGACGGGACATGGATGCTTTAAATACTATCTGAATAAGTTTAAGCATGAACGTTATCCGCACTGCCCACTCTGCGAGTCGGATAATGAAGACGCAGAACACGTGTTTTTTGTCTGTCCGAGATTCGAAAATGAAAGAAGAGATCTGAGCATAAGGGTTGGGAGGACGCCAGCCGCTTGTAACCTGGTGGACATTATGCTTGAATCAGAATTAAATTGGTCTGCGGTATGCAACATGGCCATACTAGTACTCAAAAAACTGCGCATCGCAGAAAGACTGCGAAATTCCGATAGGATAGAATTCTAGAGAGCCCTAACGGCATTCCCCCCCGGCGAAGTAATACCTAACGGCAGTACCGCCGGGGAAGCGGGGAGGGGATGGAGTTTTTACTGGGTTAGAGTCCAGACTTCGGCAAGCTAGTTCAGCTCCGAGTTGGCTTTCGATGCTTTAAACCACCACTACCACAAGAAAAAAAAAAAACACACACACAGACACACACACATCTTGATTGTTTTCGGAAGGGGCTATCTACCATCGACGCCGTTGGTAAACTGTGCGAAATCGCATACAAAGCCATTGAGGGGATGGTTGTACGGCACTAAGCAGTACTGCATAGCGGCAACGTTGGATGTTAAAACCGCATTTAACTCCGCTAGCTGGTACCACACACTAAATGCACTGAGCAACCTAAATGTACCAGTGTATATACAGAGAGCTACTTGGAAGGCCGCCTGCTCCTCTACGAAACTGATTCCGGGCAATCGACCCGCAGGGTCAGCGGGGGAGTCCCCCAAGGATCAGTCCTAGGCCCTTTGTTGTGGAATGTCATATACGATGGGATCCTTAGGATCACGATACCCGAAGGGCACGACTCATTGGCTTTGCGGATGACGTAGCCATAGTAGTTATGGCCAAGAAACTCCCAGATGCGGAAAGAATCTGCAACGAAGCGGGGAAACGAGCAAGCGCATGGCTCGACTCCAAGGGACTCGCCTTGGCAGCGCAAAAGACTGAAGCTGTGCTGATAAGTAGCAGGCAGAAGGTGGAGACGGCTACTATCAAAATTGGAAAAAATCTGAATTAAATCTCGCCCAAGCCTTAAATACTTGGGTGTCATGATCGACCACCGGCTTTCTTTCAAATAACATCTAGCGTACGCTAGTGGCAAGGCAGGTCGCAAAATCGCAAATTATGGCAAACATTCGAAGACCGAGGCAACCAGGACGTAGATTTCTGGTTAGCGTTGTCACGCTGATGTACGCTGCTCTCACATGGGCTCGAGCCACAACAAATTAAAGTTACTTGCAAGACGGCGACACCGTGCAGAGATTGTGTGCCCTGCGGATATGCTGTGTCTTGGTAGTATCGGGAGTCATACCGATTGAGCTGCTAGCAGTGGAATCAGCTGATATCCGCGCAGGCAGCACAGGGGTCGCAACTGCTGAATCTTTACGGAAAAGGGATTGCTAAGTGGAAAGAGAGGTGGGTAAATAGTAGCTGTTACGTACGCCCTCCCCCATACCAAGATTAACCCCGGCAAAACAACTGCCATTAGTTGAGGGTAGGGGCCGTAATGACTAACCACACTGCGATTGACAAAAGCAAAAACAGCAAATACAATTCGACAACTCATGGGTGTCGCGTGGCCAGAACAACGACCACGATCGACCTGCTCGTAACCATATTCCAGTAAGGTGGCAAAGTGCACCAGCCGGCCATTGACTCCTAAAATAGGGGAAATGGAGAAACAGTACCCCTAGGTGGGAACACCTAGTTAATTCATCCAATATGGGGGGCAGCGAAAGCTCTAGTCCGGTATAAAAGACCCCAGCCAAATGGAGAAGAGACAGAAATTGTTCTGATCTCTCCCTGACGGTGGTCTAGAAGTACAACTCCCATCGACACAGACCACGACTGGAAGAAAGCTGGTGTCCAGAAGGATGTCTTGACGTTTCCCTAGGATCTACTTCACCCAGGAGAAAGTCCCGATAACCGGTCCTGCGATCGACCACAATCTGGAGGAAGTCAACCAGCAAAATTCCGAAGGACGAAAATAACTAGTAAACCAAGTGAATGGCCTAAAGACCCCAAGATGGGTAGCAAAACGTCCAAGGTGACTGGCAGCACCGCCAATGTGATTAACACCGTAGAGATCGTTGACCACCAAGATGATATTCAAGATGTCAACAAAACCATGAAGCTCATCGTTGGACTACTACTGGTTATAGTGATCCTTAAAGTGGTCAAGATGTACAAGCGCTCTGTTCAGAGGCGCCGCGACCAACATCATGCCCTGGAGAAAGTGGTGACCCACATTGGAGCATAAGCCGAGCCGATACCGTGAAGTGAAACCCCAAAAAGACAATAAAAGCAGCAAAAAGACAATAGAAACAATACAAATAATAATAAATAAATTGCACTCCAATATTATAAACAAAAAAGTGAATCGCCAAAACAATCAAAAACAATTTGCGAGTACATGCATTTCTGAATGCAAGTGTAAAAAGAATCCTTAATTACATACGCTGAACAAGAAATTGGAGCTGCACCGACCAGCCCAGCCCGAGCATTGGAACTGACGTGTGCCTCAGTGGAACTCTCCTACAATGCATACATACATACATATCTATACAGCGATAGTGTTATTTTTTTTGTGTAACGTAATTTTTGTGTTTTGTTTTTGTAAGCCACCATCAAGTCTTGCACGTATATATATGTATAAACCAATTCTAAAATCTCCCAAAGCCCAGGATCCGGAGCGTCGGGATCTCATCGCCCAGGATTAAAAAGAGGGTAAGTTTGTCGGAACACGGTTCCTTTTTCTTATACATACATATATATATCCGTGCGCCATGATTACATCAGAAGCTTTAGCAAAAACAATAGACTCCGATCCACAATTTAACGTAAGAATTTTATACTTGTTATCCAAAGCCAAACTGCCAATAACAGTGAGTGAATTAGAGTACTTATATATTGAGACCTTCCGTCTAGATTTTTCACCACTTGTCCACTGCAATAAGACACAAAAGGCTATCATTATCTCAACCGTTCCAACGGTCATTGTTCTCTCCCGTCTGGATAAGAATTTGTTTTTGGGCAATATTATTACTTTCCTAGTTAAGACAAAGAATTAATCTGTTAGGAATACATGTAATAATATATAATATCCACATATAATAATTGTTTCATATATATAATCATTTAGATATACTTTTCTTTTATACCTTTTTTATACATAATAATTAAATGTTAATTTTTCAGCGGCGAGTATCAGCCTTGTAATTGTATGACAATTGCAAGAGCCCTCTGAGCGACGTTTGTAGTCGTGAATAGTCAGCATTTTTGCTGATGTGTGCACCTTCACAGGTGGTCAAATCGATACTCTCCGCCAAAACAATAATTGTAAATTAATGTAACCCCCATATGAATTAGCCAAAATTATGTTACTCAACACCGGCACACGCCGACCTAAATATTATCCAATAAATTTGTAATGTGAAAAAGTATTCGAAATCATGGTGTGCTAAAGCTTTATTAAGGGGGTGTGCTGACGCGAAAAGTGGAGTAGGTCAAGAACAATGACATAACTTTTGACGGACAACCTTGACAATAGGGGATCGTATTGCGCGGCCCGCGACGATCCATTGGCACACGAATGTGTGAAGGGGAGGGAATATGGCCAAAACACAGCCCGATCGTAATGCGATCAAGCGACAGCTAAGCTTGTGGGGCAGTGTGGACTGACGACCGACGAACTTTATGAAGTAATATTATTTTCCAGGCACTTTTAATATTTATTCTCGTTATGTTGAAGAGGAGAGAGGCTTACCGAGATCCCACGACCCGAATACGACGTAGCTTATGCCGGCAAATGGTGCCAGAATATCGGACGCCTCTCCCTCGGCCCAAGTCCTTGTCAGGACTCGGGCACTAATATGCCCACGTAACAGAATTGGCGCCCAACGTTAGGATTTTTCATATTCCTTAAGGAATTTTATTAGGGTCAACCATCTCGATGCCTGCGGTATCGGAGTGGATGCACCTAAGTATGGCAAAGCTTCCATCTTTATTTGGCTATTTTATAGAGCAGGGAACTTAAATAATTTTAAATATGCACCTACTTATTTGTTTTTGTCTTTAAATTAATAACTGTAAAGTCCCCAACTTCTGTGACTGTCAGTGTTGAGTGGCCACTCAATCAGAACTTTGTCGCAGAATAGAGGCCTGACTTTGAAATGTTTTTAACCTTAGAAATTCTCTGTTTTGTTCATGGACAAATTTACCAGAACTTCCTTAAATCAAGAACTATGAGTTATCCTTTTTTATAATACTATACCTATAACTAAGTGTCGACGACTACTTGTTAAAATTAACGTAAATACAATTTATAGGTGCTTTCTGGCCGACGCCACACGACGTACTACGCATTTGCCCGGTCGTTTGAATTGGTTCGAGTCCAGAAAGAGCAGGAGCGCAAGCATTACGGTAACGCATTTAGCAGTTGCGGTGCGGGTCTACTGTTCGTTTGTCGATCCAGGACAGAATGGGGGTGGGGAACTGACAGGAAACGCAAAGCCGACGCCCCACAACGTACTGGGCATTTGTCCGGTCGTTTGCTTGGTTCGAGTCTTTGCTGTTTCCCTTGACATATTTGGGCGGTGGACGATTTTTAGTTTCTCTGGCCGACGCCCCACAACGTATTAGGCTAGTTGGTCAGGTCGTTTGCTTGGTTCGCGTCCAGAGAAATAGGAGACGGTTGTGGAGCCCGAGAATGATCGGTCAAACAACTCGTTTTCCGACGACTGGCGGGAGGGGGTTTTTGGACAGATTCCTTATCTAGACACAGCCATTCCGTTTGGAACATTTGGGATGTCTAGAAAAAGGGAAAGTAAGGGCATGTTAGCTTAGCGGAACCGCGTTGTGTAGAAGCGGCTAACACCCCTAGTTAGGGAAATTTATTTTGTTTTTTTTTTTGGGCGTAAATATCGGACGGTTCTTGACCGAAGAGAAACTTGAGAAGCAGAGAGAAGCACCCCCATTTTATAAACATTTTTATTGTCGACTTATTCAGCGTATACATCGCTGACCGGGTGTTTTGAAAAGAATCACGTGAACTTTTTATACCAAAACGCAAAAAAAGTGAAGACAAATTTTAGTGCGTGTATTAATTCGCACAAAGTGACAATCTATAAAAAGAAAGCGGAGGCCTTTAAAGAAGGTCAAATAATATAAATGAAGGGGGCCAAGAAGAAGGTCTTATTCCAACCCAGCACCGGAAGAGTGACCCGAGCAACAACGCGCGGAGACAACCACCAACCCCGGAGTGCGAGCGCGCCAAGGCTAGGAGACTCATCTGAAAGAGAGCCGTGGGAGCTCGCACAGAATCAGCCAGGACAGGTAGATACCCTGTCCGAAGAAAACAATTTGGACCAATATACTGAAATGGAAGGAGCCGCCGGTGGGGAGAATCTACCCCTAGGACCGCCGAAAGGAAGATCAAGTATGCTTCCCCAGTTTCAGAGGCACGAGGAGGACAACTTAAAGGCTGCCGAGCGACGTGAACAAAGATTGATGGAGCTCTTGAGGCAGAGCAACGAAATGCAGCGTGGAATGAGTGCCCAGATAGAAGCGCTGAAGGCACAGATAACAGAATTGCAGTCTCCGACATCCAGGAGACCCGAACAGAAGGGACTGCCTTCGCCGCCCCGAACTGTTCCGAATCCATCGGACAGCTTCTTGATATACCAAGAGACCCCGCCTCTGGAACCAGTAACGCAGGACATGCTTAGTAGCCAGATGCACCGGTTAAGAACACCCAGGCGGGTGGACACCCCGTCACACAGACAATCCAGAACAAATGAAAGGGAGACGAGTCACCAACTGCACCCAGGGATCGATCGGAACTCATCGTTTCAGGGACCAAGACCAAAAGACGTCAGATTGGACAGATGGAACCTTAAGTTCGATGGAAGCGGTCGCGGCATGACAGTTGAAAGTTTCCTGTTCCGCGTAGACCGATTGCAAGAATTGTACGACCTCAGTCGCCAACAAGTCTTTCGTGAGTTCCATCTTCTGTTGGCAGGTGCAGCCACGAAATGGTATTGGCAGTTGATGGAGGACAAGGCAGAAGATTACGATTTTGACTACTACTCATTGACCCAAGAAATGAGACGGGCATTTTCCACTACCGGGAGTGACCTTATGAAAGTCAAGGAACTGATGGAAAGGAAGCAAGGGCCACACGAAACCTTTAGCGATTATGTCTCGGATATGCATAACTTGCATTTCAAGCTCAAGCACAAAATCGCTGAAGATGAATTCGTTGAGCTCTTAAAGGACAACATGAACTCCCAGATGGGGGGATTGCTGCTAACATCCCCAATAACCTCATTAGCGGAGCTCAAACGAGAGGGTCTCAGAGTTGATCGCTGGCTGAGAAGTACTGGAAGAAACCTGCGCAGCCGAGCTGCAGTCAACGAAATAGAGGAATTCCAGACACTGGAGGACTTGCCGGACGCGGTCACGGTGGAGGAATTCAACCGGCAGCGGAAAGATACGCGAGGGCGTTACGAGGATGGACAAGGATGCCGAGGCCCATTACACGCGCTGGTGTGTTATAAGTGTGGCAAAGGAGCAGACTTCTACAGGAAGCAGCCTTCGAAGGAAGAATCCTGCCCGATCAAATTCCACGATGCCACTTGCAGGTTCTGCGAGAAAGTCGGGACGGATGCAGATGCTAACCAAGCGGCTTTTGCGCGGAGTCCGTCAGGCAAGACCGGGATAGCCGGGCGGACCAGGACCAACCCTTTCCGGTAAGAACACCGAAGCCCAACCAAATCTCCCCCCATAAGAGCCTAGAACAACGAGAGAGGGAGTACGAACTTGCTCGTGAACGTATCTTCAATGGCTCGGAAAATGCAGACAGCGAGACACGAACAAGACGGAAAATACTTAAATTATATGATGCCCGAGCAGACTATCGCCGGCTCAAGCAAAAAGTGGTGGACACGGTGGTGAGCGTGCAAAATGACAACCGTTTCTTTGCTAAAACGAAGGTCGATGGAGAAGAGATACTCGCATTACTGGACACAGGCGCCAGTGCGAACTGTATTGGCAGAGGAGCACACGCTTTCTTGGAAAACCGGACGCGGTCGATAAGGAAGCTAAGCGAAGAATGCGTACGCACAGCAAGCGGTGGCGAGACCCAAGTAACCGGAGCCATAACGTTACCTGTGGAATGGGAAGGAGAAACCAAGGACCTAGAGTTTTTGATAGTGCCAGGTCTGACACAGCGATTTTATTTCGGAATTAATTTCTGGGATACGTTCGGCCTCACCTTCCTCGGTAAGGGTAGACGCGAGGTTGCCGCCGTTGAAACAACACCGGATTTCGACCTTATGACCGGCGACCTAGACATGAACAATACGCTCAAGCCCGAGACCGCCTATACCCCACATCAGCTTACCCCAGAACAACATTGTAAGCTGCAGCAAGTGATAGACACATATCCCTCTTGTCTAGAAAAAGGATTAGGAAAGACGAGCTTAGAGCAACATGTAATTGAAGTGACCAACGAGGACCTACCAATCAAGCAGCGACATTACCCGATATCCCCAGCTAAACAGAAGCTGGTGTACGCCGAACTAGATCGCATGTTAGGTCTAGGCGTGATCGAGGAGAGCAATAGCAGCTGGAGTTCACCAGTAACGCTGGTGCAAAAAGGGCCGAAAAATCGCCTATGCCTCGATGCGCGTAAAGTAAATTCCCGGACAATCAAAGATGCATATCCACTGTGAGGAGTTGGATAACTCCCCACAAATAGAAACAGCAGCAGATGGCCGGCCGCTTGCCAGATACGCGGCGAATTCGCGTAGTAACGGCGCGGCGAGGAGAGCGAGAGAGTTTGGAGACCAACGAAGGAGAGCGAGAGAGTTTGGAGACCGAGGATGGAGATCGAGAGAGAGTGGAGACTTCGCGGGCAAGGCAAGAGTGCCGTGTGCAAAAGCGGGTAACGGGACTCCATCGGACTTTGGACTCTCCCGTGAACTTTGGACCGGGAGAGGAAGTGCCACATCTCGGCGGTGGAGCGGCACACAGGCGTGCCACAAGCATCACGGGAATCAGCGGGATGGCAGCAGTGGGCGGAGCATCGATTGGAAGCGGTACGGGAACGACAAGTGTGTCATCCAGGAGGCATGGACTTTGGACCCAGAGTGGAGAGATCCAGCGGGCCGTGCGCAAAAGGGAAATAACGGTTCCCGGAGGCCCTATATAAGGCCGCAGAGCGCTGGCAGCTGCATCAGTCGATCACAAGGACTCAAACCGTCAAGATCAATCAGATACCAAAGTGAACAATCGAACAACCCGATAATCTACAAGGGAGCAACAGCAAGTCGAGTCGCCAGGGAAACAACGCCGTGGGAGCCTACAAGGAGCAAGATTGCTACGTCGAGACGTTCGGGATTGGGATACCAGGAATCTCCGAATTGAGACGCAGGTAGCTGAGATCCAGAGGGCGTCGCACGGCTAGGTCAAGGCGGTCGTTTAACTTTATCTACAGGATCCAGGACAGAATGGGGGTGGGGAACTGACAGGAAACGCAAAGCCGACGCCCCACAACGTACTGGGCATTTGTCCGGTCGTTTGCTTGGTTCGAGTCTTTGCTGTTTCCCTTGACATATTTGGGCGGTGGACGATTTTTAGTTTCTCTGGCCGACGCCCCACAACGTATTAGGCTAGTTGGTCAGGTCGTTTGCTTGGTTCGCGTCCAGAGAAATAGGAGACGGTTGTGGAGCCCGAGAATGATCGGTCAAACAACTCGTTTTCCGACGACTGGCGGGAGGGGGTTTTTGGACAGATTCCTTATCTAGACACAGCCATTCCGTTTGGAACATTTGGGATGTCTAGAAAAAGGGAAAGTAAGGGCATGTTAGCTTAGCGGAACCGCGTTGTGTAGAAGCGGCTAACACCCCTAGTTAGGGAAATTTATTTTGTTTTTTTTTTTGGGCGTAAATATCGGACGGTTCTTGACCGAAGAGAAACTTGAGAAGCAGAGAGAAGCACCCCCATTTTATAAACATTTTTATTGTCGACTTATTCAGCGTATACATCGCTGACCGGGTGTTTTGAAAAGAATCACGTGAACTTTTTATACCAAAACGCAAAAAAAGTGAAGACAAATTTTAGTGCGTGTATTAATTCGCACAAAGTGACAATCTATAAAAAGAAAGCGGAGGCCTTTAAAGAAGGTCAAATAATATAAATGAAGGGGGCCAAGAAGAAGGTCTTATTCCAACCCAGCACCGGAAGAGTGACCCGAGCAACAACGCGCGGAGACAACCACCAACCCCGGAGTGCGAGCGCGCCAAGGCTAGGAGACTCATCTGAAAGAGAGCCGTGGGAGCTCGCACAGAATCAGCCAGGACAGGTAGATACCCTGTCCGAAGAAAACAATTTGGACCAATATACTGAAATGGAAGGAGCCGCCGGTGGGGAGAATCTACCCCTAGGACCGCCGAAAGGAAGATCAAGTATGCTTCCCCAGTTTCAGAGGCACGAGGAGGACAACTTAAAGGCTGCCGAGCGACGTGAACAAAGATTGATGGAGCTCTTGAGGCAGAGCAACGAAATGCAGCGTGGAATGAGTGCCCAGATAGAAGCGCTGAAGGCACAGATAACAGAATTGCAGTCTCCGACATCCAGGAGACCCGAACAGAAGGGACTGCCTTCGCCGCCCCGAACTGTTCCGAATCCATCGGACAGCTTCTTGATATACCAAGAGACCCCGCCTCTGGAACCAGTAACGCAGGACATGCTTAGTAGCCAGATGCACCGGTTAAGAACACCCAGGCGGGTGGACACCCCGTCACACAGACAATCCAGAACAAATGAAAGGGAGACGAGTCACCAACTGCACCCAGGGATCGATCGGAACTCATCGTTTCAGGGACCAAGACCAAAAGACGTCAGATTGGACAGATGGAACCTTAAGTTCGATGGAAGCGGTCGCGGCATGACAGTTGAAAGTTTCCTGTTCCGCGTAGACCGATTGCAAGAATTGTACGACCTCAGTCGCCAACAAGTCTTTCGTGAGTTCCATCTTCTGTTGGCAGGTGCAGCCACGAAATGGTATTGGCAGTTGATGGAGGACAAGGCAGAAGATTACGATTTTGACTACTACTCATTGACCCAAGAAATGAGACGGGCATTTTCCACTACCGGGAGTGACCTTATGAAAGTCAAGGAACTGATGGAAAGGAAGCAAGGGCCACACGAAACCTTTAGCGATTATGTCTCGGATATGCATAACTTGCATTTCAAGCTCAAGCACAAAATCGCTGAAGATGAATTCGTTGAGCTCTTAAAGGACAACATGAACTCCCAGATGGGGGGATTGCTGCTAACATCCCCAATAACCTCATTAGCGGAGCTCAAACGAGAGGGTCTCAGAGTTGATCGCTGGCTGAGAAGTACTGGAAGAAACCTGCGCAGCCGAGCTGCAGTCAACGAAATAGAGGAATTCCAGACACTGGAGGACTTGCCGGACGCGGTCACGGTGGAGGAATTCAACCGGCAGCGGAAAGATACGCGAGGGCGTTACGAGGATGGACAAGGATGCCGAGGCCCATTACACGCGCTGGTGTGTTATAAGTGTGGCAAAGGAGCAGACTTCTACAGGAAGCAGCCTTCGAAGGAAGAATCCTGCCCGATCAAATTCCACGATGCCACTTGCAGGTTCTGCGAGAAAGTCGGGACGGATGCAGATGCTAACCAAGCGGCTTTTGCGCGGAGTCCGTCAGGCAAGACCGGGATAGCCGGGCGGACCAGGACCAACCCTTTCCGGTAAGAACACCGAAGCCCAACCAAATCTCCCCCCATAAGAGCCTAGAACAACGAGAGAGGGAGTACGAACTTGCTCGTGAACGTATCTTCAATGGCTCGGAAAATGCAGACAGCGAGACACGAACAAGACGGAAAATACTTAAATTATATGATGCCCGAGCAGACTATCGCCGGCTCAAGCAAAAAGTGGTGGACACGGTGGTGAGCGTGCAAAATGACAACCGTTTCTTTGCTAAAACGAAGGTCGATGGAGAAGAGATACTCGCATTACTGGACACAGGCGCCAGTGCGAACTGTATTGGCAGAGGAGCACACGCTTTCTTGGAAAACCGGACGCGGTCGATAAGGAAGCTAAGCGAAGAATGCGTACGCACAGCAAGCGGTGGCGAGACCCAAGTAACCGGAGCCATAACGTTACCTGTGGAATGGGAAGGAGAAACCAAGGACCTAGAGTTTTTGATAGTGCCAGGTCTGACACAGCGATTTTATTTCGGAATTAATTTCTGGGATACGTTCGGCCTCACCTTCCTCGGTAAGGGTAGACGCGAGGTTGCCGCCGTTGAAACAACACCGGATTTCGACCTTATGACCGGCGACCTAGACATGAACAATACGCTCAAGCCCGAGACCGCCTATACCCCACATCAGCTTACCCCAGAACAACATTGTAAGCTGCAGCAAGTGATAGACACATATCCCTCTTGTCTAGAAAAAGGATTAGGAAAGACGAGCTTAGAGCAACATGTAATTGAAGTGACCAACGAGGACCTACCAATCAAGCAGCGACATTACCCGATATCCCCAGCTAAACAGAAGCTGGTGTACGCCGAACTAGATCGCATGTTAGGTCTAGGCGTGATCGAGGAGAGCAATAGCAGCTGGAGTTCACCAGTAACGCTGGTGCAAAAAGGGCCGAAAAATCGCCTATGCCTCGATGCGCGTAAAGTAAATTCCCGGACAATCAAAGATGCATATCCACTGTGAGGAGTTGGATAACTCCCCACAAATAGAAACAGCAGCAGATGGCCGGCCGCTTGCCAGATACGCGGCGAATTCGCGTAGTAACGGCGCGGCGAGGAGAGCGAGAGAGTTTGGAGACCAACGAAGGAGAGCGAGAGAGTTTGGAGACCGAGGATGGAGATCGAGAGAGAGTGGAGACTTCGCGGGCAAGGCAAGAGTGCCGTGTGCAAAAGCGGGTAACGGGACTCCATCGGACTTTGGACTCTCCCGTGAACTTTGGACCGGGAGAGGAAGTGCCACATCTCGGCGGTGGAGCGGCACACAGGCGTGCCACAAGCATCACGGGAATCAGCGGGATGGCAGCAGTGGGCGGAGCATCGATTGGAAGCGGTACGGGAACGACAAGTGTGTCATCCAGGAGGCATGGACTTTGGACCCAGAGTGGAGAGATCCAGCGGGCCGTGCGCAAAAGGGAAATAACGGTTCCCGGAGGCCCTATATAAGGCCGCAGAGCGCTGGCAGCTGCATCAGTCGATCACAAGGACTCAAACCGTCAAGATCAATCAGATACCAAAGTGAACAATCGAACAACCCGATAATCTACAAGGGAGCAACAGCAAGTCGAGTCGCCAGGGAAACAACGCCGTGGGAGCCTACAAGGAGCAAGATTGCTACGTCGAGACGTTCGGGATTGGGATACCAGGAATCTCCGAATTGAGACGCAGGTAGCTGAGATCCAGAGGGCGTCGCACGGCTAGGTCAAGGCGGTCGTTTAACTTTATCTACAAAGTCCTGGCGTTACGCCTGGAGAGAGTATAACCAGCCAGAAGGGAGAGCGGTCGATCAGTAAGGTCTCGAGTGGAATTGTCCAGGAGAGCCCTACGGATTCGACTTGCGAGGTCCCGGAGCGGCGTGCCCGAACCCCGAGTACCAAAAGCCACGCGGAAACGTCCAGGACCAAAAGCAAAAGGGTGAGGCTAGGGTGGAACGTTCGTTTACACTAGGCGTGGAAGCGAAGTAAAGCGCGAGGCAGCTTCCTGGCGTTACCGCCTTGACTGTCCGCGCGGGCTGAGCGGAAACCCCAGTGGGACCATCCGGGACAGAGCAAGGGACAGGCGGCGGTGTGTCGAAAGGAGCGATCCTGGAGAGCGCAGCTTTCTGTTCACCCTAGTCTGAGAACGGTGACGCTTCCCTAAGCCCGTACGGCTGACCCCCTCGCGAGTCCGAGTCGTTACCAGCAGTCACCAAGTCACGCGTGCGAAGCGATCAGCGAGCGAGCGTCTTCAGGGAGCAGCGAGCGTCTTCAGGGAGCTGCGAGTATCTTCAGGGAGCTGCGAGGATCTTCAGGGAGCTGCGAGTATCTTCAGAGAGCTACAGGACTGGAACACCGAGTCTTCAAAGGCGAGAGGTCGTAGAGTCAATCAGGACCATCGGACGTACCGAGGGTCACAAGCAACGAGTCAAGGCCAACCAAGCGACTAAGACACTTGTAATAATATACCCACAATAAACCCAATACGAACCCGTGAATTCTGTGCTTTCTCACTGAGCTACTGGGCGGTCACGTTAATATAAATTTGGTGGGACGAACACACAATATACTGAGCTAGCCGCACGAATCTCATAGCGAGCAGACCATAAAAATCAGTTCGTTACATCTGGCGCCCAACGTGATTGTCCCAGCAGTGAAAGCAATTTAAACAGAATGGGGAAGAAGTGGATCTACCGACTTAAAAAGGAGGATTTCGCCAATGTCGCACAGAGGCTTAATGTCACCCTGGACGGCAGATTAGAGGACATGAGAAAAGCATTATCCGAGTATTACTCAGAAACGGATAATGACCCACAACTCGTTGACATCTGGGCCGATTTGGAAGCCACATACCACGACAAAGCCGGCCCCAGCATCACGTTAACAACCGTCGAAGGGGACAACTTAGTGGCAAGCCTGAGCGTTGACAACCTACAAAAGGAGGCAAACAGGAGAGAATCAAGCCAAGACAGGAAAACAACAGCGCTGATCTCGAGACCCAATCAATCAGACTATGCAAGGATCGCTAAACAGGTCCGCGAATGGTCGTTCAGGTTCGACGGGGCGGAAAAAACCGTTCGAGTTCCTGGAGCAGGTGGAATGGTCCGCCAACACATACGGCTTGGAGTTAGACATGATTCCCCGAGCGATGCCTGAATTACTGAAGGGAAGGGCTTTGAAGTGGTTCATCGCCAACAACAAACAATGGAAAACCTGGGCGGAGTTCATAGATAGTTTCCACACATACTTTCTACCGAGAGACTTCTTCACCAGGCTGGCGGATCAGGTCAGGCAACGGAAGCAGGGCTTCAGCGAGTCGTTCAAAGACTACATGATCGACATGCAGACGATGGTGAGGCCACTTAATTACTCCACTATAGAGACCCTAAGAATCATCAAGGAGAACTGCACCCCCAGTCTAAGGATCTTCCTAAGGGCATATAAAGTGTCGGACCTGGACACGCTGATGATATTAGCTGACGAGTATGAAGAACTCGAAAAGGAGCGGGAAGCGTTCGCGCAAGAAAACAAATTCTCGAAGAACAAGTCGTCATCTCCAGCGCAGGTAACATGCAGAAGATGCGAAGAGACAGGAATCCAGGAGACGCGGGGAAACGACCAATGGTCGCCACCTAACCGAGTACCACGGCAGCAGGCAACAGGAGCACCACGCGGAGGCCAATGGACACCACCACAACAGCAACAGATGCAACCAGCAAACAATGTTTGGAGGCCACCAAGTACAACACAAAGGCCTCGTGAAACGACACACATCACAGACCCCCAGGAGGCCTGCCGAAAGTGCGGTGGTCATGGACACTGGGCGCGGGGATGTCGGCACCAACGCCTGTTGTTCTGCTGGGTGTGCGGGAGAGTAGGCGTCAGGAGCGTTGAATGCTGCCAGCAGGCGGGAAATGCCCAGCGATCTCAGCCGCAGAGAGGCGAGCGGGGGTCGCAAGATGCTACCTCTCCAAACTAACGGGAAAGCTGATCGAGGAGGAGCAGCAGTTGTCCGCAGCGGTGACGATTGGTGGGGGCACATACAAGGCCACAATCGACACCGGGGCAACAGCAAGCTTCATAAGCAAAGAGCTGGCGGACGACCTGGCTGCCCTCGGAAAGATTACGAGGATACGACGGCAAGTTAGGTTGGCAGACGGAAGATGTGGCGGAATCGATGAGCAGCTGGAGGTGGAAATCGCGTTTGGGAATAAGCGACTGAGCATGAGCCTGCTGATACTACCAGGAGTAGTGGATTCATTGGTGTTGGGATGGAACTTTCTAACACAAGTCGGTACCGAAATTAAGTGCGCTGGACACGAAGTGATAATACCGGCCAGGAATCGTCACAAGGGATGGCTCGAGGAAAAGTTGTCGGTGGCAGTCGTACAACGGGCAAGCGAAGATGACGACACGACGAAATTCCTGGAGGCAGAGCTATCGACTTTCAGCAGCATGAAGGGAACATCAAACATGGCAGAGCATCAGATCACGATGAAAGACGACAAACCAATAAAGCAGCGATACTATCCCAAGAATCCGAAAGTTCAAGGGGAGATCAATGCGAAGGTGGACGAGCTTCTCCAAATGGGATACATAGAACACTCAACAAGCCCATACAGTTCTCCCATCGTGATGGTTAGAAAAAAGACGGGCAAATGGAGACTGTGCGTCGACCTTAGGCAAATAAACGCCAAATCTGTAAAGGATGCCTACCCGATGCCACGAATAAATTATATTCTCGACCAACTAAGGGAAGCACGGTACATCAGCAGCTTGGACCTAAAGGATGGGTACTGGCAAATCCCACTGAAAGCGGACAGCAGGCAGTATACGGCGTTTACAGTGCCGGGGAAAGGTTTATTCCAATGGAAAGTAATGCCATTCGGACTTCATTCGGCGTCTGCGACTTTTCAACGGGTGCTGGACCGGGTGATCGGCCCAGAAATGTCGCCGCACGCATTTGCTTACCAGGACGACATCATAGTGATCGGGCGCTCGCTGGAAGAACATAAGGCCAACCTAAAGGAAGTTTTCCGACGACTAAAGGAGGCAAATCTGAGATTAAACCCGGAGAAGTGTCAATTTTTCAAGAAAGAGCTGTTATATCTCGGTCATCGAGTGACTAGCGAAGGAATAGGCACGGATCCGGAAAAGGTAGCAGCCAACGCCGAACTAGAACCACCATCGACAGTAAGAGAGCTCCGACAGTACCTGGGCGTAGCATCATGGTACCGCCGGTTTGTACCTGACTTCGCAAAAATAGTCAAACCTCTCAACGATCTGCTACGCAAGGGCAATAAATGGGTGTGGACACAGGAACATCAGACGGCGTTCGAAGAGGTGAAGGCAAGACTCGTCGCAGACCCCGTACTGGCATGCCCGGACTTCGACAAACCATTCATCTTGCAAACTGACGCAAGCGACTACGGCATCGGGGCAATCTTGACCCAGGAAACTGAACGAGGCGAAAAGGTAATCTCCTACTCAAGCCGAACGCTCAACGGCGCTGAGAAGAATTACTCAACAACCGAGAAAGAGTGCTTGGCAATCGTCTGGGCAATCCGAAAGCTCAAGCCGTATCTGGAAGGTTACCACTTTAAAGTAGTAACCGACCACATGGCACTGAAGTGGCTCAACAGCATAGAGAGCCCTTCAGGGAGGATCGCCAGGTGGGCCCTGGAGTTGCAGCAGTACGACTTCGAAATAGCGTAAAGGAAAGGGCAACTCAACGTGGTGGTAGACGCTTTGTCAAGGCAGCCACTGCCGGAAACGCTTCGAGGGATCAAGGAGACGTCGGCGGCGGAAGCTTCTGCAGCATGCAGCTGGATTCTGGAAATGCGCGAAAAGATAAGGACCCAGCCGCAAAAGTATCCAGACTACGTGATGGAGGGTAACACCCTGTACAGGAATATACCTCATAGAGCGGGCAGCGAAGATGTTGCAACATGGAAGATGTGCGTCCCGAAAGCTCTACGGGAAACGGTGCTGAAGGAGAACCACGACTCACCGGCGGCTGACCATGTAGGAAGCCGAAAGACAATAGCACGTCTGGCAGCCCGGTACTACTGGCCAGGAATGCACAGAGACGCCCGAGCCCACGTGCGAGTATGCGAGACATGCATGAGGTTCAAGCCGAATCAGATGCAAATGGCTGGGAAAATGCTTACGCAGGTGCCAGAGGAACCATGGGCTACGGTATGTGCGGACTTCGTCGGACCCCTGCCGCGTTCGAAACACGGCAACCAAATGCTGCTGGTATTGATAGACAGGTTCTCCAAGTGGACTGAGTTGGTGCCGCTGCGAAGCGCGACGGCCGAATCCCTAAAGAAAGCTTTTAAAGAACGCATAATCGCGAGGTATGGGGTCCCCAAAATAGTCATAGTCCAGTTTACCAGCAAAACCTTCAAGAGTTTCCTGGCCGAAATGGGAGCCAGGCAACAGTTCACAGCTCCATACACACCACAGGAGAACCCGACTGAGAGAGCCAATAGGACGGTGAAAACAATGATTGCGCAGTTCGCAGGGCAGAACCAAAGAGACTGGGACGAAAAATGGCCAGAAATCGTGCTGGCAGTAAACACGAGCGTTTCAGAATCCACAGGTTACACACCGTCGTTCATTACCCAAGGCAGAGAACCAAGACTACCGAGCGCCCTATACGACAGAGAAACCGTAGGAACCGGACGACCGACAGAGACCCCGGAAGAGAATGCTAACAAACTCAGGGAAATCTTCGAGATTGTAAGGCGGAACCTGGAGAAAGCATCCCAGGACCAGGCTAGGCATTATAACCTAAGAAGGAGGCAATGGACGCCAAAGGTGGGTGACGTCGTGTGGGCCAAGGAACACCATTTATCAAAAGCGGCCGAGGGGTTCGCAGCAAAATTGGCCCCAAGATACGACGGACCTTACCAAGTCATAGGTTTTGCGTCACCAGTAATCTGCAAAATAAGACACATAAACACAAAGAAAGAACGGACCATCCACGTAAGCGAGCTAAAACAGCAACAAACGGAAAACACAGGCGAGCGGCTACAGCAAGCAGACACAACAGATGCAAAACAACATTAAAGGATCCCAAAGGATACTACGAAGGGTGTCCAAGGATACCTCCAAGGATGGCCAAAGGATACTACGAAGGGTGTCCAAGGATACCTCCAAGGATGACCAAAGGACACTACGAAAGGATCACAAGGATACCTCCAAGGATGCCCAAAGGATACTACGAAAGGAGTCCAAAGATACCCCCAAGGATGCCCAAAGGATACTACGAAAGGAGTCCAAGGATACCTCCAAGGATGCCCAAAGGATACTACGAACAAATTCCAAGGATATCTCCAAGGATACTACAGGGCATCTACAAAGGCGCAATGAAACACATAAAGGACATCAGGAGAACGTCAAGAACACAAAGGGAGCAAACCAGAGCGTCCAACGACTCGATTGGGACTGATTGGAGGGAAGAAAAACACGCATCAACAGTCTGCCAGGGAAGGGGGAAGACGGCACAGATCAGAGAGCTGTACCGTAGATCCGTAGATCCGTAGGAAGAAGGGGAGGCCGAAGGAAATAAAAACTTGATTATCGCCCACTGCCGGTCGATGTGCCCCGCGGAAATTGCGATCCACGAGGTAAGCGACGTCTCTGCCACAAGCCTCTGCCAGCGCCAGCAGCGCCTCGACCACGCCCCGCCCACTCACGATGACGCCGAGGAGGTGGAACGGCTGGAGCATTGGGCAACACGATGTTCAGCAATCGGTTCATCCTGCAGACGGTGTCAAAATTGGTAGAACCGCAGCCGGAATCGCCACTGGAACAGCAGCTGGAGGGCAATCGGAGCAAGGTGTGGGGTATGTCGGTGTCCCCTGAGATGTTCACTCTGCGATTGGAAAACGAGGCCATCGATACGATCATGTAATCCCTAATGGCCGGCGGTGAGGATGTGCGCCAGCTGTGCTGGCCAGTTGTGCTTTGTGGAGGAGGAGAACGCCAAGACAGCGTGGAGTCTGAAGCCTGGGGCGCAGTCGGCGATGGCGTCAATAGCGCCTTCCAGCGACTCATGCGCGATGATCAGGCTGACGAGTGAAGGCCGGAAGGAAAGAAAAGGATGAGAGGAAATAAATTTTAAAGAAATGCGAAAACTTACCTAGAAAGTTGCAAAATCACCATGGGCCAGGGAAGGGGGCGCCTCGATAGGCGATCGATTGGCACTAGATGAAAGTGCGATCGATGGGTACACGTCAAATGGTAATATCGGCCAAAGGTGGAAATATCGCAACGAGCAGGTGGCAACGCCGCACCGTCGATATCGATATCGCACATCGATCACACGCGAATGGTGTGACCAGGCGGAGGAAGCAAATGAAAGGAGTAGAACGCAGCGATGAGCAGCGAGCTGGGGATCGATAGCACACGAGTATCGATGTCCCAGTGGAGTCAGGAAAGATATCGGCGCGGGAGATTCAAGTTGCAACGAGGAGGATGACCAGCGCTGTAGAAACTCAACGGAGTTAAAAGCGTCGTGGGAGCATCGAGGGAGCAACGAGGGAGCGCCGCGGGAATCACAAGGACTCGAAGGCTAGGATAAACAAGAAAACGCCGGAGAGTAGGAACAAGTTTAAAATGTTTCCCGTAGTAAGGGGGGAATGTGAGGAGTTGGATAACTCCCCACAAATAGAAACAGCAGCAGATGGCCGGCCGCTTGCCAGATACGCGGCGAATTCGCGTAGTAACGGCGCGGCGAGGAGAGCGAGAGAGTTTGGAGACCAACGAAGGAGAGCGAGAGAGTTTGGAGACCGAGGATGGAGATCGAGAGAGAGTGGAGACTTCGCGGGCAAGGCAAGAGTGCCGTGTGCAAAAGCGGGTAACGGGACTCCATCGGACTTTGGACTCTCCCGTGAACTTTGGACCGGGAGAGGAAGTGCCACATCTCGGCGGTGGAGCGGCACACAGGCGTGCCACAAGCATCACGGGAATCAGCGGGATGGCAGCAGTGGGCGGAGCATCGATTGGAAGCGGTACGGGAACGACAAGTGGGTCATCCAGGAGGCATGGACTTTGGACCCAGAGTGGAGAGATCCAGCGGGCCGTGCGCAAAAGGGAAATAACGGTTCCCGGAGGCCCTATATAAGGCCGCAGAGCGCTGGCAGCTGCATCAGTCGATCACAAGGACTCAAACCGTCAAGATCAATCAGATACCAAAGTGAACAATCAAACAACCCGATAATCTACAAGGGAGCAACAGCAAGTCGAGTCGCCAGGGAAACAACGCCGTGGGAGCCTACAAGGAGCAAGATTGCTACGTCGAGACGTTCGGGATTGGGATACCAGGAATCTCCGAATTGAGACGCAGGTAGCTGAGATCCAGAGGGCGTCGCACGGCTAGGTCAAGGCGGTCGTTTAACTTTATCCACAAAGTCCTGGCGTTACGCCTGGAGAGAGTACAACCAGCCAGAAGGGAGAGCGGTCGATCAGTAAGGTCTCGAGTGGAATTGTCCAGGAGAGCCCTACGGATTCGACTTGCGAGGTCCCGGAACGGCGTGCCCGAACCACGAATATAACAAGCCAGAAGGGAGAGCGGTCGATCGGTACGGTCTCGAGTGGAATTGTCCAGGAGAGCCCTACAGATTCGACTTGCGAGGTCCCGGAGCGGCGTGCCCGAACCCCGAGTACCAAAAGCCACGCGGAAACGTCCAGGACCAAAAGCAAAAGGGTGAGGCTAGGGTGGAACGTTCGTTTACACTAGGCGTGGAAGCGAAGTAAAGCGCGAGGCAGCTTCCTGGCGTTACCGCCTTGACTGTCCGCGCGGGCTGAGCGGAAACCCCAGTGGGACCATCCGGGACAGAGCAAGGGACAGGCGGCGGTGTGTCGAAAGGAGCGATCCTGGAGAGCGCAGCTTTCTGTTCACCCTAGTCTGAGAACGGTGACGCTTCCCTAAGCCCGTACGGCTGACCCCCTCGCGAGTCCGAGTCGTTACCAGCAGTCACCAAGTCACGCGTGCGAAGCGATCAGCGAGCGAGCGTCTTCAGGGAGCAGCGAGCGTCTTCAGGGAGCTGCGAGTATCTTCAGGGAGCTGCGAGGATCTTCAGGGAGCTGCGAGTATCTTCAGAGAGCTACAGGACTGGAACACCGAGTCTTCAAAGGCGAGAGGTCGTAGAGTCAATCAGGACCATCGGACGTACCGAGGGTCACAAGCAACGAGTCAAGGCCAACCAAGCGACTAAGACACTTGTAATAATATACCCACAATAAACCCAATACGAACCCGTGAATTCTGTGCTTTCTCACTGAGCTACTGGGCGGTCACGTTAATATAAATTTGGTGGGACGAACACACAATATACTGAGCTAGCCGCACGAATCTCATAGCGAGCAGACCATAAAAATCAGTTCGTTACACCACTACCACATATTGAGGGTCTGTTGAGCCGACTACAGGAAACGTATTACATTTCCGCAATTGACTTAAAAGACGCCTTTTGGCAAATACCTCTCGAAACCAAAAGTAGAGAGAAAACCGCGTTTACAGTGCCCGGCAGGCCACTGTATCAGTTTACAGTCATGCCGTTCGGCTTGTGCAATGCCGCGCAGCGAATGTGCCGACTAATGGATAAAGTTATACCAGCGGCGCTACGCGAGAATGTATTTGTGTATCTGGATGACTTACTGGTCTGTTCACCTACATTTGAAGCCCACATGGATATGTTGAGCCAGGTCAGTGCCTGCTTACAGCGGGCAGAGCTAACGATAAATGTAGACAAGAGCAAGTTTTGCTACAGCCAGGCAAGATATTTAGGATATGTAGTCGGGGGAGGATGCATCCGAACGGATGACACGAAAATACAATCGATACAGGAATTTCCCCAGCCTAGCTCCGCCAAACAGATGCGGAGGTTCCTGGGAATGACAGGCTGGTACAGGAGGTTCATCCAAAACTACGCCCAGACAGCGGCACCGCTTCACGACTGTTTAAAGAAAGACCGCATAAAGAAATTTGAGTTGTCAGAAGAGGCAATCAAGGCGTTTGAACTTTTAAAAACCAGCATGGCAACAGCACCTGTACTCGTCACCCCGGATTTTAAGAAACCATTTACCATCCAATGTGATGCCTCGACCACTGGAGTGGGGGGAGTTTTGTTCCAAACAGATGACGAGGGCGGAGAACATCCAATCGCCTATATGTCAGCCAAATTGAACAAAGCACAGCGGAATTACAGCATAACCGAGTTGGAGTGCTATGCCGCTATCCTCAGCATTACCAAATTCCGTGCCTACGTAGATGGGATGCCCTTCAAAGTGATCACTGACCACGCTAGTCTAAAATGGCTGATGAGTCAGAGAGACTTATCAGGCAGGCTTGCGCGATGGAGTTTGAAGCTACAAGCATTTGACTTCACCATAGAACACAGGAAAGGGTCACTAAATGTAGTCCCAGATGCGCTCTCACGAGTTCATATGGACGAGCTACGGAAGGCTGGGGCGGAAGAACTGGACATACACATCAACCTCGATTCGACAGCGTTCCAGTCTTCGGATTATGTCAACCTAGTGCAGGCGGTGGACGAAAATTTAGGTAAAAGTCCAGACCTTCAAACATCAGAAGGCTATGTATATAAACGGATGGGATTCTGCCTAAATGACGCTGTGGATGAAGCCCGAGCATGGAAGCTCTGGGTTCCCGCCGAGCTGCGTCCTGATTTAGTCTGGAGAGCACATCATGCCATAACCGCAGGGCATGGGGGGTTGCACAAATCGCTAGCCAAATTGAGACAGTTTTACTATTGGCCAGGCATGGCTGTAGATGTCCAAAAGGTAGTGAAGGAATGCGAGGTCTGTAAGATCACCAAGACCGCCAACAAAAATGACCGACCACCCATGGGAGAACAGCGAGTTACGGAGCGGGCTGGCCAAAGGTTGTTCATCGACTTTATGGGACCATAGCCGAGGACCAAAGCTGGGAACTCGGTGATTTTTGTATGCCTAGACCATTTCTCCAAATTTGTCTGGCTGCAGCCGATGAGACATGCAGTAGCTGCAGAAGTCATCAAATTCCTTGAGACAAAAATTTTCCATCAATTTGGAGTCCCCGAGTTTGTACACTCAGACAACGGCAAACAGTTTGTGTCTCAAATTTTTGGCGAGCTAATGACCCGCTACGGTATTCGACACGTAAAGACTGGACTTTACTCTCCGCAAGCGAACGCGGCTGAGAGGGTAAACCGATCTGTACTCCAAATTTTGCGAGCGACAATTGCCACCGATCAGCGAAATTGGGATACCCAACTAAGTCGAATAGAGTGTGCCCTTAGGAATGGCCTACACGAATCAATAGGCATGGAACCATATTACGCAATGTTCGGCGCGCGGATGGTTACCCATGGAACAGCCTACCCGATCCTACGGAAACTAGGGGGAATACAGGCAGGAGATCCACAGATAAGTCTCCCAGACAAAATGGAACTTATCCGACAAAAAGTGACCCAAGGATTAAACCGAACTCATGAACGCGCAGAAAAGGCATATAACACCCGTAGCAAGCTCGTAGAGTTTTCCGTAGGACAAGTTGTCTATAGGAAAAACTACAAGCAGAGTAACAAAGCTGACGGATATAATGCCAAACTTGGCCCGAATCGAATTCGCTGTGTGGTACTCCAGCGTAAGGGCAAAGCGCTATATGAGCTGGGCAATGCAGTAGGGAAAAGTGTCGGGGTATTCCATGCTAAAGACCTGTATGTCGCCTAAACCTCTGAACGTAATCCGACGACTCCAAAAGGCGACAAACTCAGAACTGCGGGATTGCACTACTTGATAGAAACTCCCGATCACATGATGGGTAGAACAGTCATCAGAACTGCCCCGGTTCTGCTATAAAAGCCACAACCAGGGACCGACCAGTCACCAGACATGATGCAGTCCTCCAACACTTATAACCAAGCCATCCGAGCTGCCCGCCGGCTTCGTCGGCTACAGGTTAGGTACGGGGACCAGGCATCATATCTGGCGCTCCTCGTCGAGTGGATGAACGGGCTTTGCCATACCATCCACTTGAACGAGGACCATATCCAGCAATGCTGGATACACCGATACCAGTCAGAAGATGAAGAACTGGCATGTGAACTAGAGCAAGAGATCCGGCACCGGAGCCGAGATCAAGAGGAGGACCAGAACCAGTTGCTCCGAGTCCAGGAGCAACTAACAAGGAGCCAAGCACACATCGCCCGGATACAACGGGAAACATGGAAAATGAGCCGGCGCATGAACCGCGCGGTCAGAAGACTTTACATTCGAAGCCCTCAACTTGGTATCCAGGCGAGGCGAGAAGTAGCAGCCATTTTGAAAGAGCCGCTAAACTTAGATTAAAACATTGTAATTAATATGAAATGCTAAACATATAAAAATAAAAATAATAAAAAAAAAAAAAAAAACAATTCTTATACTTTTTAATATATTTTTCTTCGGGAAATGGGAAAACTATTCACTTTTCAGCTGAGTAGCCCCCGGTCAAAAACCGTGGTTACGGCACACTCAGCAATTTTATTCTCAACTTTTTAGCTTTTACTCATTTCTGATTTTTATATATATATTTATATATTATTTTTTTCATTAAAACTATATTATATATTTTATTATGAGCCATATTTTTATTTACAGGTATAAATATGTATGTATGTATGTTTCCGTGCGAGGCCGGAAAGCTTTTCTTTTTCAGCATATATAATAATAAAATAAACAAGTACAATATTAAAACAATAAAGTAATAAGCCCGACTAGCTCATCTGAGACTGGGTTGAGGTAGTGGGTCGAAGCCACACGTAAATGGGCGCCTAAGAAGAGAATAAAGGAGAAGAAGGAGATCTAAAGAGATGGCCGTACGAAGATTTCTTTTGCGAAGTCATTCCATGCGAAGCCGCATCGATCACTTCGAGCCTGTTACGTACGCCCTCCCCCATACCAAGATTAACCCCGGCAAAACAACTGCCATTAGTTGAGGGTAGGGGCCGTAATGACTAACCACACTGCGATTGACAAAAGCAAAAACAGCAAATACAATTCGACAACTCATGGGTGTCGCGTGGCCAGAACAACGACCACGATCGACCTGCTCGTAACCATATTCCAGTAAGGTGGCAAAGTGCACCAGCCGGCCATTGACTCCTAAAATAGGGGAAATGGAGAAACAGTACCCCTAGGTGGGAACACCTAGTTAATTCATCCAATATGGGGGGCAGCGAAAGCTCTAGTCCGGTATAAAAGACCCCAGCCAAATGGAGAAGAGACAGAAATTGTTCTGATCTCTCCCTGACGGTGGTCTAGAAGTACAACTCCCATCGACACAGACCACGACTGGAAGAAAGCTGGTGTCCAGAAGGATGTCTTGACGTTTCCCTAGGATCTACTTCACCCAGGAGAAAGTCCCGATAACCGGTCCTGCGATCGACCACAATCTGGAGGAAGTCAACCAGCAAAATTCCGAAGGACGAAAATAACTAGTAAACCAAGTGAATGGTCTAAAGACCCCAAGATGGGTAGCAAAACGTCCAAGGTGACTGGCAGCACCGCCAATGTGATTAACACCGTAGAGATCGTTGACCACCAAGATGATATTCAAGATGTCAACAAAACCATGAAGCTCATCGTTGGACTACTACTGGTTATAGTGATCCTTAAAGTGGTCAAGATGTACAAGCGCTCTGTTCAGAGACGCCGCGACCAACATCATGCCCTGGAGAAAGTGGTGACCCACATTGGAGCATAAGCCGAGCCGATACCGTGAAGTGAAACCCCAAAAAGACAATAAAAGCAGCAAAAAGACAATAGAAACAATACAAATAATAATAAATAAATTGCACTCCAATATTATAAGCAAAAAAGTGAATCGCCAAAACAATCAAAAACAATTTGCGAGTACATGCATTTCTGAATGCAAGTGTAAACAGAATCCCCAATTACATACGCTGAACAAGAAATTGGAGCTGCACCGACCAGCCCAGCCCGAGCATTGGAACTGACGTGTGCCTCAGTGGAACTCTCCTACAATGCATACAAGTTATCCAGCTCATGATCCCAGCCTCTTTACCCAATTTATAAACAAACTCTTCATATACAATTTCTTAGCTGAGAACGCCTTCCAGCTCGAGCGCCCAGCCGCCTTACCCAAGTCGTAAACAATTTCTTATAAACAATTCTTAGCTGGGATCCCCTTACTCAGCGTTCCCACAGAATCCCAATTAGCTCCCCCACTTCAATCGAAGTTCATTATTAAGATTCAATTGCGCCGCAGTCCTCCTAACATAAACTAAGCTGGGTCCAGCTAATGTAAACACAAGCATCCGGTCAACACCCGGCGAGCCCCAAAACTGCAGCGTAATCCGTTTGGCAATTGAGCAGAGAATTAGATCATCCGATTTCCCGACTCTCTTGAGTCCAACCCTTGTCCAACTCTTAATGAGTTCCCCAATTCTCTTAAACCGAGGTTTGATTATCAGATAAGCGGCCCTTGGCCAGGGAGTCCGTTTTTGCATCCGAGAAGATCGGTTGTATAAGAAGTTAATTGTGAACCGCCAAGAATAAAAGTCGATACTAAGGAAATGTTGTGAAGTTTAAACTTAGTGAATAAAAAATAAAAATAAATTTTTTTAAATAATTCACTAGTGAAGTTATTAATTGGCGCCCAACGTGGGGCCACGCCTAATCTGTTCTAAATAAAGCTTTAAAATAAATAACCAACGGTTTTAAAGTGAAAAGGAACTTGCGTGGTCTAATAAAAACCCAACCGACAAAAAAGTTTGTGTTAAAAATAAAAGGAGGAAATTAATAAATGAAATAATCCCCTTTTACTTACAACAATCTGCTAATTAGTAATCGACATAATAAACCTTCGGTTTAACAAAAAACTAAACGGTCTCAAAAAATAAAACCAAACAATTTACAAAGTTAAACAACAAATTTAATAACTGTGAAAGTGAAAGCTGATACAAAAAATTTTTAAAAAACTGTGAAAGTGAAAGCTGATACAAAAAAACAACTGAGAAACAAAATTCAAAAACAATTAAAAATTCAAATATCAAATCCAACAAGAAGGAAGAGCTGAGGGCAATCCCTCGCTATACAGCGACGACCAGAAATCAAATTGAAGGAAGAGCTGAGGGCAATCCCTCGCTAAAAATTAACGACCAAAAAATAAACTGAAGGAAGAGCTGAGGGCCATCCCTCGCTAAAAACAACCAAGAAGGACGACCCCAGCAGGATCATCAAAGGAAAACAGACGATATCACACTAAATCCAGAAGAAAAGAAAACAATTAGTGAGCGTATACTGTTTATTTTTTATATTCTATTTAAGTACTATAAGCAGACAAATTTAAATAAAATCAAACAAGGTGGAAGACCTCATTTACGATTTTGAAAGAATTCTCACCATGCCCCTACCACAACCTGCAATGGCTTCTAGCAGCCAAGCTAATAACCAAGTGAGCGAATTAATTGCACATATTGTAAATAATGAATTGAATCCCTTAAGGAATGAGATCGTGAGTTTAAAAGCACAACTAAATCAAAATATAAAAAAGGTTGAAGATTTTCAAGTAGAAGTCATTGACCCAAATATTAAATGTGAAACTTCCTTTGAAATTATCAAATCAGTCAGGAAATTTAAAGGAGAAGAAGACAAATATGTGAGTTGGAGGGAATCAGCAGAAATAGCCATGGGACAATATGCTAGAGGTAGCGAAAGGTTCTTTTCTGCATTATCAATCTTGAGGAACAAAATAACTGGCACAGCAAACGATGCCCTAACACACAATGGAACGGTACTAAATTTTGACGCCATAATGGCAAGGTTGGACTTTGTTTTTAGCGACAAACGTCCAATCCATATAATTGAGCAAGACTTAGGAGTACTAAGTCAAGGGAAACTGTCCATAATGGAATATTATGGGTTAGTTAATAAAAAACTAACTCTTCTAATAAATAAAACCATTATGACTTACGGCAGAAATAAGCCTTTAACTGCTGAAATGAACGAAAAACACAAAAAGACAGCTCTAAGAGTATTCATAACTGGCCTCAACGGCCATATCTCAGACGTCATATTTTCTATGAATCCGCCAGACTTACCGAACGCTATGGTAATAGTACAAGAACTAGAAAGCAATAACTTGAGGGCCCAATTCGCTAACAATTTCACATCATCACAGCGCAGGAGTTATGAGTCAAATTTATTCGGGTACCAAAACTCAAATAATAGACCCAAGCAAGGTAACAATAATAACCTTAATAGTAACCAAAGGAATACTAACAACTTGAGGTTTAATCAACCCGATAGCCAGAATAGAAACAATTATAATCAAAATAAAAATCATAATTGGAATCAGGGCAGACAGTATAATCCACAATATAATTCCCATAATCAATGGAATTCCAATAAAGCTCAGCAAAGCAAGCCAGAACCGATGGACGTAGATGAATCCTTACAGATTCAGAATAGGCCAAAACACAATCAGGGTTATAACAATTATAGTAACAACAACTATAATCAGAATAAATGGAATCAGAATAAAAAGCCAGAGACACAAACAACTCAGCAAAATAATCCTCAGAACAAAAGAGAACCAACAGGTACGGTTAACCAACCGGCAAACAAAACTATGCGATTAAATAATATCGAAGAGGACCATTTTTTAGGCCAGAATCCGGAGTAGGATTACCCTACCTAATTCGATATGATAGCAAAATAAATAAAAAGCTTAAAATCTTAATTGACACAGGAGCAACCTCCTGCTATATCAAAACAGGAATTTATAAAAACAAAAACGAGCTTCCTATATATAAAAGAGTATCTACGGTTAATGGATATTCTATAATTAAATATTATCACATGGTAACGATCTTTGACACGCGTTACACATTTTATGAAATAGACGGGTTAAAATCAGATTTTCTAATAGGTTACAACCTATTAAAAAAAATAGGAGCTGTAATAGACACAGAAAAAGGAGTAATAAAATATGGGGGAAAAGAAGAAAAATTAATTTATGATAATGACAGTTCTTTTAACCAACTTTCCTTATCTGAAGATAAAACAATTCTTCCATTAAAGGAATTTATTATACAAAAATACTTTGATGAAAAGGCCAAAATCAGAACTGAGTCTGAAGAGGCAAATCAAAGCGAAACAAGTTTGGGATTAAAATATCCTGAACACGCCGTCGTTGAAGTATCCGACAAAAATTCTAGTTTGGGATTCAAAAATCCTGAACACGCCGTCGTTGAAGTATCCGACAAAAATTCTAGTTTGGGATTAAAAAGTCCTGAACAAGCCGTCGTTGATTTATCCGACAACAATGAAATAAACAATATGAGTAAATCAACTCCAGACCAAAGAATGGATTTGGAAAATGAGATAATAAATATTATCAATAAAGAGCACTCGAAGATAAACATGCAAGTCCCATTCAGGACTGATATTCGCGGTGAAATAAACACCGAAAACGATAGAGCTATTTATAGCAAGCAGTATCCCTATGCTCTATCGGCTTCAGATTTCGTAAACTCTGAAGTTAATCGCATGTTAAAAGAAGGAATTATAAGACCAAGCAAAAGCCCTTATAATTCTCCAGTTTTAGTGGTACCAAAAAAGGGATTTAATGAAGATGGTACTGCAAAACTAAGATTAGTTATAGACTATAAGAAACTAAATGAAAACACCATTCCCGACAGATATCCAATGCAAGATCCTTCAGTGATTTTGTCAAATCTTGGAAAGGCTAAATACTTTTCCACGATCGACTTGGAGTCTGGGTTTCACCAGATTCTAATGAAAGAAACAGACATTAAAAAAACCTCATTTTCTATAAATAACGGAAAATATGAATTCTTGAGAATGCCATTTGGGCTAACGAACGCTCCCAGAATATTCCAACGAGCAATGGATGATATTTTGAGAGAACAAGTAGGTAAAACATGTCACGTATATATGGATGACATTATTATATTTTCTAAAACAATAGAACAACACTACAAGGACTTAATCGTCATAATTAATATATTGCTGAACGCAAATATGAAAATTTCAATTGAAAAATCAAAGTTCTTTAAATTAGAAACCACATTTCTGGGCTACGTTGTTTCTCACAATGTAATCAAAACAGACCCCGAAAAAATATCTACAATATTAAAGTATCCAATTCCAAAAAACATTCGAGAGCTTAGAAGCTTCCTAGGCCTTACCGGCTATTACAGAAAATTTGTACAAAGCTACGCAAAAATTGCAAAACCGCTAACAAAGTATTTGGAAGGTCAAAATGGTAAAGTATCCAAAAAAATGTCTCGTAAAACTTCCATACAGTTGGACGATTCAGCTGTAAGAGCTTTCAACGAGCTCAAAGATAATTTAATTGCACAAATCGAATTGGTACAACCTGATTATAATAAAAAATTCACTTTAACGACCGATGCGTCCGATCTAGCCATTGGTGCTGTTCTTTCTCAGGAAGGAAAACCAATAACCTTCATTTCAAAAACTCTAACAAAAGCCGAACAAGTATATGCCACCAATAAGAAAGAACTGTTAGCAATAGTTTGGGCATTTAAAAATTTGCGAAACTATTTATACGGCGTTAACAACATAGAAATCTATACAGATCACCAACCACTGTCTTTCTCGATATCTCAAAAAAATCCAAACATCGAGATGAAAAGATGGTACTCATTCATTGAGAGTTACTCTCCCAAAATAATTTATAAACCAGGATCTACCAATGTAGTTGCTGATGCCCTATCAAGAATTCAAATTAACAACCTAACGGACAGTAACAAGTCGGTCTCAGATCAAAACACTCAGCATTCTGCAGAGAGTAGTTTTGAGAATGTTATACAAGAAACCCGCAAACCCTTAAACCAGTTTAAGCAACAATTGCTAATAGCAACGGGGAGGTATACAATACATGAGATGGTCAATATATTCGGAAATACCAGACATATAATAGAATTTGATACCCCTGAAAATTTGGTATCAATCTTAAGGGAATATATCCCTCCTAACATAACAATAGGTATTCACTGTACTTTAGAAGACTTATACAAAATTCAAAACTCACTTAAAGAAAATTTCACGAATAAATTCCTTTATACAAAAATATTCGTCCAAGATGTAGAAAACCCTGAAGACAGAGCATTAATAATAGAAGAAACTCATTGTAGAGCACACAGGGGACTGGACGAAAATTACAAGCAAATCAACAGACTATACTATTGGCCAAATTTGAACAAAAAACTCCAGGAGTACATAAAGAACTGTACAATTTGTAATAGTAACAAATATATTAGACACCCTGTACTAATTCCTATTGGTCAAGCACCCATCCCAAATAAAGAAGGAGAAAATTTGCATATCGACATTTTTTACGCTCAAAATTTAATGTTCATTACTTGTATTGATTCATATTCAAAATACTTAGTTGTAAAGGAGATTCAAAATAAACTCAACATAGAAACCAAAATTTCAGAAATATTGCAACATTTTCCACTTGCTAAAACTTTAATGATGGATAACGAGCCTAGTTTTTCATCAACACAATTTAAATCCTTCGCACAAAGATGCGGTATTAATTTATATTTCGCAGATCCTCGCCATAGTACGTCCAATGGACAAATAGAAAGAGCTCATTCAACCCTTACTGAAATCGCTCGTTGCATCAAAGATGAACTTAACTTAGTTGATTATTCTGAAGTTATAATTAGAGCAGCTCAGAAATATAACATGACAATACATTCCATTACCAACCAACGACCGTACGATATATTATACAATAAAATCGAACATGATACTATTCCACAGTTATTAAAACAGGCACAGGAGAAAATGTTAAGTTCTCACAACAAAGGTAGAAAGGAAAAGGACTATCTCGTAGGAGAAGTCATATATGAGAAAAAACACGGGGAAAGGAATAAGCTTAACTCTAGATATAAAAAACAAGTAGTTAAGGAGAATTTACATAATAAGGTTATCATAAACAATAGAAATCGCACGATTCATAAAGATAACATGAAATCTTAAACACAGTTTGTCTTAAATTACAGAAAATGAATTCAATAATATTTGTATTATTGATAGTAGCGGCCACCAATTCCGAAATAATGGATTACACGAACCATGATTTTTTCCTCTACAAGGATACAAAAGACATTCTTATTTATGATTCATACGCTGACCTATTTCATATAACTAATTTAAGTTTATATAAAGACATAATCAAACTCGAATCAGCACACATAAACAAAAATAATAATTTACAGTGGGAAATTTCCTATGATTTAGATATTATTAAAATGCTCCTCTCACAAATTTTGCCAAGTAGGGCAAAAAGAGGAATTAATGAATTAGGTACCCTTTGGAAATGGATAGCAGGGACTCCCGATCACGATGATTTGATAACGGTGCAAAATAAAATTGATGATTTAATCCAAAATAATAACAATCAATTTGTTATTAACTCTAAATTATTTAAAGAAATAAAAACCCTATCTGAGAATCTTCAAACAGTTATTTCAAATCAAGAATTTCCATTCAGAAAACACCGCCTTCGCTTGCTCACTTACGATCTGATGAATTTAATGGATACAATTACATTAGCAAAAATAGATGTTTTCAACACTAAAATTTTGAACGCTGAAGAAATCCAAGAAATATATAAACACGAACAGAAACCTGTAGTAATTACTGACATATTAGATATATCAAAATTTAAAATCGCCATACACCAAGAATTAATTGTAATATATATAAAATACCCCATCATAACAAACCGTTGCGAAGTGTATAACGCAAGATCCATCTCACACAATGATGGAAAACTATTAATTGATAATCATGTCGCCAAATGTAACAATAGGTACTATGTAATTTCTAATTTTAAGACAGAGATATTTAATAATTATGGCACTTTAAGCCCAGAAAGTACTTGTTTTACTAGGCTACTAAATGGAGAAAAATCCCTTTGTAATAAAATCAGGGAATATAATAAAAAAATTGATGTAATCCAAGAAGGAGCTATTTTTATAAATGGTTATAATACTGTTAATGATACTCATTTAAATGGGTCATTTTTAATTACTTTTAATAGTACTACTACAATAAATAATATACCCTACTCTAATCTGGACCATAAGATAATAGAATATGTCACTGCTAAACAGTATAATGATTTTTTAGTATCCGAATATCTTATGTCAAATGATTCGGAACTTTCATTCGATAACATTAACATATTAAACCCATTTATTCAAATTAAACAAACTCAAATCCCAATAACATTTATACTGATCATGTTAATTTTAATATATGTAATTATCACGCTTGTATTTAAATTCAAAAAATATCTAATATTCAAACCACGGCAAATTCATATTGAAATAACCCCCGAAAATAATATGTCCGAAAATGAAAGTACCACTGAGGATCAAATTATAGTCGAATTGACAAATCATCTAAATTCAGTTTATCCGACACTTCCAATGAATCGGGACGATTCAATTTAGAAGGGGGAGAGTTATCCAGCTCATGATCCCAGCCTCTTTACCCAATTTATAAACAAACTCTTCATATACAATTTCTTAGCTGAGAACGCCTTCCAGCTCGAGCGCCCAGCCGCCTTACCCAAGTCGTAAACAATTTCTTATAAACAATTCTTAGCTGGGATCCCCTTACTCAGCGTTCCCACAGAATCCCAATTAGCTCCCCCACTTCAATCGAAGTTCATTATTAAGATTCAATTGCGCCGCAGTCCTCCTAACATAAACTAAGCTGGGTCCAGCTAATGTAAACACAAGCATCCGGTCAACACCCGGCGAGCCCCAAAACTGCAGCGTAATCCGTTTGGCAATTGAGCAGAGAATTAGATCATCCGATTTCCCGACTCTCTTGAGTCCAACCCTTGTCCAACTCTTAATGAGTTCCCCAATTCTCTTAAACCGAGGTTTGATTATCAGATAAGCGGCCCTTGGCCAGGGAGTCCGTTTTTGCATCCGAGAAGATCGGCTGTATAAGAAGTTAATTGTGAACCGCCAAGAATAAAAGTCGATACTAAGGAAATGCTGTGAAGTTTAAACTTAGTGAATAAAAAATAAAAATAAATTTTTTTAAATAATTCACTAGTGAAGTTATTAATTTACATACATACATATCTATACAGCGATAGTGTTATTTTTTTTGTGTAACGTAATTTTTGTGTTTTGTTTTTGTAAGCCACCATCAAGTCTTGCACGTATATATATGTATAAACCAATTCTAAAATCTCCCAAAGCCCAGGATCCGGAGCGTCGAGATCTCATCGCCCAGGATTAAAAAGAGGGTAAGTTTGTCGGAACAAGGTTCCTTTTTCTTATACATACATATATATATCCGTGCGCCATGATTACATCAGAAGCTTTAGCAAAAACAATAGACTCCGATCCACAATTTAACGTAAGAATTTTATACTTGTTATCCAAAGCCAAACTGCCAATAACAGTGAGTGAATTAGAGTACTTATATATTGAGACCTTCCGTCTAGATTTTTCACCACTTGTCCACTGCAATAAGACACAAAAGGCTATCATTATCTCAACCGTTCCAACGGTCATTGTTCTCTCCCGTCTGGATAAGAATTTGTTTTTGGGCAATATTAATACTTTCCTAGTTAAGACAAAGAATTAATCTGTTAGGAATACATGTAATAATATATAATATCCACATATAATAATTGTTTCATATATATAATCATTTAGATATACTTTTCTTTTTATACCTTTTTTATACATAATAATTAAATGTTAATTTTTCAGCGGCGAGTATCAGCCTTGTAATTGTATGACAATTGCAAGAGCCCTCTGAGCGACGTTTGTAGTCGTGAATAGTCAGCATTTTTGCTGATGTGTGCACCTTCACAGGTGGTCAAATCGATACTCTCCGCCAAAACAATAATTGTAAATTAATGTAACCCCCATATGAATTAGCCAAAATTATGTTACTCAACACCGGCACACGCCGACCTAAATATTATCCAATAAATTTGTAATGTGAAAAAGTATTCGAAATCATGGTGTGCTAAAGCTTTATTAAGGGGGTGTGCTGACGCGAAAAGTGGAGTAGGTCAAGAACAATGACATAACTTTTGACGGACAACCTTGACAATAGGGGATCGTATTGCGCGGCCCGCGACGATCCATTGGCACACGAATGTGTGAAGGGGAGGGAATATGGCCAAAACACAGCCCGATCGTAATGCAATCAAGCGACAGCTAAGCTTGTGGGGCAGTGTGGACTGACGACCGACGAACTTTATGAAGTAATATTATTTTCCAGGCACTTTTAATATTTATTCTCCTTATGTTGGAGAGGAGAGAGGCTTACCAAGATCCCACGACCCGAATACGACGTAGCTTATGCCGGCAAATGGTGCCAGAATATCGGACGCCTCTCCCTCGGCCCAAGTCCTTGTCAGGACTCGGGCACTAATATGCCCACGTAACATAGCAAAGGACGAGGGATGTATAAGCTTATCCCAAAACTGCAGAGATGGCTGGGGCGGAAGCATGGACATGTGGACTTTTACTTAACGCAACTGCTGACAGGACATTGATGCTTTAAATACTACCTGAATAGGTTTAAGCATGAACGTTATCAGCACTGCCCACTCTGCGAGTCGGGTAATGAAGACGCAGACCACGTGTCTTTTGTCTGTCCGAGATTCGAAAATGAACGAAGAGATCTGAGCATAAGGGTTGGGAGAACGCCAGCCGCTTGTAACCTGGTGGACAGAATGCTTGAATCAGAAGTTAATTGGTCTGCGGTATGCAACATGGTCACAAAAGTATTCAAAAAACTGCGCATCGCAGAAAGACTGCGAAATTCCGATAGGATAGAATCCTAAAGAGCCCCAAGGGCATTCCCCCCCGGCGAAGTAATACCTAACGACAGTACCGCCGGCGAAGCGGGAAGGGGTGAAGTTTTAACTGTGTTAGATTCCCAGACTTCGGCAAGCTAGCCCAGCTTCGAGTTGGCTTTCGATGCTTTAAACTAGCCAAAAAAAAAAGCATCTTGATTTCAGAATTTTTATTTTCATTTGTTTTCCACCTGGATTATATGTACCCGCACATTTTCTTTGTTCAGTTAAACGCCTTTAAATAGTATATTTGGCTTGGATATTTCCATAAGCCAGAGAGCGAGAGAGCAAGATGTGGACGTCATAAGGGACAAAGCGGAATAGGAAAAAATTGGAGGAGCCTGAATTTCAAAAAAAAAATGTATGCAGTTACTTGCGAGTATGCCTTAAGATAACGAACAGAAAATTTTAAAACCACTTTGTTAAAATTTATAACAAAGAAGTGGCAAAGAAAAAATGGAAAAAAACAAACGGGAATTTAGGGGCAGTTTGGGGTCGCTTATTGTACCAACTTAATCTTAGCACTTGTCTTCGAACTATTTCCGAATTTCTGTTTTTTATTTTGGTTGGTCCTTGTCGGGTAAGCCGCAGAAGTTAAACCAAGCTCTTTTATCAGCTGTATCGCAATAAGCATCTCTTCGCTTCCTCGCTCTCCTGATTTGCATTTTTGTTCCCAGCGTTTAGTGCAAGTCATACGTATCTATTTATATACCCTGTCTTTGTTGCGGCTGCGGTGCGTCGACAGAGCAACAAGACATTAGTCGCCAAAATAAAATTAAGTATTAATTGCAGTAAGTATTAAATAATAATAAATAATGATTACGCAAGCTTGCAAATAGGGGCCTAGTTCCGTTATACATAGTCACGAACATAGCCAAATAATGGGCCGTTGTTGCCTCGCCCTCCTTACGCTCATCTTCGCGCTGATGCCGAATTTTGCGCATTTAGTCTACTGATGTTTTTTGTTACTGTTGTCATGCCGACGGGAAAAGTTGGAGATATTACCGCTGATGCAAACAGGGTAATGTTTTTAAAGCGCTAGGCAACTGCAGAGGAGCGTTTTGTGGACTCCTTATCAAGTGCGACGTTGACTTCATGTGTCGAGTCCGACCTTCATGTGAGGTTAAGCTTTAAGAAACATTTAAAAAGGTTCTCAACAAGCTCAAAGTTATAAAGTTGAATGTTATTTAAGCGTGAAATTTCATGACGTTCTCGAAGATTTTAAATCATCGGCTCGAGCAGAAATATCAAAGCTCACCTTGCATTTGCTTTCGAACTCAAAATGTGCTGATGGTATTACTCCCGGTGCTTTAGGCCCTCAGTAGAGTCAGACTCGACATATGGCAACCATACTGCCGGTCACGGCACGCAGCTCAGCAAAATCGATTTAAAGGATGCCTATCTTCAAATGGAACTCATGGTCGTCAACACACCCAATATCAGCGCCTTCCCAACGGAATTGCTTGTGCTTCAGAGATCTTCCAAAGATATTTAGAGCAGCCTCTACCGGAGTAGAGGATGACATCATCATCTCAGCTCCTATAGGCGTACAACATGCTAAGCGAATCGACCAAGTTCTCAGAATTCTTCAGAATAACGGTATCAGATGCAAGACGGAAAAATTCTTATTTTCCAAGGATGAAATTGAATACTTAGTACATAGAATCGGCTCACAAGGCATTCTTCCACAGAACTCAGGCTTGGATACTGTTAAACTGTTGCGTCCGCCCTGTAATTTGCAACAATTGGAAGCGTTCATTGGTACAGATAATTACTATTGCAACTTTATATTGTTAAACGTTGATGGACCAAGACCAGTACAAACAATGGGCCCAACGGCACCAAGCACTTGCTTATTAGGCGCGAGAAAGGTACATAGAACAAATAAAGATGGGACTACACAAAGACAACTAAGACTAAACCAAATGAGTTAAGATTTTAGTTTTTAATACAGGGATAGAAGTTGAGGAACAAATTAAATGATAAAGGGTGTTATCACTGTGGACGACAGTACACGTAGTGGCGAAGCGCGCAAGAGAGCGTGCGAAGACAACTACTATATATAGCCGCAGAATTGAAAATCTGCCATTATGGTCCGATCGTAACGAGTGATACACCAATCGAAAGGTATCGCAAAAACTAAGAAGATTGCATACCAAGACTTTCGAAATATAGATTTGTTTGGGAGAAAAAGCGGTGAAAGTGTAAAAGGAAAAATTAAGAAAATTGGAGCTGCTGGATACGGTGGGGATAAAAGCCCCCGGCTGTTTAGCTAGTTTTATTTTTACTGAGAATACGCGTCGAATGACACCTCATTTGTTGTCCGATGTCCCGGTCAAAAATAATTCAAAAGATAAGATTTTCTTCTTCTTCCCAAAATGAAAATGTTTGTCCCTTTATTTGTGGGTTTGTATGCATCCCATCTTAGTTTTAGGGCTTTGGAAACCCTATGGGTGTATAAAGTAGCTTGAAATAGAAAACGTTTGTTCTACGACTTTTGGAAAAACCCGCTAGTTTAGTGGAAAATCAAAAAAAAGCCAGATTTCAAATGCCTATATTATCTAAACAACTAATGCTACATAATTTAATTTGCTTAATACCTTTTATATAGTAAAATTGTCTGAATATAATAGAATTAGAGTTATGACAAAAAGTAACCTTTTACACCACTTTTTGACTATTTTCTCAAAATTGAGTCGAACGATTTCTTTTTTCATTTCAAATCATATAGCCCTTGAGATTCCTCACCTTTTGATTCTTAAAAATTACCGTTTGGAAGATGTTAAGCGATAAAAAGTGCAACTCGTTTCAGCTCCGTATACGAAATATTTCATACTTATCGGAATAAACAAGAAAAGATGAAAAATATTCTTATTAGATTTTTTCAAACGGAAAATCTGTTTTGGTTTTAGGGTCCCTTACTTTCATGAAGCTAATCGAAATAGGAAACTTGATCTATTTGTTCTACCACTTTGGAAAAACCCGCTAGTTCGGCGGGAAGTGTAAGAAAAGACAGATTTCTCTTGGAATTTGAAACTATACAGCCCTTGAGATTCCAAACTTGTGCTATTAAAAAAGGTAATTGAAGCAATAAAACTTGTTATTAAAAAGTTTAATATGAATGGGGACGACTCCTAGTCATGGTATTGGGGTACTTAAACTCTTGTGCAAAAAAAAACTTCTGATTTCAATGATGAAAAATGATATTACAGTCGATAAAATAAATAAACTATATTAAATTTATGTATTCGGCACGCTACAACAGAAAATTTACGTGTAAATAAATAAATATTTAATGTTGCGGGCCGAAATCATAAATTTAATATAGTTTATATATTTAATCGAATGTAATATAAATTTTCGTCACAATTGTTGATGTCAGAAATTTTTGGGCGCGTTCGCCACTACTTTTTATCTCGTTAAGAGGTGTTTTTGTTTGATAATTATAAAAGGAACAGTCATAGTGTTCGTACCCAAGGGTGCTCAACATGACTAGCACCTATCAAATCAAGCAGTATCCAAGTTGGGAACAGTACCAGGCGTTTAGTAGCTGGGTGCTGCAGATGAGAATTGCTGATCAGCGTATTATATGTCTCACTAACTCACCGTCTCTCCGACTTTGCGGTACACTGACCCAGTCAGCACATTTTGCAGTGTCAGCCGAGCCAACTACTCAACTGCTACCATAATCAAAACTCTCTGACCTACCTTCCTACCTACTTTAGAATGTAGCGTATTTCACTTATCATTACACTAAACTTCCGTGTTCTACTTCCTACCTCTGGGAATAGGTCTCGTAATACACTATCTCAACTAGCAGCTAACCACGTAAGCTCAACCTCAGCGCAGCTCAGCATCGCCTGTGTTCCGGCATCGCCGTAACCAACGTTACCATTGCCGCGAAGCGATTGTCTTGCTAGTGTCTACTTCGGTTAGGCACAAACACATAGCTTTATTTACAGTAGAGGTTATGTAGAAGTCAAATTTAAGTTTTGAATCCAGGAGAACACTTAGATCGTTAACCGAAAACATTCGGTCCAGAGACATGCTTTAAAGAGAATAACTTATGAACCTTGGCGTACCCCTATAAAGTGTCATAACGTTGCATTTAAGGCAGTTTATACTTAAAACGTTGTACTCACACCATTCCTGGAAGCAATTAATATCTGACTACAGGCAGAAACCAGATTCTCTGTTATTATATGATAAACAAAGCCTTACTTGATCAGCCAACATTTGTACACGAGATTGAGTTACGATAGAAGCAAGATCATTTTTAAGAAGAGAAAACAGCGAACGTCGATGGGAAGTACGACTGCTACCATCGGCGGTCGAACCCCCGCGATAACGGGATCAGGTCATCTAAGCCGCACGGGTGCCCTTGTCGAATTAGACTTGGGCTCGGAGAGCGTGCTACACGAAGCCAAAACATGCCATACTCGCTTGCCCGAACCAGGTTCCAACGCGGGGAGTAAGGAAGGGCCGATGCGTACAAGCGAGGGGATGAAGGCTAAGGCGCAATACAAGGCAGCCCTCAAGATCAGGAGCCGCCTCCAGGACAAAGTGACCCTCTCCCAGGAGTAGAAGGAAAAGCAAGCCTGAGCAGAGCAAAGGATCAAGGAAGGAAGGCTTCACTTCGCAACCAAACCCGCGATGGCGTCGATGGGCGGATTTGCGAACAAGGTGGAGGAGATTCTTGCCAACAAAAGGCAACGCTTACACGAGAGTGCCGCCAAGGACATTTCGGTGAACAAGCGGAAACGCGGGCCCAAGGAGGCAGGCCCTCCGCAACCGAAAGTAGCAAGAAGGTCAGTGATGTAGTCAACAGACACCTGATCGTGGCACTCATTGACAGAAACGACGAGAATGGGAAGATGACGGAGGCGCGCTGGAAGATCGTCCATGCGCGACTCGTTGAGTCTTTCTTTGCACGGATGGAAGACGCACCAACAGCCCCCATCCAAGGGAATCGGGCGCTAAAGATGCTTCAACGGCAGAACCCAGACGTCCCAACGGCGAATTTAAAGATTCCGCACATGGCCAGCCCACTACCCAACGAGGGGGCCAAAGTGTGTTCTCCAAATCAACAAGGAGGCGAAAGATCTGCTGTACCCAAGATTCGGGAAAATGGCGTGGGGCATGGGTAGTGTCTACCTGCGTCTTAAGAAGCGCCACCCCGACAACAATGGCGCACACATCCTGCAGGCAGGCGAGGTGGAGAAGGACCTAGGTCTGGAGGCCATCGTGGATACCGCCCAGGACCTTGGGCTAGACAACTCGGAGGACGAAGAGGACGGTGACCTGACTGTCATAGCCAACCCGTCGAGCGGAGATGAGCCAGCCAACCATGACACTGAGGTGCTGCAACTAAATCTCCATTAAAGCAGACTCGCGTCTGCGGAGTTCCTGATTGTCCTGTAGCAAGGGCCTGTCGACAGAGCCCTGGTTCAAGAGCCATGGATTGCCTCGGGCAATATCGTAGACGGCCTAAGGTCCTCAGACTACAATACATTCTCCTCGCCAACGGTAAGCGGGAACAGAAGCGCCGTACTTTTGCGGAAGGGTAACCATGCTTACCTTATGAATTGACTATCGTGATGCTAAAAAGCGAGAAGCAGCACCTCTTGGTAGCCTCCTGCTACATGGCACACAACAGACCGACGCCACCAGATGAATTGAGCAGCTTGGTGGAATTCGGCTCTAAGGATGACCAACACATCATTGGTGCAGATGCCAATGCACACCACAGCTTGTGGGGAAGCCCCGACATTAACGACAGAGGTGAGTCACTCTTAGACTTTATTCCATCTACTAACTTATATATAGCAAACGTGGGGGAACACATCTTAGTAGGTCCTACCTCGTAAAACGTGCTAGGTATAACGCTTATAAAGGGATAGAGTACTCAGATATGGTTTTAAAAGTACTCCAAAGGTAACTGTCTACAGAAACCCCAGGAACACGAACTGGGAAAAGTTTACAAGGACAGTTACCTCGAAACTCGCGAAGAGCCCGGGCGTAGTAAAATCCGTGAAAGACATAGAAATGTTTCTAGGACCCAGTCCAAGGAATTACGGGATGCGTATCTCTTGGCGTTTATGAAGCGTTGGTCAAGGGAGCTTGATGATCTATACACAACAAAGCTTTTGTATGTTTCTCTTGTTCGTCCGTCAATGGAATATTGCTCGTGTATATGGTCACCTCAAATTATCTGTTACCAAAATAATGTTAGAGTCCGTTCAAAAACAATTCCGTTTATTTGCTTTGAGAGGCTTAAACTGGGACACAGGAAGTCGATTGCCCTCTTATCTTGCGAGGTTGCGCCTGCTGGACTTACCAACCCTGAAATATCGTAGAAAGTGTCATGGAGTTATGTTTTTGCAAAAAATTATTAATGGTGATGTCGACTCTCCCTTCCTTCTTAGTTCCCTCAACTGGAATGTACCCTGTAGAACAATTCGTCGTTTTCGTCCGTTGTCCCTGCCAATAGATCCAATTATGCCCTTTCGGTTTCTTTGTGACGACTATAATGCACTGTGTCACGTCTTACTGTTTGATAGCCCTAATGCAACTAATTATGATAAACTTATGTATTTTCTATCTTCCAATAATTTGTAAATTTCTATGGTACTAGCCATTCTATGTGAGCATGTTTTTTAAACTGTCTATTGTTATGTCGTTTTTTCCATGTCCGCGATTTCGTTTACTTGCCCAAATCGGTTAAGGGCTCCGCGCGTAACAAGCATTGCTTGGTGTCGTAAGGGCCACTTCTTTGTACCGGCCATAGTGCATCAACGTTCAAGAATAGAATAGAATAGTATCACGCATCATGCCCGACATCAAGAACAAGGAATAAGACCAACCCACCATGGTGGAATCGGAAACTAACACTCAAAAGAAATAACATCCGAGAATTCCTCAAAATCGCCAAAAGGCAGACAATGAGATCATCAACGGGGAATACAAAATCCTACTTAGGCTACTTAGGGATTAGAAGAAGGAATCACGCAGGGCACAAATAAGCTCGTGGAGAAACTTCTGGTCCAGCATCGAAAACGTCCCGGAAACAGCCAGACTCCCGAAGCTGCTTTCGAAGAAACCTACCATACAGTCAGCTGAAATGAGACGGCGGACAGTGGACTGAGGGCAGTGAAGAGGCCCTAACAGCACTTATGCAATTTCACTTCCCAGGATGCACGGATGTCCCAGACGCCAGCACGCATCAGGACATAGAAACTGGCGAAGAGCGCCCCCCGAACGATTTAATAGCACCTTGGAAAATCAACTGGGCTATAGAATCCTCCTTTGCGGGCTATAAGGCACCAGGACTAGATGGAATGTAGCCAGCCATGCTACAGGTGACCAAGGAAGGATCACCCCATGGCTATATGATATTTAGTCGGCATGTCTAAGCACGGGCTATATCCCAATCCAATGGAGGACCTCTCGGCATGTCTAAAATCTGTGGAAACGGCACTACACTCGCTAGTAGTAACCGTTGAGAGAGCTCTACACATGAAGGAATATGCGCTTGAAGTATTCGTAGATATATCCAGAGCATTCAACAATGTCAAAACGGATGCTATAATGGATCGCCTAGAAGCGACCAACACGCAATAAGCTTCTGGATAAGAAACCTGCTACATTCAAAGTGGGGCACTGCTTCCATGGTAAAGGGGGCACACAGAGGCACACCACAAGATGGGGTCCTCTCGCCTCCTATAGAATTCGGTAGTCGACGACCTAATTAAGAGATTCGAGAGGAGAACCCCAAAAATAACAGCCTTTGCGGACGACATAGGCATCATTATTCCGGTAGTCTGTCCATCGACCCTCTGCTTCATAATGGAATCAACACTCAGGGAGGTATGTGATTGGGCGGAAAAGGTGGGACTCAGTATCAATGCGGACAAGACGGACCTCATTCTGTTTACTAAGAGATACAAGGTAGCAAAATGGGACCCCCCTCCCCCCCAAATTGGCGCAGCCGGGCTGACCCCGAAAACACAGGTCAAATACCTATGCACAGTACTGGACTGTAAGCTGGCAATGTAGTGGAAAGGGTGAAAAAGGCCACCGTGGTGCTATATGCATCCATGAAGATGCTTAGCAGCACATGGGGTCGGTGGTGCGTCCGACTCTGCTTTATGGAGCCTTAGTGTGGCGGCAAGCCTCTAAAAAGACTTATAAAGGGTTATGGCGAGAACTCAGCAGCAGGCACTGGTCTGCATAACGGGGGCGCTGAGGCTAACCCCAACTAAAGCTCTAGAAACGATCCTCGGACGGTCTACATGATCCCCAGAACGTACCCGGGGGTTAAAAAAACCTCGCTCATGCGCCCAGACGACTGTAAAACAGGTCGGGACCATACTCAACACCTCAGCATATATACAGACGGCTCCAAGATGAAGGGGGGAGTAGGAGCGGGCCTATACTGTACGGACCCTGAAATAAGGCTTTCTTATAAGCTACCCATCGACTGCAGCGTATTCCAGGCAGAAGTCTTTGCCATAAGAAAATCGGCAGAAGTGGCTCAAAGTATAAACCGACCACATGATGTGGTCAACTTGTTCGTGGACAGCCAAGCGGCGATCAGATCCATGCAGTCGTTAACGGTCAGTTGCAAAAATGTACTGGCGAGCAGGGAGGCAATAGATACCCTTAGCACGACAAAGTCAGTGCGGATCTATTGGGCTCCCAGCCACCAGGCGTCGATGGCAACGAGACAGCTTGCAAAGGAGGGCGTAGAGCTGACGAACGGCAGAACGGAGAACCTGCCTATCTCCCTCCGAACGCAGGCGGATACGCGAGCAGGTGGAGGAATACCAAGACTTGCCGAGTCTCAAGAATTATGTGCAAAGAGCGCAACGATAAACTCAACGGAAAGACTGCAGACTGTTAGTGGGAATCCTCACAGACCACTGTCTGGCAGCATCACACGCAACCACACTCGGAATACTCAACAGCCTCATCTGCAGGAAATGCGATGAATCGGGGGCTATTGAAACCTTGGAAAATATCATCTGCAATTGCCCGGCACTCTCACGAGCAAGAAGAAGATACCTCGGTGACCTAGTACTGGCATCACTAGGAAACGCCTCCAGCAGGAAACCAGGCGAACTTTTTCCGTTCGCCAAAAACACCTCGATCCTTGTGGACATAAAAGCCTCTTAACTCATCTCAAGGTTCATACAAATCAACCGGACAACTAAGGGCCATATTAGCCTATGCGTGGCCCCGTGAGGGCCGTCTGGGTTAATCTAACCTAACAGCGAAGGGCCAAAATGACTATCCTGAGGCATAGCGTTTTTAAATACAACCCTCTGAAATCTGTCTGCAATTTGTTGTTAAGTCCATCTACTACAAATGTTCGTACCCAAGCATGATCAGCATATTATATGTCTCACTAACTCACCGACTCAACGACACACTAACCCGCCAATGCAGTCAGCACATTTTGCAGTGTCAGCCGAGCCAACTACGCATACTGCTACCATAATCAAAATTCCCTGACCTTCTTTAGAATATAGCTTATTTCACTAATCATTAAACTAAACTTCCGAGTTCCAATTAGTATACAAGCATATATCAAATGAAGAACAAATCAGTTATCAACGCAACTTATAACTCCGCGGTTCTACTTTCCACCTCCGGGAATAGAGCTCGTTATCCTACACTATCTCAACTAGCAGCTTATCACGTTAGCTCAACCTCAGCGCAGCTCCAGCATCTCCTATGGTCAGGCATCGCAGAAACCATTGTTACTATTGCCGCACATTAGGCACAAGCAACAAAAGATGTCAATTCGAGCTGGGTTGTGGTGGTCGATCTTCGCTTAACAAAACCATGTTTTCACATTGATATCAGAAAGGAACACAAACGTTGCAAATGAGAATTAATAATGCGTTCAAATGTTTTAGGTATTGCTGGAAATTTAGAAATTCCCCTATAGTTCTGGATATCCACCTTCGCACCCGTTTTGTGGAGTGGAATAATAAAAGAATCTTTCAAGATAGTAGAAAAAATAGATAATGAGGTAAACAATTAGAATTAGACCAAGAATCGGAACTATAGGTAGTTTGGAAGAATTCAGCAAATAAGTTCTCGATTTCGGGATCCTTAGATGCCGGAATTGATTTTCATTGTTCCGGTGAGAGCAAGGCTAACGACTTTCGTTGCCTCGGATCCTATGAAAATTAAATTTTACATCGGATCAAATACATAGAATAGCAATGATTTTTGAGTACATTAAAATTAGTACGACCTACAACATATTGTGAAAATAAGGATGGATTACCCGACTTCTTGTACTTTTTAAAAGTTTATTTATTTATTTATTTCGCCAACGGAATTCCTTTACTGGCTATTTGTACAATTCAACAAGGTATCTTACGTACAAAAATTTACAAAATACTTGTAAGTGACTAACCTATGCTTAAGAATTGATTTACTTGAGAAGTAGTCCAATTGCATATCAATTGGAAGTGCGTTAGCCTCATATAAGGCCCTATAGAGGGGCTCATTTTGGGAATAATTTTTCCGCGGCAGCTCGAGAAAAAAGGGATCAAAATGCCGAAGTTGTCTAGACGAAAGCCAACTTTCGAGAGTAGTTTTGGACAGTCGATACTACCATCCACCAAATCAGAAATGAAGCAAATGGCGAGGATACTTCTACAATGCTCAAGGGATGGTAGGTGAACAAGCCTACATTGCTGGTGGTATGAAAGAGTTGGGTCTAAAAACCTTAGCGGCAACAAAGCGAATTTCAAAAATTGTTTCTGTAGTCGTTCTATTCTATTTCCATGAGTGGTAGTGAAGGGATTCCAAATAAGAGACGCATATTCTAGTTAAGAAATAAAGCGCAAGTCAGGTGTATTGATCCGGGAATAGTGATGCGTTCCGTTTCACAAATCCAAACATAGCATAGGCCCTGGGCATGATGTAATCGAAGTGTGCTGCAAACTTAAATTTCGAATCAAACAACACTCCTAGATCCAAGGATTCCTGCCGCAGTTGTAGAGGCTGACCATTGATATTATAGGATGTGACGAAATTGTATACGGATTTACTGTAAGTGACATAGAACCACTTGCTTATGTTAAGAGGAAGCGAATTTCAGCTACACCAAGAGCTCAACGAATCTAAGTCATGTTGAACCAATTGTGAGTCTGTCGCTTATTTAATAGACTTAAAATTTTTTAAATCATCTGCATACAGGAGACACTCTGAAGATAGACAGAACCTTACATCATTAATGAAAATGATGAAAAGCAGCGGTCCCATAGCACTCCCCTGAGGGAGGCCAGAGGTTGCCAAATAGGAATCCGAGAATTTTCCATTAATATTAACTCTATAAAGTCCATGGTGTAAATATGATTTTACCCAAATTAGTAATGCCGAATGTATACCCAAGCGGGCCAGTTTTGCCAGTAGCGCACTGTGGCTAACTTTGTCAAAGGCTTTCGCAAAATCAGTGTAAATAGCATCAACCTGAGATCGCATATCAAAGTTGCTAAAAACGGCAAGATTAGTCGTAGTTGACCGACCTGCAACAAAACCATGTTGAGAAGTGCTTATATATGTTTTTACAAGAAATGATAATTTATGGGCAACAATGCACTATAGGCTGGCTGAACACTTTTTGTGGCCAAAATTAATAACTTCAAGCAAAACCAAATATTTGAGATCGGTTTTTATATTTGGGCTTATAATTAGCAAATTAACAGAAAAAAGGCGTGGCACCGCCCCTTTTTGGAAGAAATTTCTTGTTATATCATAAAAAATAATATACAAATAGGTAAGAATATACTTACCCTAAAAACAAAACTTAATATAAATGTGTATATTTTTGATTTGGACTTATATTGATATAATTAACATATATTTAGAAAAGGGTGTGGCTCCGCCCATTTTTTACATGTTACCGACCTTACGCGCAGCAGCACTAGGTGAATTTATTAATAATTTAATATTTCCAGCCGTGGTTTTTTTTTAATTTGAAGCTGCTCTTCTCTGAGCCCTTACTCCCGACAAGAAATAAGGCAATTTTGGCCTGCCTGTCGATCTGCGCCTATTTATGCAAGCCTCAGTTTGGGATGTAAGCCAAGTTGAGTACTTTCTTTTGAAATAATTCAAATTTCTTTTGCTAGATGTCCATTTGCGGGACAATCTATAACAAAAAGCTTCTCTTTGTTTTTTTAAAACATCCTCATCGCATCGCATCGCATCTGAACCAGCTATCGAAGATCTAAATCTGTCAAATATTTGCCTGCTTTGTCTCTCCAGATCCCAATCAATTTTGTATTGGCCAACCTGAGGTTGTGACCTAAAAAGGTAAATTGCGACGAAAGTGCGCAAAATTGCACTTTAGGATTGCATTCATACGAACAAGAACTGAACTACCGACAATACAGTGTAAGTATTAAGGTGAAACTTGGTGAAACTCACTTTATATCTCTATTTAAAGTTAATTATTATTGTAAATTTGAACACGTAAAGCGACTATTAAAAACACTCAATTACAGGGACAGCACAAACAAATCCAACTTGCGACGACCACAAACATATAGTACAAACCTCTTTCTTTCGATGCCTTTACAACTTGTTTGATAAAAACTTAGTTTGTTGCCTTATTTTTATAATTTTAAACCGACTATTTTTTTTCGCAAAGTAGCTTTCGTGCGCCCGTGACACCAAACAGCTGTTTTAACAGCCGTTATTTTAACAGATCGTGACTCTGTTAAAATTTCTGTTACGTTACAGTGAGGTTTGATGTTTTCCCAACACTTTGACGTCATTAGATTTTAATTTTAACGACTTTCGAAAAATGGATTTTTGGCCACAAAAAGTGGTCAGCCAGCCTATAGTGCAATGCTTTCGAAGAGTTTAGCAGTATTTCTGATCTTTGCTATAGGTCTGTAATTGGCAATGTTATTCTTCGGCCCAGATTTTAAAATTGGAGTCACGGATGCGACCTTCCATCTGTCCGCAAAGTGTCCACTAGAAAGTTATTTATGAAACAGAATTTTTAGTGGAACGCATAGCACCTCTATACAAGGTTTCAGAAGGTAGGCCGGATCCCATCACAGTCCGGAGTGTAAGAATCGTCAACGTCTTCCACAGCACTATGAATATTCTCTTCTAGCACGGTTAAACTACCTAAATTCAATAGAGGAGTGATCGCATTTAAGGTTTGAGAATCATTCCAGGCTGCTGTTGGCTCAAAATTAGCTTTGAAATAAGAGGCAAAGAGACTTGCAGCTTCTGTATTTGAATGGGAAGAAAAATTCCCTAGGAACATAGCAGAAGGGACTGAAGAAGCGTTCTTCTTTGAATTGATGAATCGCCAAAATCGCTATATACTTTCAAACCTTTCGTATACCATGGCAACTTAAACGAATTGTGGACCCTTTCTCGAGCAGTGTTCTTAATGATGTTTAAAATAACAACTAAAAAAGTGTCATAACACGACTCCAAACTTACATGTGATAAAACAGACTCCCAGTTAATGGCAGGGATCTCATTTCTGATGGCACAAAGGCTGGTTTCATTGAAAATAAATCTAGGTGAGTATTCAGCTGAAGGCGCAAAACTGTAAAAGTTTATACCTAGTAGCAATGGTCTATGATGGATATCTTAATTGCTTATAGGTGAATTACATTGGACTAAAGAAAAGTTAAGTTGGTGGTATGTATGATACCACAATTTGCAGCGATTCCGATTCTCCAATTATCGACACCGCAACTTGATCAAGAAGGGTATCTGCATTGAGAAGTCCAATTGACAAGCAGCGCAAATTGCAGCGAACAGCAACAATTACACCAATTTGCGGAACACATGGTACAAATTGGAGTCGAAGAATTCATTTGAGTAAAAGTTAATGTTGAGCCAAGTTTCAACTAAAACTATAACATCAAACTCGCATTGAGATGTGGCAAGGTATACTTGCTCCGCCTTTGTCCGCATTCCGGAGATGTTTTGAAAATAAATTTTTAGTGGGTCCGTACTCACAATAGCACGATCAACAATCTCCGGATTCGCATTAAAGGCATCATAGTCCAATGCCCGAGGAAGTATTTGTTCTTTCGTTCCCAAAGTTGTAGGCCCGCAGATCGCCTTCAGTAATGTAGTGTTTTTAATACGAATTTTATCATGAAGACTAGGATCGATGCATTCCTGAAGTTTGCTAGATACTTTTAGTAAAGAGCAACTTGTTCTTAAGAGCGATGGCAATGTCGCCGCTAACAGAGCATATCTATCCAAGTTGAGGAGAGATGGACAATGTTGTTGTTGATGCTGCCATCGGGAAGAGCCACACAAAGCAGTCGATGAGAAATCCAAGCAATTTCGTAGCGTCAGAGAGGAGCGCGGTAATAAGGAAATTATACTGTGATCACGAGTATCGCTCAAAGCAAATTTTGAAAGCTCCAGCCGTTGGGTTTTTGTGAGCATTAGACGAACGTAACACAAATCAGACAACGACAACTCCAGCTGACGTGGTTGTTGGTTCAATTGTGATAAGCTCACAACTCCGACGAGCGCGCTTAGGGCAGGAATCTTGATGAAGTATGATGAGGGCGGCTCTCCAAAGAGCGTTTGACGATCGTCGTGCGAAACAGACAACGATAGCTCAAGCTGATGTTGTTGCTTTGATTGTGATGCATGCACATCCCCAAAGAGCGCGCTTAGAGGGAGAAGCGTGATGGAATATGATGAGAGCGCCTCATCGATCAGCGTTTGACGAATGTCGCGCAAAACAGAAAACGACAACTCCAGCTGACGTTGTTGTTTGTTTGACGGTGATGAGCGCACAACTCCGAAGAGCGCGCTTAGAGCGGGAATCTTTATGAAATATGATGAGAGCAGCTCTCCAGAGAGCGTTTGACAAACGTCGCGCGAAATAGACAATGACAAATCCAGCTGATGCCGATGTTGCTTTGAATGTGATGAGTGCACATCTCCGAAGAGCGCGATTAGAGCGGGAATCTTAATGGAATCTGGTGACAACGCCTCTAGTGAGCGTTTGATGAACGTTAGACAGAACAAAAAAGGAAAAATCCAGCAGATGATGCTTTTGATTTGGAAGTGACGGGCGCCCAATACTTAAGAGTGCACTGGGAGCGGCGTATGAGAGAGTAATGGTAGCAGCTAGCGATATTGAAACCAGCGGAAGTTGACATTGCGAATAAGAAGCATGAAGATGAGGAAGAGGATCATAAAAATTTGCCGTAGTCAAATCGACACCAGAGGCTCCGATTATTGGGGGTACTTTGAGTCCGATGTATGATGATTGTGCAAATCCAGAACGTTCCCATCAACAATAGGCCTATCCTGAAAGTGCTGCTCAGGTATTCCTAATTTAAAACTGACGAATTCCAGTGTAGCAACATCTACACCATTTTTGACTAAAGGCATGCAAATTATGGTGGCGGTATCCACACCTAGCCTATTTGCAACATATTCACACACAGAATCAGATTTTACGTGCGCTTTGAATCTTCCAATATGAAGGATTTTATTGCTCGGCACAACTTCGAGTAGTTCACAACTAGGAGCTTGACCAACTATTTGCCTCTTGTTCCTGTTATTCTTTGCATGGTTCCTGGCGGCAGTAGAAACTGGTGCGGGGGGTTTCAGGTCTGCATGGTTAGCTTGACGACCAATTGAAGAAGCTGGAGCCAATGGTCTCACCACTTTTTTACGGTGACTGACATTGCTATTGTCAGTGGTAGAATAGGAAAAAGCCTTCAGAAACTTTGAGTTTGAGTCCATGTATAGACTCTTCAGGTCATGAAGTTCTTCCATTACTTCATCGATTTTGGAGTATGAATCATTACTCACAACACAGCGATCACACTGCCAGAGTAGATTCGTCATATTTGTTAATAATCTAATAGCATCCTCCGGGAGATCAACACATGCAGTGTGAAAAGTTCGACGACAAAGCGATGAGCAACGAACCGCCTCAAAACCGCGAAGCTGCGCTGCTGTAACTTCAGCATTGCACTCAGAGCACGAATAAGAATTCATAGCGAAAAGAAAACACGTCTGACTACAACGAATGCTAACCAGGAAGACTATCAGGAATATCAATTATATTGGGAAATCATGTACATAGTTAAGTTTATTAGAGTCACACTTGCGAAAGCATATACTTTTAGTTGGAGAAAGTAAAGGAGAGAGGGTATCAACGCAGGGGAGACAAGTTGTTAGTTTCAGTGAGGGATAATAGCGGTCTTCTGTCAGGACATGTGCGTCAACTCTACCGTGACTTCAGACGGATAAAAAACAAATACTAGATCTAATTGTCTGTCTAGTGAAATACCTATAAAGCTTATTTGCTGTAAAGATAATTCTAACAGACCGTTAAAAAAGTCATGCACAGATAACGGTGTAAGGACAAGTGAGTCAGTGGAATGGAACCAAGAAATGTCAGGGAGATTGAAATCACCCAAATCAATCTATAGATCCGTGTCGGAAAGATGAGATAAAACTGTTTTTATTGCAGAGAAATGTACTCATAAATTGTTAGTCCAGTTGGAATATACGAACAGGTTACAAAAATAGATGAAGAAACTTGAAACTTTAACACCAACGAATTCTATGCCATTTGGGTTAGGAATGTATGTTCTCTCCGATATTAGATAAGAGGTAATGGCAATTAGCACCCCATTTCCGTACGAGGAGAACGGTCGGTTCTATTCGTATTTAAATTGTTGGACAGAACTTCAGAGTCAGATATCTCCTGTTTCAGCCAAGTCTCAGTAAAGGTCAGAATGTATTCAGTAAAAGCAGGGGAGTCAGCATCATGCTTATGTAGCTTCATGTTAGGTCACCTTACATTTTGATAGGCCAAAAATAAACTGCTCAGTATTTTGGAGCAGGGCCTATTATTAGTTCTCCGTCTGTTGGGAACAAAATTTTTAATGACCAAATGCCAAAACTTTCAGAATTTAATACATTAAATACTTCAGGAGGAGAAGATATTTAAATGAAGATATCGTACAAAAAAAGGGAAATTTAAACTCTTCGACTGTAATGCTTTTAGATTGGAATTCTTGGTGTATTAACTCCAAGACATCTGCAGATATGGCTTAAGGGGTTAAACGAGACATAAAAAGTGTTTCCAATATTGAACAACCGAGAGTCTATCGGGTCCAAGAACTCCTACAGAGCTTACTTATCCTGTGGGCAGTAAAAGCTCCATATTGTTTGACCCCTTAGGCTGACTTGCGGAAACAGGGACTCTTCCATAGCTTTCGGTACCTAAGGGTACTGCCGCGAAGCTTTAAGCAGTAAGACTGCGAAAACGAGAGAGCGCGAGAGAGTAGCTATCGACTGTTCGTGGCTTGCGAAACACAAACAAAATATGCACGACAACAGTTTAAACGAAAAGAAACGAGAAAGGGACTACAGAGAGCTATGGGATTGAACGTACAAAAGCTATTGAAACGAATGCACAAACAGCGTATAGAAAGTTAGAACAAAAAAATCACAGGCTTAATTGACAAAATCACAGAGCACAAGATAAACACACCGGTCACAAGCGACGCTAAATCGATTGGAATACCCAACTATACTTAGATAGCCGCTCTTTTTAACCATCTTCCTAAAAAAAACGCAGCATACTTTTTATGTCCGCAGCAACAACAAGTACTTACAGCTCTGAAGTCTCATATCATCAACGCGAAGCCAGCTTATTTCGATGAAAATCTACCAATAGTACTGGCGACAGATGCATCATAGTTTGATGTAGTCCTTTCGCATATCCAACCAGGTGCCAGAGTTATTGTTTTCGCATCTAAAACGCTTGATAATCAGCAGGTTATTTATAGCCAATTTTAAAAAGAGCGACTTTCTATCATACTCGGAAGGTTTCACCTTTCCACCAATTCTTCGCGTCTTTCTGTGGGCACGGATCCGGCCTTCGACAGAGAAGAAGCTTTTCACACCGTAATGGATCTGTCATCGCCGATAGATTCTAAACCCTTCGCAACCACATCGAAAAGGATAAACTTCTCAAACATGTCCTACGCTATGTTACTGAAGGATGGTCAGAAAAACTTCAGTAAGGCGAGAAATCATTAGTCGTGTAGTAATTCCAGTAACTCTTCAAGCGCATATTCTCACTGTTACACGAAGGACATTGGGGCATTTTTCGAATGAAGCAGTAAGCTAGACAACATGTTTTGTAACCTACAATTGACATTAATAACCTGGTTTAGTCATGCAGCACCTGCAAGTACAACAATCATGCTCCACCGAAAGAACATTAAAGTTCGACTGCATCAGCAAAAGCGTGAGAGCGAATTCATATCGACATCGCAGGGCCAGTACTCGACTCTACAAGTATGTGGCTAATCTGTGTAGACTTCTTCTCGTAGTTTCCATTTGAAGTTCAAGTGTCGTCCACTACAACCGCCTGCACTATCATTGACTTTCGCCATCGAAGGATACCCAAAAAACACTGTCAGCGACAACGGTTTGCAGCTTACAGCTGACGCCTTTGAGGAATTCTGCAAGCAACCCGAAAAAAAAACACTTAACCAAGGCACCGTTCCATCCTGTATCCAACGGATTAGAAGCGCGTTTCGTTCAGACGTTAAAATCCTTAGTCAAAAAGAACCTCAACGACGGTATACCAGTCCGAGTAGCAGTAACCAAATATCATGCTTCTTACAGCTTCACTCCAAATTCACAAGACGTTCAGACGTTCAAATCCTGTCAAAAAGAACGTCAACGACGTTATTCGTTCTGACGTTCAAATCCTCAGTCAAAAAGAAGCTCAATGACGGCATACCAGTCCGAGTAGCAGAAACTAAGTATCATGCTTCTGGCAACTCTGTATGTTTCGCATTGATAAAGCAGTCTTAAGCAAGAACTCAACATAAACACAACAGTAAATATTCCCTAAACTGCTTCATCTACATTTAATTCAAACCTGCTTAACTATTTTTCTGAAATTGTGAAAAAAAGTGAACTAGCATCATATGAGTTAAAATAAACAGCTCTTACATGTTTGTCCGTTAACCGTTTTATGCACTTTGTGAGGATGCGTGAAGCACACCCTCCACATTTCGCCACTTCTATTCTTTCCGCCAAGAAGGCATACAATTGGAGATTACGCCACGAAGGCCATTTATTTATAAGTTATAATATATGATATAATTATAATATAAGTCGTTACGCCACGAAGGCAATTTATTTAAGTTCAAACTAGAAGCTAAGCTTATCCGATTTAAATATTGCGCGCACCAGGGCTGGAAAACCACCCAGTGTTGGTCAACCGAGGGCCAACAGCTGATAGTGCCGATAGCGATAGGCGGGAGGTTCGATAAGAAACTGTGTTGGGAAACGAAGAAACCCGGCAAGCCGGGCTTACATGCGGCCGCAAGGGCTGAAGCTCGCTCTCATTCCCGAATGGCAGCCAAGGCGATCAGACCTAGGAGCTGACTTCAACAGCGGCACGAGCGTCGGCACGCCGGATCCAAGGAGTAAGTGGGACAGACAATAGCGATCAGACTGAGTGCGAGTAGGGGTAGTAGTAGTAGTACGAGCGAATAATAAAGACAAGAGAGAATGAGGAAGTATGTGTCCGTGTGAATTTGTGCATTTTTCGAGAACCCACGTGCAGTGATCTGTGCCGGTCGGGAATTGTGTTGCGCCAGAGAAGCTTACTCAGTGCAAACGACCACCCGATCGCCCACAAGGAGCATAGGAAAGGATCGCCTCTGGCCACCCTCTCCTGGGAACCCCGCCCCAAATACGGTTTAGGTAGTCGCGAGCCACGTGCAGTGATCTGTGCCGGTCGGGAATCGTGTTGCGCCAGAGAAGCTTACTCAGTGCAAACGACCACTCGATCGACCACAGGGAGCACAGGAAAGGGTCGCATCCGGCCATCCTCCCCTCGGATCCCTACCCCCTACCCCAGTAGCTTGTGAGTCGCACATCCAGGGGGAACGGCCACGCCGTCCAGTTTTGTTGGTATTTTCTCAGGGATCGGCTACGCCGCTCGTTTTCGTTAGTACTTTCGCCGGGAGCAGCCCCGCCATCCACTATACCTTTCGGGTGCCGTGTTGCGCTAAAGCTGCTTACTCGGTGCAACGCGGATACTCTGGCCTCTTTTCCCCACAAATCCCCGCGGCAACTCCCCGTCCAGTTTCGTCCCAATACTTTTCTACAAATTTAACTGTAGAGGACCCTGACCGGACTGAGTTTTATCCCAGCCTATGAAAAAGGTCCTTAAAGTTTGGCGCCCGAACAGGGACGAATAAGGACGACTAGATATCCTTCAGGAGAGTTGGGTTTTTTTTTTCCACCAACCGCATGGCCTAAAGACCCATGTCCAGTAGACGAGATTTAGAGAAAGATAGGAGACCGCAGGAATAGTTAGAGTAGGGGATCCCGTAACGCTGCGCCCGCCAACGCCAACCCACTCCCGGAGCGCCACATAGCCACGTGGCCTCCCACGAAGCCGTCTAGCGCATACCGCGCCCCGAGCAGCGCCCACAGAGCGCCCAGTGAGCGGCGTCAGTGCACCACCAGCGGCACCCACCCACGTGCCCACCAGGAGCACGCACAGCGCGGCCACCGCGCCCTCAGCAGAGTCACCCGCGCCGTGCAGTGCCACCCACGTGGCCATCAGGTGCCCACAGAGCGGCCACCTCGCCCTCCATAGCGTCCACCGCGCCTCGCGCCCAACGAACGCCTACCATCGGCGTCAGCGCCCCATGGGCCGCGCTATCAGCAGCGCCCCCCCACGTGTTCACCAGGAGCGCCCAACGATCAGCGCCGCCGCTCACCAGCTGCGCTCACCGAGCGCCATCAGGAGCGCCAATCAGCCGCGCCCACAGAGCGCAAAAAACCCGTGCCATCAACAGTACAACAGGCGCCCTCAGCAGCGTCCAGCCGTTCCCTCAGCAGCGTCCACCGCGCCGCCAGCAGCGCCGTCCACGGGGCAACGGGAGCGCCAGTCGCAACCACATCGGTCGGCCACTGCCGCACGTCAGCAGCATCTGCCGTGCGCCCCTGGTAGCGCCCAGCGCCCAGTCACTCCACTAGGAGCGCTCACCGAGTGATCCCCAGCAGAGCCATCGGCAGCGCCACCGCCCAGTGACTGGGGAAAGAAAACGTCAGAGGACGCAGAATCAAAGCCAGATCCGGCAGCTGCCGGACTGGAAGAGGACAGGTTTTTCACCGCATCCGGGGGTGATTCCACGACCGCAAACATGGGGGTCAGGTGGATCGCCTACCGCCGGAAGGACGAGCTGCAGGCTCTACTAAAAGAGTTTGGACTTGACCCGAACGGCCAAGTAGACGAACTACGACCCCGATTGGCATCCTTCATCGGAGGAGGAGACCACAGCCCGGCTCTACGAGAGCGCTTTGGAGGCAATATACCCGGAAGCACCCACCCAGAGGACGTCCACCAGTCGGGCCACCTCACCGATGCCCGGAATTGAGGATCACACGCTTCCCGTGCCCTGCTTAGGGAACCTACGGAAAAGCCCTGGACGGGAGATACCGGCCGCCAACCCAGCCGCCCATCTTCGGCACAGCCCTATATCCGCGGCCGAGTTCGCCGAGAAACTGCGAGGACGGGGCGTACTTTTTGACGGACAGTCAGACCCCGTTCATTTTATAGAACGCATCGAGGAAGGTGCCACTGCCTACAATGTGAGAACGAGTGACGTACCGAGGGCCGTCATTGGACTTCTCTCAGGCCGCGCCGAAGGCTGGTACCGGGCATACCAAATGCACACCGAGCCATGGGAAACTTTCCGGAGAGAGTTTCTGGAGTTTTTCTTGCCTCCGCGGTACTACCAGAGCCTAGAAGATGCCATCCGGACCAGGCAACAACAAGTGGGCGAGCTCTTCAAAATATACGTAGTGGAATTACGCCTGATGATGCAACGCGCCAAGTACTCACTAGACCAGGAGCTCGAGCGGATCTACGAGAATTTGATGCCGGAGTACCAGCTTTTCATACGGCGACATGAGTTCTCCTCACTAGAGGGGCTTACCCAACTGGCAACTGCGTTCGAAATCGCACGGGATCGAGACCCCGTTCGACATGCAGCCCTAATTCCAACCGCAAGCTGGAATTCCGGCAGGGAGAGCAGCGGAAGACCCACACCTCGACCCCGGAACTTTTCCGCTCCAACGCCCTCTGGACCCAGGAGGCCGGCGATATCCAACGGGATGATCGCCCAGGAAGCGGAACCACCGGTGGACGTCGGCCGAGCTTGTCACCGCTGCGGAGAAATTGGACATTTCACACGAGAATGCCGAAACCCACCGCTGACGTACTGCTGGGACTGTGGGAAACGAAGCATCCGTACCATCGACTGCTGCCGCCGGACGGAAAACGGCCAGGGTCACCGCCCACGTCGGGAGCCCGCGGTGACCCACTCGGTGCTCCCCCATCACTAGATTCCCCACTCCGCCTGGCGGGGGGGCGGATTGTTGCCAATGTTACCATCGAGGGACAACCTTTCTCGGCAACAATTGACACAGGAGCCTCGCGAAGCTTTGTCAGCGAAGCGATCGCCAAGCGCCTAGACTCAGGAAGAAACAGCAGAGAAGTCCGCTCCCGCATCTCTCTGGCGGATGGATCCCAGAAAGAGGTGACCAGGGCCCTCCAGGCGCAAGTCGGCTTAAACGACCGACCGATCGGGCTGACGCTACTAGTCCTGCCAACGATCCTGGACGAAGTGATTTTGGGCATCGACTTTCTTTGCGCCATCAGCGCAACTCTAATCTGCGGGCAAGTCTGCTTGCAACTAGCCCCACCTGCCACCCGGAAGGTAGAACCCACCCCAGATACGCGGGCGACTCCTACGGCCGCAACCGCGCAATCCCCAAGCACACCCGGTACGCCGCAATCATCGCAAGGCACCGAGGGGGGGACCAAAACAGTTCCAAAGCCTGCTCCGAGGACTCACATAAAGCCAAGCGCGCCAGTGCGGAAGACAAGTCCTGACCCCTCGGGACCCCCGTTGTCAAGGAACCCGTCAGGCGACACCGCGGGAACCTGCATCACCACGGAGAACAGGTACGGCCTACAGCCGCAGGCGGACGCCGCCACGGCATAGGAGAAGAACCCGTTTCGACGCCCCTCCACGAGCGCCCTGTTGGCCACCACAACGGTGGAAACTCACACGCGCAAACCAGCCACCTCACCTGGGCCTCGGGAACCACAACGGGAAATCGGTGTATATCAGCTGCCAGCCCAGTCGGACGCAGCCAGCGCACGGAAGCACAACCCGTTCCGGAGCCACTGTCCCCACGGACACCTGGCCACTGTAGCGGAGGACCCATCCAGGCTACAGGTGACCGAAGAACCTCACGCCGAGGAAACCGCCCACTTTCTGCAGAGGGCGCTACAGCTTTTCGCCGAGCTAAGCGGGCCAACGGAGATCGCCGAGCATACCATCACTCTCCGGGATAATAAGCCACTAAAGCAGCGGTATTATCCAAAGAACCCCGCCATGCAGAGCATAATCAATCAGCAGTTGGACGAGCTACTACGAGACGACCGAATCGAGCCCTCCCGTAGCCCGCACAGTGCCCCGCTGGTGCTCGTGCGGAAGAAGACAGGGGATATGCGGATGTGCGTCGACTATCGACAACTCAACGCACATTCCATACCCGATGCGTACCCACTCCCACGAATCAACCACATATTGGAGCGGCTACGGAACGCCCGGTTCATCCCAACGCTGGATCTTAAGAATGGATACTGGCAGATCCCTATGGCGGAAGGAAGCCGTGAATGCACGGCTTTCACCGTCCCTGGGCGTGGGCTCTTCCACTGGAAAGTCATGCCCTTTGGACTGCATTCTGCCCCAGCAACGTTCCAGCGAGCCCTTGACAGCGTCATCGGGCCGGATATGGAACCCCACGCCTTCGCCTACTTGGATGACATCATCGTCATCGGGGCGGAACATGCCAGGAATGTCAGGGAAGTCTTCCGACGACTGCGGGAAGCAAAGTTTCGGCTGAATCAAGGCAAGTGTAAGTTTTTCCAGAAAAAGCTGGTATACCTAGGCCACTTAATCAGCGAAGAAGGCATCAGGACGGACCCAGATAAGATAGCTGCTATCCAGGGACTACGCCCGCCAACCAACGTCAAGGAACTCCGTCGCCATTTGGGCATCGCATCGTGGTATCGACGCTTCGTCCAGCATTTCGCCTCCATCGTTCAGCCCATGTCCCGACTCCTCAGGAAGGGGGTCAAGTGGAGCTGGGAGGAGCCCCAACAGCAGGCATTTGAGACACTCAAAGCCAGACTAACGGCCGCACCGGTACTGGCCTGCCCAAACTTTGAATACAAGTTCCAGCTTCAGACGGATGCAAGTGATGCAGGAATTGGAGCAGTCCTCACTCAGAGCATCGATGGAGAGGAAAAGGTCATCGCCTGCGTAAGTCGACGCCTCGAGCGAGCCGAGGAAAACTACTCCACTACCGAAAAGGAGTGCCTCGCCATAGTTTGGGCCACGCGGAAGCAACGCTGCTACTTGGAGGGCTACCAGTTTGACGTGATTACGGATCACCTCGCTCTCAAGTGGTTGAACTCGATTGACAACCCCACGGGCCGAATAGCCCGGTGGGCTCTGGAGCTGCAACAATACCAGTTTACCGTCCTCTATCGGAAGGGCAAATACAACGTTGTCGCCGACGCCATTCCCCGCAGCAGAACCCCACCGAACGGGCAAACCGGACCATCAAGACAATGATAGCCCAGTACGTGGACCAGGATCACAGGACATGGGATCAGCTACTGCCAGAGATCTCGCTGGCCATAAACACTAGCATCTCAGATAGCACCGGTTTCAGCCCCGCCTATCTGGTGCAGGGTAGGGAACCCAGATTGCCAGGGGCCCTCTTTGATGTGGTCACGCCTGGTCTACACTCGTCGCCGTTGGACCCCACTGAGCGAGCTAATCGACTTCAGGAAGCTTTCCGCACTGCGCTGGAAACCAACCAGATGGCTTCTCAGGAACAAGGCCGCCACTACAATTTGCGACGTCGCGAGTGGAGACCCCAGCTCGGATCACAGGTTATGGTCCGCCTCCACCACCTGTCAAAGGCCAGCGAAGGCTTTAACGCGAAGCTTGCTCCTAAGTACTTGGGGCCATTTAAGGTGCTGAAGTTCCTCTCCCCGAATATCGTCAGGATACAACATATGGAAAACAGGAAGAGGCGAACAGCAGGAGTAGGCGACCTGAAGGAGTACCACCAACGCAGCGACCAACTAGGGGACCCGGAAGAAGCCACCGGAGAGAGCGCGTGCCCAACATAAGGGAGTCGACGAATGTACCCAAAGCATCGTAGTAATAACTTTAGTAGAAAACAAGGAAGAACGCTATAGTCGAGTACCTCGACTATCAGATACCCGTTACTCAGCTAAAGGGACCAAAGGAAAATGGAGATATGCAAGCAGCAAATGCGCCACCTACCGGCGGTAGACAGATTTAAGCGTTGTGGGCATTAGAGTGGGCGTGGCAAAGTTTTTTTTTAAATCAATCGATAGGTATTGACGAGACCAATACATTTCAGTTTAAATTTTTTATCTACCATGAAAATTGTGGGCGCCACAGACTTGGGCGGTTTGTGGGCGTTGGAGTGGGCGTGGCATATTCGCGTAATAAACTTGCGCTGCGCTCAAGCCTACGGAATCTAAATCTTAAAGCTCGTTTCTCTATCTTTGATATTTTCCGAGATATCCGCGTTCATATTTACGATTTTTTGAAGTTTGTGGGCGGTTTGTGGGCGTTAAAGTGGGCGTGGCAAACTTTTTTTTGGTTCAATCGGTAGGTATTGATGAGAACAATACATTTCAGTTAAAATTTTTGTTCTAGGATCAAAACTGTAGGAGCCACAGTTTTGGGCGGTTTGTGGGCGTTAGAGTGGGCGTGGCACTCTTTTGAAACAAACTTGCGCTGCGCAGGAATCTCAGCAATCTGCATGCCTAATCCCAGTATTGTAGCTCTTATAGTTTCCAAGATCTCAGCGTTCATACGGACAGACGGACAGACGGACAGACGGACAGACGGACAGACGGACAGACGGACAGACGGACATGGCTAGATCGACTCGGCTAGTGATCCTGATCAAGAATATATATACTTTATGGGGTCGGAAACGCTTCCTTCTGCCTGTTACATACTTTCCGACGAATCTAGTATACCCTTTTACTCTACGAGTAACGGGTATAACTAGGTTAAGCTGAGAGTTGTACCCACTAGATAAGTCGATCCTCGCACTCAGGCAGGATAAGTCATGGAGGAGGCCCAGTGGATCGTCGCCCCAGTCGGCTGGAGGGTAGACACCCACCAGCGACGACTGCCTACAGCCCTAGCCGCATCCATCCAGGAGTAGGATCGACGGAGGGTGCGCTACCTGCGCCAGATCGAGGGTCATCGGTTCCGAGTCACCATCACCGCCGGGCGGGAGGTGATCGTTTCCCTCCGCCATAATCACGCCGAAGAAAGGGGGGGGTGTGAGGATGCGTGAAACACACCCTCCACATTTCTCCACTTCTATTCTTTTCGCCACGAAGGCATACAATTGGAGATTACGCCACGAAGGCCATTTATTTATAAGTTATAATATATGATATAATTATAATATAAGTCGTTACGCCACGAAGGCAATTTATTTAAGTTCAAACTAGAAGCTAAGCTTATCCGATTTAAATATTGCGCGCACCAGGGCTGGAAAACCACCCAGTGTTGGTCAACCGAGGGCCAACAGCTGATAGTGCCGATAGCGATAGGCGGGAGGTTCGATAAGAAACTGTGTTGGGAAACGAAGAAACCCGGCAAGTCGGGCTTACATGCGGCCGCAAGGGCGGAAGCTCGCTCTCATTCCCGAATGGCAGCCAAGGCGATCAGACCTAGGAGCGGACTTCAACCCGGAGTGGTACAGCGGCACGAGCGTCGGCACGCCGGATTCAAGGAGTAAGTGGGACAGACAATAGCGATCAGACTGAGTGCGAGTAGGGGTAGAAGTAGTAGTACGAGCGAATAATAAAGACAAGAGAGAATGAGGAAGTATGTGTCCGTGTGAATTTGTGCATTTTTCGGGAACCCACGTGCAGTGATCTGTGCCGGTCGGGAATCGTGTTGCGCTAGAGAAGCTTACTCATTGCAAACGACCACCTGATCGCCCACAAGGAGCATAGGAAAGGATCGCCTCTGGCCACCCTCTCCTGGGAACCCCGCCCCAAATACGGTATAGGTAGTCGCGAGCCACGTGCAGTGATCTGTGCCGGTCGGGAATCGTGTTGCGCCAGAGAAGCTTACTCAGTGCAAACGACCACTCGATCGACCACAGGGAGCACAGGGAAGGGTCGCCTCCGGCCATCCTCCCCTCGGTACCCTACCCCCTACCCCAGTAGCTTGTGAGTCGCACATCCAGGGGGAACGGCCACGCCGTCCAGTTTTGTTGGTATTTTCTCAGGGATCGGCTACGCCGCTCGTTTTCGTTAATATTTTCGCCGGGAGCAGCCCCGCCCTCCACTATACCTTTCGGGTGCCGTGTTGCGCTAGAGCTGCTTACTCGGTGCAACGCGGATACTCTGGCCTCTTTTCCCCACAAATACCCGCGGCAACTCCCCGTCCAGTTTCGTCCCAATACTTTTCTACAAATTTAACTGTAGAGGACCCTGGCCGGACTGAGTTTTATCCCAGCCTATGAAAAAGGTCCTTACAACTTGGTTGGTGACTTAAGCTCGAGCAACTCGGCGATTTCCGACTTTGGTATAGAACCTTAGTCACGAAACGGCACCAATCCTGTTAATTCGTTTTCGAAGAATTTGTCGTTGCTATATGCTGTTAAGAGGGCTTAAGGACGCTCTTTGCTAGATTCTCGGTTAGAGGTCCATAAATAAAATAAGGTCAGATTATGTTCTTAATTTATTAAATTCAAAATTCAGAGTGACTTAAAGGGCTAGTGTCGATAGCGTGAGAGAAGTTGTAGGGTCAGGCCATATGTACATATATGCTGACACTTGCAATTTCTATACGTTGGACTTTGAGGCGGGTTTGGGTGATCGTATTTCTGTTAGCCACTTGAGTTCAACCGGACTTTGTGCTTTCGTAAGTACTCTGTAACACAGTGGTGGCATTGGAACAGTGGATAGCGACATCTCCCCCTTTGAAAAAAAGCAATAAAATGAATTTATTTTCAGGAGATTATATATTTTAACGAGAGAAAAGGCTATAGTCCATGGCCTTAACTATTGAATACCCGTTACTCAGCTTAACATAGTTGTTCGTACCCAAAGGTACTCAACATGACCACACACAACAAATCAAGCAGTAGCCAAGTTGGGAACAGTACCAGGCGCTCAGTAGCACTCACTGCAGATGAGAATTGCTGGTCAGCATATTATATGTCTCACTAACTCACCGTCACAATGATACGCTGACCCGCCAATGCAGTCAGCACATTTGCGGTGTCAGCCGAGCCAACTACGAACCTGCTACCATAATCATAATTCCCTGACCTACTTTAGAATATAGCTTCTTTCACTAGCATTTACACTAAGCTTCCGTGTTCTAAGTAGAATATAAGCAGGTATCAAATAAAGAATAAATCAGTTATCAACACACCTCATAACTCCGCGGTTCTACTTCCTACCTCTGGGAATAGGGCTCGTAATACACTGTTTCAACTAGCAGCTAACCACGTTAGTTCAACCTCATCGCAGTTCCCGCATCGCCCGTGGTCCGGCATTACAGTAACCATCGTTACCATTGCCGCGACGCGATCGTCCTGCAGGTGTCTACTTCGGCTAGGCACAAACATTGGTGACCCCGACGCAACCCCCTTCCTACCAATTGCTGAACCTCTGACTGGTGAGATGACCCGTTAAGTTCACTACATTCACCCGCCCTGGAAACCCTAGCTCATCCAGCTTCACAGGACACGCTTCTTCTTCCAGCGTCACAGGAACTCAGCTTAATCCAGCTTCACAGGATACGCTTCTTCTTCCAGCGTCACAGGAACTCAGCTTAGTCCAGCTTCACAGGATACGCTTCTTCTTCCAGCGTTACAGGAACTCAGCTTAATCCAGCTTCACGGGATACGCTTCTTCTTCCAGCGTCACAGGAACTCAGCTTAATCCAGCTTCACAGGATACGCTTCTTCTTCCAGCGTCACAGGAACTCAGCTTAATCCAGCTTCACAGGATACGCTTCTTCTTCCAACGTCACAGGAACTCAGCTTAATCCAGCTTCACAGGATACTCTACGTCATCCAGCGTCACATGATCGTTAGCTTTATCCAGCTTCACAGGATACGCTTCTTCTTCCAGCGTCACAGGAAATCAGCTTAATCCAGCTTCACAGGATACTCAGCTTCATTCAGCTTCACAGGATACTCAGCTTTATCCAGCTTCACAGGACACACAGCTTTATCCGGCTTCACAGGATTCTTTGTTTCCAAGACACACAACATGTCTACTTCATTCATAGAGGAAACAAGTCACACAAGAATCGATTTACACAATCGATTACTAGACACCCAAAACGAGCGGCAAGGGAAAATCCAACAGCTCATTAAGAATTATGGCAAGGATTCTGTCGACCGACGCCACCGAGACGGCTATTATTCCGGTAAGCTAACTCAGTTAAACGATCTCTGGCAGCAGTTTTGCGACCTAGATGAAGAAGTCCATCAAGCGGCATTACCCACTAGAAGTGAGTACTCTTCACGACTAGTAGCACTTAAGGCGCTGGTAGAAAAATATCAGAATATCTTTCTGGACAACATGCCGACTGGAAGCGGGCTTCCGAAGGCCCCCAGACGAACTTCGGCCAACATCAAGATCACAACAAGAGATCAAGTCAAAGGAGATTCCCCAATTGACACGGTGATCCGGCAGTTGCAGAGAAGATGCAACGAATTTGAGTCATCATTAACATTAGCCTCGAACGCCCCAACCGTCACCCCAGCCCTACAAAGGCACTTGGATCTCCATTGGGCGTTACTGAGGCAAGCCCACGACGAATTGGACAACACACCTAGGGCCGCAGCTCTGGTAGTAGCAGAGGTAGCGCAATTCCACACACTATACGAGGAATACGAAATAAACCTGCTTCGAGAAAACGACGCGCCAATGAGCCTAAGCTTGACACTTCCGCCAATTAGCATTCCGGAGTTCAACGGCGAGTATCTATCTTTTTGTGGAATTGGTACATAACAAACCATATTCGGCCAGTCAAAAACTACACAGCCTTCTCACAGGGTGGCTATGACGACACCTGGTTGCGATTGAAGGCCAGGTACCAGAAGGAAAGATCCTCCTTGGTCACTGATTTATTAGGTGCTTTCTATACAATTCGGCCAAGGGCTGACCGACATCACGCCTTTACTTGAGGGTACCCCTCAATGGGGGGGAGAATGTTCGTACCCAAAGGTACTCAACATGACCACACCCAACAAATCAAGCAGTAGCCAAGTTGGGGACAGTACCAGGCGCTCAGTAGCACTCACTGCAGATGAGAATTGCTGGTCAGCATATTATATGTCTCACTAACTCACCATCTCACCGTCACAACGATACGCTGACCCGCCAATGCAGTCAGCACATTTGCGGTGTCAGCCGAGCCAACTACGCAACTGCTACCATAATCATAATTCCCTGACCTACTTTAGAATATAGCTTTTTTCACTAACCATTACACTAAGCTTCCGTGTTCTAAGTAGAATATAAGCAGGTATCAAATGAAGAATAAATCAGTTATCAACACACCTCATAACTCCGCGGTTCTACTTCCTACCTCTGGGAATAGGGCTCGTAATACACTGTTTCAACTAGCAGCTAACCACGTTAGCTCAACCTCATCGCACTTCCCGCATCGCCTGTGGTCCGGCATTACAGTAACCATCGTTACCATTACCGCGACGCGATCATCCTGCATGTGTCTACTTCGGTTAGGCACAAACATTGTTCTGCAACAAAACTAAGATATTTCTTGGCTAAGTTTAGAAATGTTGAACAAAAGTCAGACTTCTTGTAGGTTTTAAATTGATGAGAAGTCGGTTCTATATTAAGTGGTTTTTCTCTTGCAGTGTAAAGTTCAGTCAGCTGCAATGAACCATTATATGTATCGGTTGATTCTCGATCGGACGAGTCAGTGTCGCTAGTTTTTAATTAGCTAAATATATCTTCAGGCTCTTTTATTTTATGATCCATCAATGCTACGTTCGTTGAATGAATCCCTTCTTCTTCGAGTGAAATCTCACCTTGCCGTTTGCTTTCTTCTATATCAAATTGATTATTTTTAATCATCCGAATTTTATCTTTCGTTTGCTCATAAGCAGCGTTCGGTCCTGCAAGGTCATCTCTGTCTTCTACCAGAATAGGGTTGATTTCGGTATCAGATGAGGTTTCTTTATTGAGATAACCTGTAATTACTTAACCAAGCCTTGTGCCTTGTGCCAAAGGCTTATTAGGTCCTAGTTCAAGAAGTTCACCGGTTATTACACGAGAATAAACCTCAATCCCTAAAGTTGGGTCAATGGGTCCAGGTTGCCGAAAGTCACAATCTGCTAACGGCAGTCCCTCGGGAATATTAAGATCGGTATCAATCGGTACTGACGGTTGGTCTGTAATGGCTGTGGGAATAATAAATACCTCTATTAGTGTTTCAATCCCTGATGTAACTGATGAGAGCTTTAGTGCTGATCTGATTACTGTTGATATTTTTCCTCCGATTCCAGATATTCCAATCGGTGACATTTCCTTAAGAGATAGCAGATCTGCCATCCTCCTTGAGATAAGATTCACCTGTGAGCCACCATCTATTACAGCGCGACATGTTTGTAGTTGGCCGTTTGGCCCTTGTAATAAAACCTTGGCGGTCGCGAGCAGCGTCGTAGCCTGAAATGGTTACTGCTCCGGCCACTAGATTGCTAGTCGGTACTTGGTGTAACAGTGAATGATGCCGTTGCTGGCAGCCTCGACAAGTGCCTGGTGATCCACAGTTTTCAATCTTATGAGCTGTAGACAAACAATTTGTGCATGCTCCTACTTGAATAATGGCTTGGCGCCGCGTGTTGGGGTCCATTTCCTGGAAGCGGCTACATGCTCTAAAATGATGTGGTCCTAGGTGACAAATCTTAGAGCTCTGTTCGTTGTGAACTGACTGATGGCGGAATGTTGCTGTAGGTTGAGCGCTTATCGTCTCCAGCATGCAAGCGCGCCGCTCAATAAACGTGAGTACACTCCCTAACATTGGAATTTCCGTTGGTGCAGCCGCTGAATTTTCCAGTGCAGCTAGAGAGTGCTGGTCTAGTTTTCTTCTGAGAATAAAACACAGGAGTTGATCCCAGGATTTCGTGCTGACATCGAGGTTTTTAAGAGTACTCATTGAGTTTTTGATAGTGTCATGTAAGGCCCTTAGTTGGCGCGAGGAGCCGTCTATAGGCTTATAGTCAACCATTTTTGCTATAGCGGCGAACTACGCAACTGCTACCATAATCATAATTCCCTGACCTACTTTAGAATATAGCTTCTTTCACTAACTATTACACTAAGCTTCCGTGTTCCAAGTAGAATATAAGCAGGTATCAAATGAAGAATATATCAGTTATCAACACACCTAATAACTCCGCGGTTCTACTTCCTACCTCTGGGAATAGGGCTCGCAACACACCATCTCAACTAGCAGCTAGCGTTAGCTCAACCTCAGCGCAGTTCAGTATCGCCTGTGGTCCTGCATCGCAGTAACCATCGTTACCATTGCCGCGACGCGATCGTCCTGCAAGTGTCTACTTCGGTTAGGCACAAACATTGGTGACCCCGACGTGAACCTTTACCAACAAAGGATCACACTCAAGCAACCCCCTTCCCAACAACGCTTCGTCATCCAGCGTCACAGGATCGTCAGCTTAGTCCAGCTTCACAGGATACGCTTCTTCTTCCAGCGTCACAGGAACTCAGCTTAATCCAGCTTCACAGGATACGCTTCTTCTTCCAGCGTCACAGGAACTCAGCTTTATCCAGCTTCACAGGATACGCTTCGTCATCCAGCATCACAGGTTCGTTAGCTTTATCCAGCTTCACAGGATACGCTTCGTCATCCAGCGTCACAGGAACGTCAGTTTCATCCAGCTTCACAGGATTCTTTGTTTCCAAGACACACAGCATGTCTAATCAAAGCCGAAATTGGCGATTCTGCTTATTTGTGAACGGTTTCGTTCTTTAAACTGGTGGCCGTTGAGAAATCGCAGTGCAGACACGTCACTCCTCCATCACTTAGACAAAATCGTGTGGTTATTTATGTGATTTTGGGGTATAGTTGTGGTATTTCTTGTAACTCTTGTGTTTCTATTGTTGGGTCGTCACCTTTTGTGTTATTGTATTTTATAAGTATTCTTTTAGGTATTTCCTTAAATTTATAAAGTAGGTACAGTGATACACTTAATATTAAGAGACCCAGTGTTACAATTACAATTATTTTGTAAGTCTGGTTTTCTTTATTTTGTTCAAAAAATATTTCTTTTGCTTGGATGTATGATATTGGGTCTAATTTTGTGACATTATTTCTTGTGTATATGCTTTGTGTGTAGTCAGAATTATAATTGCTTATGGATAAATCGTTAGTTGCAATTGAGCAATTGTGTATTTTGATCATATTGTTTCCTTCAATTACAATTTCATTTTTAATACAATTTTGATTTAGTATAGTTTTTAACAAATTCCATATAACTATGATATTTGGGTCGACATAATTAATTTGGGTAGTCGGGATAATAATAGGTTTCTTTGAAAAGCCTTACCATTTTTTCAATTCCTGGGTGCAATAGTTTTTCGTGGTTGCTAACAATAATTTCTTTAAATTCAGCGTAAGTTTTTATGTCCTGTAATTTAATTACTGCTCTTACAATTTTTGTAGTAGTGTTCATAACCTGTTTAAAAGCTTCTTGAATGATTTCAAAATCAGAGTCGTGTTCGATGTAAAGTGCACTTGACTTGGTACAAAAGTGTTTTATTAATATTTGCTTAGCTTTTTCGATGTTTAATTCATTAAACATTATTTTAATCTTGACTTTCTTAAAATAATTTTCACTTTCTTCACCTTCTGTATTGCTTCGAATCATTTCTACCTGTCTTGCGAAATGATTGATTGGTTTTTCAGTAATTGTTATTAAATTTTCATTATCTTCTTTAGCGCTATGTGCTGTTGCTTTGTTACTGCCATAGTATACTTCGTTAATTTTGATTCTTGACAATGCATCGGCTACGTGATTTTCCTTTCCTTCTAAATATTTTATTTCGAAGTCATATTTTCCTAACCTTATCTTTCATCTTTGCAGTTTCATATTAGGTTCTTTGATATTGTTTAGCCAGACTAACGGCTTATGGTAACTTAATATCTCAAATCTTCTTCCGAATAAATAGGGTCTTAAGGTTTTTGTTGCCCATACTATAGCTAATAATTCTTTTTCAATTGTACTATAGTTTTCTTCATGTGCATTTAGAGTCCTACTAATGTAACTGATTGGTTTGTTATCCTGAGAAAGAACTGCTCCTAATGCAAAGTTGCTAGCATCAGTAGTTAATTGAAACCTTTTTCCAAAATCTGGACAAATCAGTATGGGATCGTTTATGATAAGTTGTTTTAATTTATTGAATGCTGCAATAAATGTATAATCTTTGAATGGCACTTTAGAACCAGATTTTAAACATTTAGTTAAAGGTTTTGAAATGTCTGCGATGTTTGGAATGAATTTTCTGTAATAACCGCAAAGACCAAGAAATGATTTTATTTCTTTTTGAGTTTTGGGAATTGAAAATTAATTGATTGCCTTAACCTTTTCTGGATTTGGCATTACACCGTTTGGTCCAACTATGTGTCTCAAAAATTCTGTTTCTTTTTTCAAAAATTCACATTTGTCTAGTTGTAATTTTAGATTAGCGTTTTTAAGTTTTTCGAAAACAATTTTTAATGAAGTAAGGTGTTCGTCAAGAGACGTAGAGAAAACAATTATATCGTCCAAGTATACAAGGCAATGCTTGTTTATTAATTCACGAAGGACATTGTTCATGCATCGCTGAAAAGTTGCAGGGGCATTTTTTAATCCAAATGGCATTCGTGTGTACTCGTAGTGTCCGTACTTTGTGGAAAACGCTGTTTTGTTTATGGAATTTTGGTCCATTTCGATCTGGTGGAAACCTTTAGCCAAATCAATGGTGGTAAAATATTGACACCGTCCTAGCTTGCCTAGTATTTCGTCCATATTGGGAATGGGAAATTTATCACTAATAGTGATCTCATTCAAGCCCCTATAGTCTACTACAAGTCTAAATTTTTGTTTACCTGGGTCTTCTTTTTTCTTCTTTTTCTTTGGTACTATCACAATGGACTGCAATAAGGTGATTGGCTGTGCCTAATTATTCCTTGCTTTAACATATCCTGTATTTGAGACTCAACTTCTTTTTCAAATGAAAAAAGATACCCATACGGTTTTTTATAAATTGAATTTTCAGTAGTCGATTGAAATTTAATTTTTTATATTTTTTGTTCAGTGCCTTTAATTTGCACTTAGGTTCTTTTGCGGATCTCTTAGTTGCACTTCCGAGCTAGTCGAATAAATTGCTTACTTGTGGCCAATTCCACGCGCTGATCTGGATATCCTAGTTGTTTAGAAATATCCTTTTAATTGATCAGTAAGCTACTGACTTTGTGTTTTCGCAAGGATATTTTTTTTTAAAGAGATCCTACCGACTGCGCCATTTACATGAGTCGTTCTTCGCCCGAATAAAAAATCAGGAGATTTTTTTATATTGGTTGGTTATTCTTTATTAGAACGTTGGAAAAAGACTAATTGTATGTTACAGAATTGGTTAGAATGAAACCTCGGGTTGCGTCTTAGAATTTACTGTTAGTGCATTAGGGGACGCAATCGCAAGTGGATGATGCGATCGCCACTTCTTTTTTTATGTTTACATAATTCGGTCTTATTAAATTTTGCGATCTTATTCGGACTTAATCAATTTTCTTTGTTTGTTTGCATTGCGGGATCTCGAGCTTCTGTATCGTTTTTAATCAAAGCCGAAAATGGCGATTCTGTTTATTTGTGAACGGTTTCGTTCTTTAAACTGGTGGCCGTTGAGAAATCGCAGTGCAGACACGTCACTATATATTCTTGATCAGGACTCGACCATAGAGTTCTTACTTCTTATACCCGTTACGCGTAGAGTAAAAGGGTATACAAAATTCGTCGGAAAGTATGGGACACATAAAAGGAAGCGTTTCCGACCCCATAAAGTATATATGTTCTTGATCAGGATCAGCCATGTCCGTCTATAAAAGGTAGAACGTTGGATTTGGCATGCTGAATCTTGTGCTTCCTGCGCAGCTCAAATTTGTTTCGGCAGGGTGCCACGCCCACTATAACGCTCAAATTTTACCATAACACCAAAACCCGCCCAGCTGTTTGACCTTTTATTATTATGTTATAGTCAAATAAAAATCAATATTTTGCAAATTCAATCGATATTGCACACCACATGCGGAAAATCGGCCGTTTTCGCATATACGCCACCAAGCCGCTAGGGGCGCTATGAGCTTTTTGGTGTTATAGGCTTGGTGGCGGTAGGCGCCGCTAGTTAGCGCTAGGTGGCGCTAGCCACAAGCAAATACTATTTTGATTTATAACGTTTAATTCGATTGGTTTTAATTCACAGAGTTTCCAAAAAACATAAGTGTTCAGTCCCACGGTACTTGGTTCGTATACACAGCTGATAGAACTGCCAACTGAATACGAAGGTCAGGACATCTGGCAACTCCACAGAACTTGCGAGAAGAGAAGAGAGAACTACAAGCTTCAGCGACCTGAACAACATTGCCTTCTTTTACTTTTCTGTCCATTGCGACCCATTTTTTGTAAAGTTAATTAATGAACAAGAGTGAAGTGTACACATTATAAGCTAATGAATTACAGGCTAAACTGTTTTATTTGAACTTCAGTCGTTTAACTACCTCCTGACAGCCGTACAGGGCATTTTCGGCACGGCGTCACAACTGAACATGGTTGCCCATGAGTGGACTTTTGCTTGAAGTTTAAAAATCTCAGTTTGATCTTTCAAGTAGTTTCAGTTAGTTATAAAGCATAACACCCATCACTCTATCTAACACAAGTTGCGATCGTGTCCGATTGTGCCCCCAACAAGTGCTCTCACACCGACAGAGCACAGTCATCAATACCAACACACCCGGTCGCCTGACAGCGCTTCTCCACACACACACACGGGTACTGCAAGAAGGCCCGTTATGATTTCGCAACCAAGGAAAAAACTCCTACTCAAGGCGGAATCGGAAAGCAGTACAGCCTGCGCTCACGCTATATTCAACGTTACGTAAGTTCAGGTGTAAGCAAAAGGGAAAGATCACGTGAGCACGGGTGCTTTTTGATTTATCAAGCAGAGCTAGCTAGGTTCAAAGCAAATTGGTAAAAATTCTCATAATATGGCTGACAACGAAGCTGATGATCCGGCCTTAGCAGGATTTGTTACACTTCAAAAGGAGCGTCTTCAAAGTCTAACACGTCTACAGCAGAACTATAAGAAGGATTCCGCGTCTTGAAAAGCCGAAAGCTATTATATGAAGCGCCTGCAGCAAATCGAGAGTTCAAACTTGGCTTTTGAGACCACCCATCAAGTAATCATCTGCACCGAGGGATATGCCAAAACGGACTATCACGCCAGGAAGATCGCCGTCAATTTTGCGGATCTGTACATGGAAACCTATTGTCTTGTAGCTGAAGGCCAACGAATAAAGTTCCCGGTGATGGCGTCCTCAGCCTCTTCTCCAACCGCCGTGTCGACGGTTGCCGACGCACGTGTCCACATGCCACAACTGCCAGGGCCTAAGCTTAGCGGAAACTGCGTGGACTGGCCAGGATATTATGACTCCTTTACTCGGTTAATTCATCAAAATGAGCGGCTGGACAATATTCAACGGTTTCATTTCCTCTAGGAATCTCTGCCAGCTGGTCGAGACTGCGATATTCGTCAAATTCCATTGACGGCCGCTAATTATACGGTGGCATGGGACACACTAATTCAGCGCTATAACAATCCGCGCGTGGTCTTCTCTAATCACATGAACATGTTGTACCAGTTGCCAACCCTAAGCAAGGAGAAGCCCGATGATATTCGATCCATGATAAGTGCAGTCAACGTCTGCGCAGCCGCCTGTAACACCATCAACGCGTCATTGCAGGACGGGGATCACTGATTCGGCCATTATTTGACTGCAAAATTACATCTTCTCGGCAGTCAAACCGACATTCCCTCTTACAAGGATCTCGAAAAGTTTCTCAACAACCGGCTAATCACCCTAGACGCCATTGAAAATAAAAACTGTTCGGGCACCAGCAAATCTGGATCATCACCAGATCATCACACTACAAACGTATCTCGGCTCATAACACCCTCGCGCAACCAAGCCCTCCTGTGCTTCGTTGCCCACACTGCAATGTTAATCATATCCTTCGTCGATGTCAGCGATTCCTAAGCTTGGATTGCTACCAACGTAAGGAGGTCGTGAGTAAGTCAAACCTATGCCTCAACTGCCTGAGCAAATCGCACATGCTTGCCCGCTGTTCAAGTGTAAAGAATTGCTACCACTGTGGACAACGCCACCATTCTCTACTTCATCCGGCAGCGGCGCCAAGCATCACTCAAGCACCCCAACCTTACTCGCAGACCGTATCATCCAGTCAACCACATATCGCTTTGATTATGAACAACGACACCTCACCAGTTAGCCCCCTTGCTAATCCAAACGTCCAATGTTATTCTTCCACAGCCTCCCAAGCAACGCAACAGAATATCTTTTTAGCTACCGCACGGATTATTGTCAGCCACCCCCAGAGCGGCGCTCAAGCATCAATAACTGTCCTCATCGATCAGGGGTCGGAAGCTACAATAATCTCAGAGCATACCGTTCAAGCTCTCCAACTTCCACGATGCAGAATCCGCGCTTCGATCGCCGCCGTCGGCCAAACTACTGGTCAACGGTGCAACTTTACGGCAAGATGCTGCATCCCAACGTCGCTAAACCCAAAGTTCAATCTAGATGTCGACTCTGCTTACGTTCGTTTTTGCCTCAAAATTGGAAACACATCAACGGACTCCAGCTCTAGGATCCCCTATATTATTGCTCAAAGCGCATAGATTTCATCATCGGAGCCGACCTCATGGCGGGTCTTATCCTTCCGGGAACCCGAATCGGAAATCCAGACGAACCTATTGCTCAAAATTCTCACCTAGGTTGGATGATACTCGGCAAATTCCAGGACTCACTCCACACATTTTATATTCGCTGTCATCAAACCGCCCTAGATACGGAATCGCTTTTGAAGAATTTCTGCGAAATTGAATCTGTCCCAAGCCGATCACTTCACTCTGACGAAGAGTGGTAGTGTGAGTCCTTCTTTTTAGGAAACGCACACACTTCAACCAAATGGTAGTTTTATGGTAAGACTACCTTTCAAATGGCATTTCGATCCCACAATGGCCCTAGGAAAATCGCATCAAGTCGCTTTGAACAGGTCCCTTCAATTAGAGCGGCGTTATCAACGGGATCCAGACAAATGAATTCGCTATGAGGAGGGAATCGAAAAATATTTTGAATTGGGACAAATCACACCAACAGTCTCTAGTGAGAGATCAACAGTCAGACAGTATTCGACGCATCGGCAAAGACCTCAAGTGGTCGATCTCTAAACGATGTATTGTTCGTAGGGCCCACTCTACAAAATGATCTCCCTGCAGTGTTGCTGAATTGGAGACAGTACCGACATGTTTTCACCGCCGACATCCAGCGCATGTACCGTTGCATCGACGTATATCCGGACGATAAGCAGCACTAGCGGATTTTAGAGCGGGCGGCGGAAGGAAACATCAAGAAATATTGTCTGTCAACTGTAACTTTCGGTACCTCTTCTGCACCATTCACCGCCATCAGAGTCGTTCGTCAACTTGCAGAAGATAAACGCGAAAATTATCCACTGGCGGAAGAGGTCTTAAAGCACGAAATCTACGTCGACGATATTCTTTCTGGTGATCACACTACCTCAGCAGCACAAAACAAGAGCTTACAAATCCAGAACGCTCTAAAATCCGCAAATATGGAATTAAGAAAATGGTCTAGCAACGACATAGCGCTCCTACACCGCATTCTTTCATCAAACCGATGCAATCAAACTTCACGAAGCTGGGACAGCTCTGATACAGTCAAAACCTTAGGCATGCATTGGTTACCTAACCAAGACTGTTTCACCTTCAAATTGCAAGCGATCATTCTCACGGGTCCAACTAAAAGAGAAATTCTTTCGAGCATCGCCAGACTTTTCGATCCCTTAGGATTAATCGCTCCTATTCTCATTTCAGCAAAATTAATTCTAAAGGAAATCACAATGGCACACCTACATTCCGAGAACGACCGCAAGCACTTCTTAGGATGGGACGACCCAGTGCCCAGTTCCATCGCTAACAAATGGAAAAGGTTTCGTGTCAATCTGGAGGACATCAGCAAAATCCGAATACCTCGCAGCGTACGGTATACGCCAGACTTTAGCCATGATATGCAGTTGCACGCTTTTTGCGACGGGTCCACTTACGCCTACGCAGCGGCGGTTTTAATGCGCATACCCCAACCGGATTCATCATTTTTTACCACTCTCATCACTGCAAAATCCAAAATCTCTCCAAGGAAACCCCTCACGATCCCGAGGACCGTGTTATGCGGCGCTGTACTGGCAACCAATCTAGGAGCAAACAATCGTTGGAAAAACGCTCAAATCTCCGTTACATACTGTACGGACGCCACTATCGTTTTCCACTGAATCAAAGGAGATGTTACCAGATGGAAAACGTTCGCCGCCAATCGTGTTGCCTACATTCGGGACCACAGTGATTCAAACAAATGGAGATATGTTCCCACGGCGAATAATCCAGCAGACAGCGCTACGAGAGGACTATCCCCATCAGAAATCTCCATCTTTGATCTCTGATGGCACGGACCATCATGGTTGAGGCTCCACTCCATTGAGTGGCCGGACACAGAGGTACCGAACATAAAGTTTGGTGAGCAGTCCCTAGAAGCAAAATCTATTCAGATTCGTTTGCACACCACCCAGGTAGACATTAATATCATTGAGCGGTTTTCGACTTACACCAAACTCGTTCGAGTCATAGCATACATACTGCGCTTTTGTCACAACACTCAATCGAAGAAAAGCAGATCTTACAGTCAGCTGTCGCCGGAGGAACTGGACAATGCACTTCGCTGCGTCGTGAAAATAGTACAAGCCGAAACCTTTCAATCCGACATGCACGCGATCCTCGCAGAAAATCCTCTGCCTCCGAAGAGCATCCTAAGAAATCTCACTCCCTTTCTTGACGACGGCATCTTACGCGTTCGCGGCCGTCTCAAACATTCCAACCTTTCTTTCGATCGCAAACATCCAATCATCTTACCGCAGCGTCATTTCTTTACAGAGCTGGTAATTCAAAACTCCCATCGAGCTACCCTGCACGGCAGCGCTCATCCTACTCTGGCCCACACGAGGTACAAGTTCTGGATTCCAAATGGAAGACAATCCTTCGAAAATGTATCACGTTCTTCCGCGCTTCACCTAGCATCGGAAGTCAATTGATGGGCGACCTGCCGGTACACAGGGTCAACCTACCGAACCGCCCATTCATTGCGACCGGCGTCGATTATACCGGGGCAATCGAAATCAAGGCAGCACGACTTCGTGGGACAAGTACCTACAAGGGATACATCGCTATTTTCGTCTGCTTGGCTATGAAGGCAGTTCACCTAGAAGCGGTTACCGGACTCTCATCGGAACACTTTCTACTAGCATTTGCTCGTTTTACTGGTCGCCGAGGACCAGTTCAACATTAGTATAGCGATAAAGGAACAAATTTCGTTGGCTGATCGCGACCACGCTACTTGCCCGACATGGCATTTCACTCCGCCATACTCCCCCAATATCGGAGGCCTTTGTGAGGCCGGGGTCAAGTCCGTCAAGCATCACCTAAAGAGGATTGTCGGAAATCACAAGCCAACTTATGAGGAACTCGCAACGGTGCTCATCAGGATTGAAGCTTGCCTAAACTCTCGCCCATTTTGTCCGCTAACAGCTGATCCAGACGACCGGCACAATTTCTCATTGGTGACACCCTGTTCGCACCTGCCCATTGTCGCCCTCAAAACTCGTCGTTCCGTGAGCAATTTCTGTCTCATCAAAATTTGATCCGTCAGTTTTGGACGCAATGGAGCCAATATTGGCAGTACCATCTTCAAACTCGCCCAAAGGAAAAGGAGAATTTGGAAACCAATGAATTAGTACTCATCAAGGACGATCAACTGCTTCAGCGACCGGAACAACATTGTCTTTTTTAACTTTTCTGTCCATTGCGACCCATTTTTTGTAAAGTTAATTAATAAACAAGAGTGAAGTGTACACATTATAAGCTAATGAATTAAAGGCTAAACTGTTATATTTGAACTTCAGTCGTTTGACTACTCCTAAGAGCCCTCTTACGATGACAGCCGTACAGAGCACTTTCGGCACGGCGTCATAACTGAACAACAAGCTTATAGTAGAAGCTTGGCGGCTTAGTTTTGGTACCGCTCCCCTCCGCTGTGTAGCTTTCTAGTCTGGACCGCCACAGTACTTCCTCCCTAGTGACGAAGTCACGATGTTTTCGCTTCTCGAAAGTTTTGGTTTGCCACAGCTTTCAGGTTACATGTCCAGTAGAGCATCACTTCTTAGTATAAAAGCGGGTTTTCTTCTGTCCACAGGCACTGCGACTTCTTTTCCGTTGGCGCTTAAAGTAAATATTCGGTCATTATTGCGATGTACAACTTCAAACAGGACAGTGTATGGTGGCACCATCGGATGTTTGACGGCATCGGTGCGAATGAATGTCTAGTCCTTTAAGCTTTAAAATTTTGTGGTTGCTATGGTATGCAGCTGGAGTTGGACGTATTTTTCGCATCTGCTTGAGAAAACTACTAATAAAAGTGGTAGGATCTGGGCTTGCATCTATGTCTTCGAAGAATTCGTTTGGCAAGCGTACCGACGTACCGTAGAGCATCTTGGCAGCCGATGTGTTGAGACCCTCCTTAAAGCCCGTTCGTAGTCCTAGCAAGACGACAGATAGCAGTTCTGGCCAAGGAGTGTCATCGCAGCCTTAAAAGACCTGTGCCATCTTTCGATCATGCCGTTTGACTGTAGGTGATACGCAGTCATATGGATGTATTCACTTCCCATAAGTTGAGCCAGTTCCTTGAAGAGCCCAGACTCAAACTAAGTGCCTTGATCGGTCGTTATGTTTTTAGGTGTTCCAAAACGCGCAACCTATTGTGACCAATAAGCATTGGCAACCGTCTCGGCAGTGATGTTAATGAGAGGAATTGCTTCGGGCCAACGGGTGAATCTGTCTATCATGGTGAGACGTTACCAAAAGTATTGATGGAACAGCATGATGACGAATTCCGGATGCACGTGATTGAATATGTCATTGGAAATAGTGATCTTCTCTGGAGTCAAATTATTGGGCGGATGATTACATCACGTTGCCATAGCAGACAGGTCCTGCTCCATTCAATAATAGTTTTCCGCATTGCCGGCCATACAAATTTTTTCTTTATTTGTTGCAGCGTCGAACTTTCGCTCATATGCGGAAGGCTGTGAAAAAAGGAGTAAATTGTGTTGCAAAGAGCAGTCATAATACAGCGAAACATTGTTGTCATAACGGATTTTTTGCACTCGAAGATTATTGGTTTTTTGCAGGAAGTTAGGAATCAACTGACAGTGCTACCTCCATTTGCTGTAAAGTGTCTTACACTGGCATGCTGATTGCACAGAGCCTAGAGAATGCATCTGTGACTGTGTTGTCAGCTTCTTTAAAGTTAACGATTTCGGTCGTAAACTGAGAAATGTAGCCCAGATGACGGATTTGCCTTTGTGACGCTTTTTCAGGCCGTTGCCTAAAATCATAAACGAGTGGCTTGTGGTCCGGTTTGATTCAAAATATGCGATCCTCGAGGCAATGACAAAAATATTTTATGGCTTCATAAATCGAGAGCAATTCCCGTTCGTAAGTGCTGTTGTTTTTCTCAGTGTCTGTGATTTTTTTGGAGAAAAGACAAAGAGGTTGCTTATGATCGTCGATCGAGAACAGGTGTTCTAGAGCGTTACCAATCGCGACACCAGAAGCATCACATACCACGACTCGTTGGGCACTTAGGCTTGGTTAGGTACCGCATCTGTGACACTTCACTGTCATGCCTCATAGGCTGCAATACGATCTGGAGTCCATTCGCCCAGGCGTTGGTCGTTTTTCCTGACGTTCGTCAGGAGCTCTGAAAGTGGTGCCCGGATGTGTGACGAACGGGGCCTTCGATAATAGTTTATGATGCCGAAGAATCGTCCGAGTTCGCAGATTATAAAAGGCCTGGCATAGTTTTGAATAGCTTCTACTCGATGACTTGGAGGTCTGATTCCGTGTTTATTGATGATGTAGCTCAGAAACTGCACCTCGGCCTGGGTCAGCTGACACTTGCTAAGGTTGATGCTAAGTCGATGGCTACGAAGGATCTCCAAGACGGCACAAATATGTTTGTCGTGTTCCTCAGTTGTATTAGACATGATGATATCGTCTATATAGCAATAATCGAAATCGGCACGACAAAAAAATGGTCGAAGAATCTTTGGAAGGTTTGCGTAGCATTATTCAGACCCAACGGCATGTAGAGGAACTCAATAAGGCCAAATGGAGTGCAAACGGCGGTTTTAGGGATATCACACTCAGCCATTGGAGTGTATAAAAAATTTGTTTTGTGTAGCGGCTCCGAGAAGTCGTGGATGTGAGCAAATGGATAACGGTCAGGTTCCGTTATAGCATTAATCTTGCGATAGTCCCCGCAAGAACGCCAACGACCATACTTTTTGCTGGCCATATGTAATGGGCTTGATCATTGGCTCTTGGAACGTCGACATATGCCTTCATTAATCATGATTACCTGCTTTCGCCGTGATTAGTTGCTCACCGGACAGACGGTGATGTGGGATCGGATATTGAACTTCCTGTGGTTTATATGTGGTGTTTTACATCGTGTCGGGTGCTTGTGTCGGGTGCTGGTATGGTGACATCCACGAAGCCTGCAGTAGGCTTTAAAATCTGTATTTACCATTAATGGTGGGCACATAGTGATGTTTCGCGTGCGAAAGCAAAGCCGGGCTCGACAAGTTGTTGTTTGCATCAATTAGTTTTTTGGCTTCAGCGTCGACAAGGAGGTTGAAATGGGACAAGAAATCGGTGGCTATGGTAGCTATTGACACCGAGGGTGTCAGCTTCGATAAATGGCCACATGATGGAACGGCGAAGTCCAAAGTTTAGGTCAACCAACACGCTGCCGTAGGTGTGAATAACCGTTCCATTTGCTGCATGAGAACATGTTAGGTTGGACTGGATGTTCGCCATCGCTTGCTTGGCTGCCACCCTCCAGCCCTGACAGCAACAACTGCATTAGTTAAAAGGATGTGCAAAAGGGCAAGGAGACTTGCACTTGCGTGCATCATTTACAAATCGACGATGGTAATAACAAAGCTCTTGCTCATCATCAGACTGCAGCGACTGGGCACGAGAGTCATTTGGAGATTGAGTGCGTGGCTGAAGACCAGAACGGTACTAAGACGATGTCTAGCTGATTAAACGGTGTCTCACTTGCCGTTTGAGCTCATTTTGGATTGTGTCGACCTTTTTGGGCAGTTGATTATAAGATTTGGTAATAATCTTGGACAAGTCCGGGGGCGTCACCGGATTCACCGTATTAACAGCGGTTACGTTGCTTGAGTCGTTAGCATAGGTGCTGACAGAGTTCATGGTTTCTAGCATTTTGTCTGCTATTTTTGCTAGTTTCTTGAGATCGTTCCGTATCGTTAAAATAGGACGAATGTTTTGGAGCATTTCGTCGAGGAACATTGTGCGGATTAATGACTTGATGCTTCACTCAGGATCCGACGCATACGACCCAGAATTTGCGAAGGTTTCAAGCCAGCAGTTCCTCCTCCTTAAAGTAGACGACGTAGCTTATATCCGGCCGACTTTGCGAACTTATCGAGCAACTTGTTAGTCGCTGACGGGTGAGTAACTAAATCCTCTACAGTCAAAACAAGGTCTGGATCCAAATATACGGAAAATTTTTCACCATCGTTGTTTACGCCGTGCAAACGAAATAATCCTCCTACTTGGGGGAACCACAATTGCGGATTATTGCTTGTGAGTTTCGGAAAGCGAATTGTGGCTCGTGCTGTTGGATGTGTGCTTGCCGTCTGCGCTGAAGAAGAATTAACCTGGAATTCCTGGACTTGGACATGCAATCTCTGATTGTGTCCAGCAATTGTTGCGAGTCGTCGGGCATGTTGGGGGTGACGTCGTCGTAAAAAATTCACCTTCTGGAAAAAGTGAGCGCAGGTTGTATCGGGGTTCAGCCGGCATACACATTTTAATGTGTTGGTGGCGTCGCCTCAGCTTTGAGTGAGTGTGGCTGAAGGCCTCAAGTTCTGTGCAAATTTTAATTTTTCTTTATTTTGGCGCATTTAAAGAGTATTTTCAGTAGGTCAGTTGGAATAAATGTTTGACAAACAAGTCAGGGCTTTATTCACCATGGTAGTAATATGGTCAGAAAATTGATGTTTGGGATCCATATAGACACCAAGGTGCTCAATCCCGTCCAACTCACAACCACTTGCAGTATAATTGATGTAGTGGGGGCTTTCACGAAAAAGGTCATAACTTTCCACTTAGGGCCATTTTAATTTAATAGCACCAAGTTTGGCTGGCGGAAATCCTCCAGCTTAACCCTCCAAGAGGGTGCCGGCTGGGCAATGGTCACTGTATTACCCCGAGCAGGGTAATGCAATGTCACTTGTCCTGCCCGAGGTAATGCAGTGTCTAGCCAAGGCTACTGGTTCAACCCCTTGAAAGGCAATGGTTGGAGGTGCCTGGAGGCAGGCATAAAACGCAAGTGGGTGGTTCCCCTAAAAAGCAAACCAGTATGGACGGCGAGAAGAAAAGAATCAGGGCTGGGATGTCAGCCCAACCGTCGATTGGAAGTACGACTGCTACCATCGGCGGGCACGGAGAGAACCAATCCTCTCTGCGTGTCGTCAGCGGTCGAACCACTGGGATGACGGGAGCAGGTCATCTAAGCCGCACGGGTGTCCTTGTCAAAGTAGACTTGGGCTCGGAGAGCGTGCTTAAGGATTAAGAAAGGAAGCCTTCACTTCGCAAGCAAGCCCGTAATGGCGTCGACGGGCGGATTTGCGAATAAGGTTGAGGATATGCTTGCCAACAAATGAGAGTGCCGCCGAGGACATACCGGTGTGGCAGGCCCTCCGCAACCGAAAGTAGCAAGGAAGCCCAACAAAAAGACCAAGGTCAGTGATGTAGTCAACCGACACCTTATCGTGGCACTCATTGACAGGAACGACGAGAATGGGAAGATGACGGAGGCGCGTTGGAAGATCGTCCATGCGCTACTCGTTGAGTCTCTCTTTGCACGGATGGAAGAGGCACCGACAGCCCCCATGCCCACTTTCGATGGTGCACGGTGGTTGAACGGTGTCAAAATCCTGAAGTGAAACGACGATCCGACCAGGGAGTGGCTGACGCAAACGGTATGCCAACTGGAGGCGTTGTGGGAGGGGCCAAGCTACAGGTGGTGGACAGGAAATGAATCCCATCCATACCGAAGGCGAAAGTGCTCTTCCCCAGACGTCTCAACGGCGAATTGGAAGATTCTGCACATGGCCAGACCACTACCCAATGGGGGGGGCAGGCGAGGTGGAGAAGGACCTAGGTCTGGAAGCCATCGTGAAAGCTGCCCAGAACCTTGCGCTAGACGACTCGGAGGACAAAGAGGACGGCGACCTGACTGTCATAGCCAACCCGTCGAGCGGAGATGAGCCAGCCACCCATGAAACTAAGGGTGCTGCAGCTAAATCTCCATAAAAGCAGACTCGCGTCGGCGGAGCTCTTGATGGCCCTGGAGCAAGGCCCCGTCGACATAGTCTTTGTTCAAGAGCCATGAATTGCCGGACTAAGGTCCTCAAATTATAATACATTCTACTCTCCAACGGCAAGCAGGAACAAAAGCGCCGTACTTTTGCGGAAGAGTATCCATGCTAACCTTATGCTTAATTACAGCTCTGATGACTTGACTACTATGATGCTAAAAAGCGAGGAGCAGCGCCTCTTGTTTGCCTGTCATGGCACAAGACAGATTGGCGCCACCAGACGAGCTAAGCAGCTTGGTGGAATTCGGCTCGAAAGATGACAACTCCTCATTAGTGCAGATTCCAGAGGTGACAGAGGTGAGTCACTCTTAGACTTTATTCCATCTACTAACTTAAATATAGCAAACGTGGGAAAGGAACACAACTTTGTAGGTCATAACTCGTCAAACACGAGGGACAGAGTACTTTTGTCTCTGAATGGAGAGTCCTAAAAACACCATCGTTCTCAGACCATAGGTATATTCAGTTCAGGTAAGATTTAAAAAGTACTCCAAAGGTAAATGTTTAAAGAAACCCCTGGAACACGAACTGGGAAAAGCTTAAAAGGACAGTTACCTCGAAACTTGCGACTAGCCAGGGCGTAGTAAAATCCGAGAACGACATAGAAATGTTCCTAGAGACTTTGCCCAAAGAATTACTGGATGTGTATCACGCATCACGCCCGACATCAAGAACAAGGAAGAAGAAAAAACGAAAACGTCCCGGAAACAGCCAGACTCCCGAGGCTGCTTTCGAAGAAACCTACCATATAGAGTCAGCTAAAATGAGACGGCGGACAGTGGACTGAGGGCAGTGAAGAGGCCCTAACAGCACTTATGCAATTTCACTTCCCAGGATGCACGGATGTCCTAGACGCCAGCACTCATCAGGACATAGAAACTGGCGAAGAGCGCCCTCCGAACGATTTAATAGCACCTAGGAAAATCAACTGGGCTATAGAATCCTCCTTTGCGGGCTATAAGGCACCAGGACTAGATGAAATGAAATAGCCAGCCATGTTACAGGTGACCAAGGAAGGATCATCCCATGGCTATATGATATATAGTCGGCATGTCTAAGCACGGGTTATATCCCAATCCAATGGAGGACCTCTCGGCTTGTCTTCCTCCCATAAGCGGGAGAGTGCTGTCAAGTAAGCCCCAAGAATGACAGGCCGGTACTTCTTTCTTAGTCAAAACACTGGAAAAGCTGATGGATCTACACATCAGGAACGATATAGGACGACTCATGTCGTCCAACCAACACGCCTACACCAAAGTAAAATCTGTGGAAACGGCACTACACTCGCTAGTAGTAACCGTTGAGAGGGCTCTACACATGAAGGAATATGCGCTTGAAGTATTCGTAGATATATTCAGAGCGTACAACAATGTCAAAACGGATGCTATAATGGATCGCCTAGAAGCGACCAACACGCAATAAGCTTCTGGATAAGAAACCTGCTACATTCAGAGTGGGGCACTGCTTCCATGGTAAAGGGGGCACACAGAGGCACACCACAAGATGGGGTCCTCTCGCCTCTCCTATAGAATTCGGTAGTCGACGACCTAATGAAGAGATTCGAGAGGAGAACCCCAAAAATAACAGCCTTTGCGGACGACATAGGCATTATTATTCCGGTAGACTGTCCATCGACCCTCAGCTTCATAATGGAATTAACACTCAGGGAGGTATGTGATTGGGCGGAAAAGGTGGGACTCAGCATCAATGCGGACAAGACGGACCTCATTCTGTTTACTTAGAGATACAAGGTAGCAAAATAAGACCCCCCCCCCCCCCCAAAAAAAAAATTGGCGCAGCCGGGCTGATCCCGAAAACACAGGTCAAATACCTATGCGCAGTACTGGACTGTACGCTGGCATAGAGACCCAATGTAGTGGACAGGTTTTTCACCCTGGCCACCGTGGCGCTATGTGCATCCATGAAGATGCTTAGCAGCACATGGGGTCGATGGTGCGTCCGAGTCTGCTTTATTGAGCCTTAGTGTGGCGGCAAGCCTCTAAAAAGACTTATAAAAGGTTATGGCGAGAACTCAGCAGCAAGCACTGGTCTGCATAACGGGGGCGCTGAGGTCAACCCCAACTAAAGCTCTAGAAACAATCCTCGGATGGTCTACATGATCCCCAGAACGTACCCGGGGGTTAAAACAACCTCGCTCATGCGCCCAGACGACTGTAAAACGGGTCGGGACCATACTCAACACCTCAACATATATACAGACGGCTCCAAGATGGAAGAGGGAGTAGGAGCGGGCCTATACTGTACGGACCCTGAAATAAGGCTTTCTTATAAGCTACCCAGTGACTGCAGCGTATTCCAGGCAGAAGTCTTTGCCATAGGAGAATCGGCAGAAGTGGCTCAAAGTATAAGCCGACCACATGATGTGGTCAACTTGTTCGTGGACAGCCAAGCGGCGATAAGATCCATGCAGTCGTTAACGGTCAGTTGCAAAAATGTACTGGCGAGCAGGGAGGCACTAGATAGCCTTAGCACGACAAAGTCAGTGCGGATCTATTGGGTTCCCAGCCACCAGGCATCGATGGCAACGAGACAGCTTGCAAAGGAGGGCGTAGAGCTGACGAACGGCAGAACAAAGGAAACGCCTCCGGCAGGAAACGAAGCAAACTTCTTGCCCTCGCCAAAAACACCTCGATCCTTGTGGACATAAAAACCTCTTAACTCATCTCAAGGTTCATACAAATCAACCGGACAATATCACCAATATCAGAATCAAACGCTTTAATAAGAATATTAGAATTTTTCTTAAAACAATTTATCACAAATGAAGTAAAGTCCAATAGGTTCGTAGTCCTTCACCCACGTTTTATAAATCCGTGTTGACATGAGGAAATAAGAAACCTACAAATGATTTTGGTATAGCTGTTAACTTTGAGATACCTCTGTAGATAGATGCGTCCAATTTTGCTCCCCTTTTTATACCCTTGCAGAGGGTATATTGATTTCAGTCAGAAGTTTGCAACGCAGTGAAGGAGACGTTTCCGACCCCATAAAGTATATATATTCTTGACCAGCATGACTAGACGAGTCGATCTAGCCATGTCCGTCTGACCGTCTGTCCATCTGTCCGTCCGTTTCTACGCAAACTAGTCTCTCAGTTTTAAAGCTATCGGGCTGAAACTTTCCCAAAAGTCTTATATCTTTTGCAGGTAGTATATAAGTCGGAACCAGCCGGATCGGACAACAGGAATAATCGGAAAAAAAAAATTTTTTTATTATATCTTTGGTGTTTTTTAACATATAACCTCCCAAGCTTGGAATTAACATTTTTTAATTAGTTTTGAATTTCGAATTTAATTTTATCAAAATCGAACGACTATATCATATGGCTGCCATAGGAACGATCGGAAAATTTGTGGGAAAATAATATGAAACAAATTATAGCTTCGGGTTTTGTGACATTTTATTGGGAATATCATTTTTTGTATTTTTAAATTTAGTAATTATAGCAAGGGTATACAAACTTCGGCTAGCCAAAGTTAACTTCCTTTCTTGTTATAAAGTGGAACAACAAACGGCAAACCTTCTATGTGAGTGGAAAATCGGCGGTTTCGAAAGACAAATTAAAAAGAGCATGTCCTGGGAACACAGCCTGGAACTCCGGCAGGCCCCGAGGAGTAGACTCTTTTAACCATTTGCAAATATAAAAAAGGACGCCTTTACTTATACGTGCACAAAAAATAAGGTTTGACTTGAACATGGGATATGAGTAAGACTGATCTGGGAGAGTAGGAAAGTAAGTGGTTTCAAAAACTGCGTAAAAAGTTTGGCAATTGCCTGATCTGTTTTGGCGACCGAACTTTGTGTAAACAAGTACCGTATTTTTTCGTTCATTTTTCGATTTTTAAAGCCATAGCTGCACTTCTTTTAAAAGATATTTTGCCTTTTTAATCTCTGAAGATCTCTTAATAATCGCTGAAGCCATGTGTTTGAGTTTATCCAAAGTAGACACATCTGGGTCACGCCGCGGGGCGAGTGGGTAGTGAGAACTTATCGCAGGCACGGTGACGCTTTGATAGCGGGTCGATCGCGTCGCGACAATGGTAACCATGGTTACTGCGATTCCGGACAACAGGCGATGCGGGAACTGTGCTGAGGTTGAGCTAACATAGGTTAGCTGCTAGCTGAGATTGTGTAGCATTACGAGCTCTATTCCTTGAAGTAGAATAAGCTCTGGTTCCCAACTTGGGTGATTGATCCTGTGAACTTGATGAAGCTGTGTATCCTGTGAAGCTGGATGAGCTATGACTCCCAACTTGGGTTATTGTTCCTGTGAAGCTGGATGAAGCTGTGTATCTTGTGAGGCTGGATTAAGCTGTGCACCTGTAAAGCTGGATGAGGTATTTCCCAGGACAGGTGAATATGGTGTGAGCTTTACGGTACTTCTCACCAGTTAGAGATTCAGCTTTGGCTTGGAAGCTATCAAACCACTGACCGTGGAGGATCTTTCCATCAGCTGCAGCGGTTCATGTTTATCAAAAACGTCCTCCATATCTTCTTAATGCTGCTGGATGCTCCCTTTTGCGACAATTGCCGTGGGGAATGAAATTGTGCCCTAGTAAAAACTGATGATTGGCAAGTCTATAGTATTTGGTTCTTCTGCAACGAGGCATAGACATGGGTAAATTTAAAATTTAATCAAAAATTCAGAATTCTTGTTATTTTAAAGATGATGAGAAGTCGGTCCAATTTTAATCGATAATTTTCATGCATTGTGTACTGCAGTTAGCTGCAAGGATCCATTATTTGAAGCGATTGAATCTCGTTCGTTTGAGTTAGTGTCAATAGTTATACCCGTTACTCGTAGAGTAAAAGGGTATACTAGATACGTCGGAAAGTATGTAACAGGCAGAAGGAAGCGTTTCCGACCCCATAAAGTATATATATTCTTGATCAGGATCACTAGCCGAGTCGATCTAGCCATGTCCGTCTGTCCGTCTGTCCGTCTGTCCGTCCGTCCGGATGAACGCTGAGATCTTGGAAACTATAAGAGCTAGGCTATTGAGATTAGGCGTGCAGATTCCTGAGCTTCTTACGCAGCGCAAGTTTGTTTCAGCAGAGTGCCACGCCCACTCTAACGCCCACAAACCGCCCAAAATTGTGGCTCCTACAGTTTTTATGCTAGAATAAAAATTTTAACTGAAATGTATTGTTTTCATCAATACCTATCGATTGACCCAAAAAAAAGTTTGCCACGCCCACTTGAACGCCCACAAACCGCCCACAAACTTCAAAAAATCGTAAATATGATCGCGGATATCTCGGAAAATATCAAAGATAGAGAAATGGGATTTCAGATTTAGATTCCGTAGGCTTGAGCGCAGCGCAAGTTTGTCACGCGAATATGCCACGCCCACTCTAACGCCCACAAACCGCCCAAGCCTGTGGCGCCCACAATTTTCATGCTAGATAAAAAATTTTAACTGAAATGTATTGGTCTTGTCAATACCTATCGATTGATCCAAGAAAAACTTTGCCACGCCCACTCTGCCGCATTTCAATCTCGCTCTGCTGCTTGCATATCTCCATTTTCCTTTGGTCCCTTTAGCTGAGTAACGGGTATCTGATAGTCGAGGTACTCGACTATAGCGTTCTTCCTTGTTTGTTTTTGATTGGCTATAGGCTCTATTATTTTATGATCCATCAATGTTACATTCGTTACATGGACCCTTTTTCATCAGTTCATAATTCTGCCGTTTGTATTAAATTGGTTGTCATCCAATGGGCTTTCATCTTTCGTTGGCTCACAAGCAGTGCTCGGTCCTGCAAGATCGTCTGGGTCTTCTTCCAAAGTATTTTGATTTCCGTATAGCATGAGGTTTCCTTTTTGAGAAAAGCTGTGACTATATAACTAAGCCTTGTTCTTTGCGCAAGAGGTTTATAAGGTCCTAGTCTAAGAACTTCACCGGTCATTAAACGGAGATATAGACCAACCCCCAGGTTTAGATCAATGGATCCAGGTTGCCGAAAGTCAGGATCTTCTAACGGCAGACCCTTGGGAATATAAAAATCGTTTGCAATCGGTAATGACGGTTGATTTGTAATGACTGTGGAAATAATAAGTACCTCTACTAGTGTTTCAAAATCTGATATAAATAACGAGAGCTTTAGTATTGAACTAGTTGCGGTCGTTATTTTTCCTACAATTCCAGATATTTCGATCGGCGACGACTTTTTCTTAGAAGATAGAAGATCTGTCATCCTCCATGAAAAAAGATTCACTTGTGATCCAGAATCTATTACTACTACTGAACTACTAATACTACTGTCCTTTTTGCTCATCAAAATGGTCCTTTTCATATTAATTCGATCTTAAAATGTATACATTTTTAAGAAAACAAATGAACTTTTTGATCATCAAAATGATCATTTTTCTATCAACTCGATCTTCACATATTTACATTTTTAAAATAGCAAATGAACTTTTTGCTCAACAAATTGATATTTTTAATATCAATTTTGTTCATAAAAAAATTATAGTTGTCATACAAAGTTATATTTTTGCATGCATGTCGATAGTAAAAAAAAAACAAGGAAGAACGCTATAGTCGAGTGCCTCGACTATTAGATACCCGTTACTCAGCTAAAGAGACCAAAGGGAAATGGAGATAAGCAAGCAGCAAAGCAAGACTGAAATGCGCCACCTACCGGCGGTAGACAGATTTAAGCGTTATGGGCGTTAGGATGGGCGTGGCAAATTTTTTTTTTGTCAATCGATAGGTATTGACGAGACCAATACAGTTCAGTTAAAGTTTTGTGGGCGTTAGAGTGGGCGTGGCATATTCGCGTAGCAAAATTGCGGTGCATACAAAGCTACGGAATCTAAATCTGAGATTCCGATTCTCTTTCTTGGATAGTTTCCGAGATATCCACGTTCATATTTACGATTTTTTGAAGTTTCTAAATCAAAATTATTCAAATCGAAGTCCAAGACACATATAAAGAATACCAACCCCAAAGATGGGTTTACTAGACACAAAAACAGTGGATTCCACTGCAAATGTTGCTAATAAAGTAGAGTCAAATAACATTGACTTAGAATTGATTCATACATTGTTAATAATAATTGTTGTTATAATGTGCGCAAATTGTTTCTATAAGCATTATAAATTGCATAATAAATGTCTTAAGAAGAAATATATGAGCCAGGCAAATAATCTGGACAAAATTTAAAAAATATATAGCACAAACAACATTAATAGAAAAATATTTCTGTAATCAAATTTTAAAATTTAAGAAAATGGAATAAAACAAAAATAAATACTTGTAAATAAAAATATATTAACTAAAAATGGCTACACTAAAGGCAATTAGAGACACGTATGATAGGGACACTCATTTTAAAGAAAGAATTCTGCAATTAGTTTCAGCAACTTCAGTAAGCGTTTATGATTTAGAAAATTTATATATTGAAACATTTAGTTCAGATGCTTCTCCACTAATTCATTGCACAAGCATCCAAAAGGGAATTGTATTATCCACCATTCCAGATGTACAAGTTAGATCAGTAGTAGACGAACACCCAATACTAGGTTGAGCAATAGTAATGATGGACTTTAAGAAATAATTCATCTCCATAATATAATGGAATGGAATAAATTATATAAGCAAATTATTAACATAAAAGTTGACTTTGATAAATCATATAAGTCACTTACTCAAAACAGGCCAATTCGAAAAAATACTGTTAAAAACACGTAGAAATGCTAGTAAAATGCTTTAATGAAGAACGAATACTAATACATGGCCAGAGGGAAAATTAAATCAAGATCATTGGTCCCAATTATCAAAAAATACTATTAAAAACAAGGAAGAATGCTATAGTCGAGTGCCTCGACTATCAGATACCCGTTACTCAGCTAAAGGGACCAAAGGAAAATGGAGATAAGCAAGCAGCAAAGCTAGATTGAAATGCGCCACCTACCGGCGGTAGACAGATTTAAGCGTTATGGGCGTTAGGGTGAGCGTGGCAATATTATTTTTGGGTCAATCGATAGGTATTTACGAGACCAATACATTTCAGTTAAAATTTTTTATTTAGCATTAAAATTGTGGGCGCCACCGGCTTGGGCGGTTTGTGGGCGTTAGAGTGGGCGTGGCATATTCGCGTAGCAAAATTGCGCTGCGTACAAGGCTACGAAATCTAAATCTGAAATCCCAATACTCTATCTTTGATAGTTTCCGAGATATTCGCGTTCATACTAACGATTTTTTGAAGTCTGTGGGCGGTTTGTGGGCGTTAAAGTGGGCGTGGCAAACTTTTGTTATGTCAATCTATAGGTATTGATATTTACTTATATTTATTTCAGCTTAAATTTTTACTCTAGCATCAAAACTGTAGGAGGCACAGTTTTGGGCGGTTTGTGGGCGTTAGAGTGGGCGTGGCACTCTACTGAAACAAACTTGCGCTGCGTAAGAAGCTCAGGAATCTGCACGCCAAATCTCAATAGCCTAGCTCTCATAGTTTCCGAGATCTCAGCGTTCAACCGGACAGATGGACAGACGGACAGACGGACATGGCTAGATCGACTCGGCTAGTGATCCTGATCAAGAATATATATAATTTATGGGGTCGGAAACGCTTCCTTATGCCTGTTACATACTTTCCGACGAATCTAGTATACCCTTTTACTTTACGAGTAACGGGTATAAACATGTAGAAATACTAGTAAAATGCTTTAATGATTTGGGTCAGTCGATAGGTATTGATGAGAACAATACATTTCAGTTAAAATTTTTATTCTAGCATCAAAACTGTAGGAGCCACAGTTTTGGGCGGTTTGTGGGCGTAAAAGTGGGCGTGGCTCTCTACTGAACAAACTTGCGCTGCGTAAGAAGCTCAGGAATCTGCACGCCAAATCTCAATAGCCTAGCTCTCATAGTTTCCGAGATCTCAGCGTTCATCCGGACAGACGGACAGACGGTCATGGCTAGATCGACTCGGCTAGTGATCCTGATCAAGAATATGTATACTTTATGGGGTCGGGAACGATTCCGTCTGCCTGTTACATACTTTCCGACGAATCTAGTATACCCTTATACTCTACGAGTAACGGGTATAATTATTATTTTACATTAAAATATTTTAATTCTTTTCATTTTACATTTTTTAGGTGGGCTTGCAAAATATGAAATACTTCTAATTATATCACTGTGGACGGCAGTACACGTAGTGGCGAAGCGCGCAAGAGAGCGTGCGAAGACAACTACTATATATAGCCGCAGAATTGAAAATCTGTCATTACGCTTCGATCGTAACAAGTGATACCTTAATCGAAAGGTATCGCAAAAACTAAGAAGATTGCATACCAAGACTTTCGAAATATAGATTTGTTTGGGTGAAAAAGCGGTGAAAGTGTAAAAGTGAAAATTTAGAAAATTGGATCTGCTGGATACGGTGGGGATAAAGGCCCCCAGCTGTTTAGCTAGTTTTTTTCTTACTGAGAATAGGCGTGAAGCTGGATTAAGCTGTGTATCCTGTGAAGCTGGATTAAGCTGTGCACCTGTAAAGCTGGATGAGGTATTTCCCAGGACAGGTGAATATGGTGTGAGCTTTACGGTACTTCTCACCAGTTAGAGATTCAGCTTTGGCTTGGAAGCTATCAAACCACTGACCGTGGAGGATCTTTCCATCAGCTGCAGCGGTTCATGTTTATCAAAAACGTCCTCCATATCTTCTTAATGCTGCTGGATGCTCCCTTTTGCGACAATTGCCGTGGGGAATGAAATTGTGCCCTAGTAAAAACTGATGATTGGCAAGTCTATAGTATGTGGTTCTCCTGCAACGAGGCATAGACATGGGTAAATTTAAAATTTAATCAAAATTTCAGAATTCTTGTTATTTTAAAGATGATGAGAAGTCGGTCCAATTTTAATCGATAATTTTCATGCAGTGTGTACTGCAGTTAGCTGCAAGGATCCATTATTTGAAGCGATTAAATCTCGTTCGTTTGAGTTAGTGTCAATAGTTTTTGATTGGCTATAGGCTCTATTATTTTATGATCCATCAATGTTACATTCGTTACATGGACCCTTTTTCATCAGTTCATAATTCTGCCGTTTGTATTAAATTGCTTGTCATCCAATGGGCTTTCATCTTTCGTTGGCTCACAAGCAGTGCTCGGTCCTGCAAGATCGTCTGGGTCTTCTTCCAAAGTATTTTGATTTCCGTATAGCATGAGGTTTCCTTTTTGAGAAAAGCTGTGACTATATAACTAAGCCTTGTTCTTTGCGCAAGAGGTTTATAAGGTCCTAGTCTAAGAACTTCACCGGTCATTAAACGGAGATATAGACCAACCCCCAGGTTTAGATCAATGGATCCAGGTTGCCGAAAGTCAGGATCTTCTAACGGCAGACCCTTGGGAATATAAAAATCGTTTGCAATCGGTAATGACGGTTGATTTGTAATGACTGTGGAAATAATAAGTACCTCTACTAGTGTTTCAAAATCTGATATAAATAACGAGAGCTTTAGTATTGAACTAGTTGCGGTCGTTATTTTTCCTACAATTCCAGATATTTCGATCGGCGACGACTTTTTCTTAGAAGATAGAAGATCTGTCATCCTCCATGAGAAAAGATTCACTTGTGATCCAGAATCTATTACTACTACTGAACTACTAATACTACTGTCCTTTTTGCTCATCAAAATGGTCCTTTTCATATTAATTCGATCTTAAAATGTATACATTTTTAAGAAAACAAATGAACTTTTTGATCATCAAAATGATCATTTTTCTATCAACTCGATCTTCACATATTTACATTTTTAAGATAGCAAATGAACTTTTTGCTCAACAAATTGATATTTTTAATATCAATTTTGTTCATAAAAAAATTATAGTTGTCATACAAAGTTATATTTTTGCATGCATGTCGATAGTAAAAAAAAAACAAGGAAGAACGCTATAGTCGAGTGCCTCGACTATTAGATACCCGTTACTCAGCTAAAGGGACCAAAGGGAAATGGAGATAAGCAAGCAGCAAAGCAAGACTGAAATGCGCCACCTACCGGCGGTAGACAGATTTAAGCGTTATGGGCGTTAGGATGGGCGTGGCAAATTTTTTTTTTGTCAATCGATAGGTATTGACGAGACCAATACAGTTCAGTTAAATTTTTGTATCTAGCATGAAAATTGTGGGCGCCACAGGCTTGGGCGGTTTGTGGGCGTTAGAGTGGGCGTGGCATATTCGCGTAGCAAAATTGCGGTGCATACAAAGCTACGGAATCTAAATCTGAGATCCCGATTCTCTTTCTTGGATAGTTTCCGAGATATCCACGTTCATATTTACGATTTTTTGAAGTTTCTAAATCAAAATTATTCAAATCGAAGTCCAAGACACATATTAAGAATACCAACCCCAAAGATGGGTTTAATAGACACAAAAACAGTGGATTCCACTGCAAATGTTGTTAATAAAGTAGAGTCAAATAACATTGACTTAGAATTGATTCATACATTGTTAATAATAATTGTTGTTATAATGTGCGCAAATTGTTTCTATAAACATTATAAATTGCATAATAAATGTCTTAAGAAGAAATATATGAGCCAGGCAAATAATCTGGACAAAATTAAAAAAATATATAGCACAAACAACATTAATAGAAAAATATTTCTGTAATCAAATATTAAAATTTAAGAAAATGGAATAAAACAAAAATAAATACTTGTAAATAAAAATATATTAACTAAAAATGGCTACACTAAAGGCAATTAGAGACACGTATGATAGGGACACTCATTTTAAAGAAAGAATTCTGCAATTAGTTTCAGCAACTTCAGTAAGCATTTATGAATTAGAAAATTTATATATTGAAACATTTAGTTCAGATGCTTCTCCACTAATTCATTGCACAAGCATCCAAAAGGGAATTGTATTATCCACCATTCCAGATGTACAAGTTAGATCAGTAGTAGACGAACACCCAATACTAGGTTGAGCAATAGTAATGATGGACTTTAAGAAATAATTCATCTCCATAATATAATGGAATGGAATAAATTATATAAGCAAATTATTAACATAAAAGTTGACTTTGATAAATCATATAAGTCACTTACTCAAAACAGGCCAATTCGAAAAAATACTGTTAAAAAACACGTAGAAATGCTAGAAAAATGCTTTAATGAAGAACGAATACTAATACATGGCCAGAGGGAAAATTAAATCAAGATCATTGGTCATAATTATCAAAAAATACTATTAAAAACAAGGAAGAACGCTATAGTCGAGTGCCTCGACTATCAGATACCCGTTACTCAGCTAAAGGGACCAAAGGAAAATGGAGATAAGCAAGCAGCAAAGCTAGATTGAAATGCGCCACCTACCGGCGGTAGACAGATTTAAGCGTTATGGGCGTTAGGGTGAGCGTGGCAATATTATTTTTGGGTCAATCGATAGGTATTTACGAGACCAATACATTTCAGTTAAAATTTTGTATCTAGCATTAAAATTGTGGGCGCCACAGGCTTGGGCGGTTTGTGGGCGTTAGAGTGGGCGTGGCATATTCGCATACCAAACTTGCGCTGCGTACAAGGCTACGGAATCTAAATCTGAAATCCCAATACTCTATCTTTGATAGTTTCCGAGATATTCGCGTTCATACTAACGATTTTTTGAAATCTGTGGGCGGTTTGTGGGCGTTAAAGTGGGCGTGGCAAACTTTTGTTATGTCAATCTATAGGTATTGATATTTATTTATATTTATTTCAGTTTAAATTTTTACTCTAGCATCAAAACTGTAGGAGGCACAGTTTTGGGCGGTTTGTGGGCGTTAGAGTGGGCGTGGCACTCTACTGAAACAAACTTGCGCTGCGTAAGAAGCTCAGGAATCTGCACGCCAAATCTCAACAGCCTAGCTCTCATAGTTTCCGAGATCTCAGCGTTTATCCGGACAGATGGACAGACGGACAGACGGACATGGCTAGATCGACTCGGCTAGTGATCCTGATCAAGAATATATATAATTTATGGGGTCGGAAACGCTTCCTTATGCCTGCTACATACTTTCCGACGAATCTAGTATACCCTTTAACTCTACGAGTAACGGGTATAAACATGTAGAAATACTAGTAAAATGCTTTAATGATTTGGGTCAATCGATAGGTATTGATGAGAACAATACATTTAAGTTAAAATTTTTATTCTAGCATCAAAACTGTAGGAGCCACAGTTTTGGGCGGTTTGTGGGCGTAAAAGTGGGCGTGGCTCTCTACTGAACAAACTTGCGCTGCGTAAGAAGCTCAGGAATCTGCACGCCAAATTTCAATAGCCTAGCTCTCATAGTTTCCGAGATCTCAGCGTTCATCCGGACAGACGGACAGACGGTCATGGCTAGATCGACTCGGCTAGTGATCGTGATCAAGAATATGTATACTTTATGGGGTCGGGAACGATTCCGTCTGCCTGTTACATACTTTCCGACGAATCTAGTATACCCTTATACTCTACGAGTAACGGGTATAATTATTATTTTACATTAAAATATTTTAATTCTTTTCATTTTACATTTTTTAGGTGGGTTTGCAAAATATGAAATACTTCTAATTATATCACTGTGGACGGCAGTACACGTAGTGGCGAAGCGCGCAAGAGAGCGTGCGAAGACAACTACTATATATAGCCGCAGAATTGAAAATCTGTCATTACGCTTCGATTGTAACAAGTGATACCTTAATCGAAAGGTATCGCAAAAACTAAGAAGATTGCATACCAAGACTTTCGAAATATAGATTTGTTTGGGTGAAAAAGCGGTGAAAATGTAAAAGTGAAAATTTAGAAAATTGGATCTGCTGGATACGGTGGGGATAAAGGCCCCCAGCTGTTTAGCTAGTTTTTTTCTTACTGAGAATAGGCGTGAAGCTGGATTAAGCTGTGTATCCTGTGAAGCTGGATTAAGCTGTGCACCTGTAAAGCTGGATGAGGTATTTCCCAGGACAGGTGAATATGGTGTGAGCTTTACGGTACTTCTCACCAGTTAGAGATTCAGCTTTGGCTTGGAAGCTATCAAACCACTGACCGTGGAGGATCTTTCCATCAGCTGCAGCGGTTCATGTTTATCAAAAACGTCCTCCATATCTTCTTAATGCTGCTGGATGCTCCCTTTTGCGACAATTGCCGTGGGGAATGAAATTGTGCCCTAGTAAAAACTGATGATTGGCAAGTCTATAGTATGTGGTTCTCCTGCAACGAGGCATAGACATGGGTAAATTTAAAATTTAATCAAAATTTCAGAATTCTTGTTATTTTAAAGATGATGAGAAGTCGGTCCAATTTTAGTCGATAATTTTCATGCAGTGTGTACTGCAGTTAGCTGCAAGGATCCATTATTTGAAGCGATTGAATCTCGTTCGTTTGAGTTAGTGTCAATAGTTTTTGATTGGCTATAGGCTCTATTATTTTATGATCCATCAATGTTACATTCGTTACATGGACCCTTTTTCATCAGTTCATAATTCTGCCGTTTGTATTAAATTGCTTGTCATCCAATGGGCTTTCATCTTTCGTTGGCTCACAAGCAGTGCTCGGTCCTGCAAGATCGTCTGGGTCTTCTTCCAAAGTATTTTGATTTCCGTATAGCATGAGGATTCCTTTTTGAGAAAAGCTGTGACTATATAACTAAGCCTTGTTCTTTGCGCAAGAGGTTTATAAGGTCCTAGTCTAAGAACTTCACCGGTCATTAAACGGAGATATAGACCAACCCCAGGTTTAGATCAATGGATCCAGGTTGCCGAAAGTCAGGATCTTCTAACGGCAGACCCTTGGGAATATAAAAATCGTTTGCAATCGGTAATGACGGTTGATTTGTAATGACTGTGGAAATAATAAGTACCTCTACTAGTGTTTCAAAATCTGATATAAATAACGAGAGCTTTAGTATTGAACTAGTTGCGGTCGTTATTTTTCCTACAATTCCAGATATTTCGATCGGCGACGACTTTTTCTTAGAAGATAGAAGATCTGTCATCCTCCATGAGAAAAGATTCACTTGTGATCCAGAATCTATTACTACTACTGAACTACTAATACTACTGTCCTTTTTGCTCATCAAAATGGTCCTTTTCATATTAATTCGATCTTAAAATGTATACATTTTTAAGAAAACAAATGAACTTTTTGATCATCAAAATGATCATTTTTCTATCAACTCGATCTTCACATATTTACATTTTTAAGATAGCAAATGAACTTTTTGCTCAACAAATTGATATTTTTAATATCAATTTTGTTCATAAAAAAATTATAGTTGTCATACAAAGTTATATTTTTGCATGCATGTCGATAGTAAAAAAAAAACAAGGAAGAACGCTATAGTCGAGTGCCTCGACTATTAGATACCCGTTACTCAGCTAAAGGGACCAAAGGGAAATGGAGATAAGCAAGCAGCAAAGCAAGACTGAAATGCGCCACCTACCGGCGGTAGACAGATTTAAGCGTTATGGGCGTTAGGATGGGCGTGGCAAATTTTTTTTTTGTCAATCGATAGGTATTGACGAGACCAATACAGTTCAGTTAAAGTTTTGTATCTAGCATGAAAATTGTGGGCGCCACAGGCTTGGGCGGTTTGTGGGCGTTAGAGTGGGCGTGGCATATTCACGTAGCAAAATTGCGGTGCATACAAAGCTACGGAACCTAAATCTGAGATCCCGATTCTCTATCTTGGATAGTTTCCGAGATATCCACGTTCATATTTACGATTTTTTGAAGTTTCTAAATCAAAACAAGGAAGAACGCTATAGTCGAGTACCTCGACTATCAGATACCCGTTACTCAGCTAAAGGGACCAAAGGAAAATGGAGATATGCAAGCAGCAAATGCGCCACCTACCGGCGGTAGACAGATTTAAGCGTTGTGGGCGTTAGAGTGGGCGTGGAAAAGTTTTTTTTAAATCAATCGATAGGTATTGACGAGACCAATACATTTCAGTTTAAATTTTTTATCTACCATGAAAATTGTGGGCGCCACAGACTTGGGCGGTTTGTGGGCGTTGGAGTGGGCGTGGCATATTCGCGTAATAAACTTGCGCTGCGCTCAAGCCTACGGAATCTAAATCTGAAATCTCGTTTCTCTATCTTTGATATTTTCCGAGATATCCGCGTTCATATTTACGATTTTTTGAAGTTTGTGGGCGGTTTGTGGGCGTTAAAGTGGGCGTGGCAAACTTTTTTTAGGTCAGTCGGTAGGTATTGATGAGAACAATACATTTCAGTTAAATTTTTTGTTCTAGCATCAAAACTGTAGGAGCCACAGTTTTGGGCGGTTTGTGGGCGTTAGAATGGGCGTGGCACTCTTTTGAAACAAACTTGCGCTGCGCAGGAATCTCAGGAATCTGCATGCCTAATCCCAGTATTGTAGCTCTTATAGTTTCCAAGATCTCAGCGTTCATACGGACAGACGGACAGACGGACAGACGGACATGGCTAGATCGACTCGGCTAGTGATCCTGGTCAAGAATATATATACTTTATGGGGTCGGAAACGCTTCCTTCTGCCTGTTACATACTTTCCGACGAATCTAGTATACCCTTTTACTCTACGAGTAACGGGTATAATTATTCAAATCGAAGTCCAAGACACATATTAAGAATACCAACCCCAAAGATGGGTTTAATAGACACAAAAACAGTGGATTCCACTGCAAATGTTGTTAATAAAGTAGAGTCAAATAACATTGACTTAGAATTGATTCATACATTGTTAATAATAATTGTTGTTATAATGTGCGCAAATTGTTTCTATAAACATTATAAATTGCATAATAAATGTCTTAAGAAGAAATATATGAGCCAGGCAAATAATCTGGACAAAATTAAAAATATATATAGCACAAACAACATTAATAGAAAAATATTTCTGTAATCAAAAATTAAAATTTAAGAAAATGGAATAAAACAAAAATAAATACTTGTAAATAAAAATATATTAACTAAAAATGGCTACACTAAAGGCAATTAGAGACACGTATGATAGGGACACTCATTTTAAAGAAAGAATTCTGCAATTAGTTTCAGCAACTTCAGTAAGCATTTATGATTTAGAAAATTTATATATTGAAACATTTAGTTCAGATGCTTCTCCACTAATTCATTGCACAAGCATCCAAAAGGGAATTGTATTATCCACCATTCCAGATGTACAAGTTAGATCAGTAGTAGACGAACACCCAATACTAGGTTGAGCAATAGTAATGATGGACTTTAAGAAATAATTCATCTCCATAATATAATGGAATGGAATAAATTATATAAGCAAATTATTAACATAAAAGTTGACTTTGATAAATCATATAAGTCACTTACTCAAAACAGGCCAATTCGAAAAAATACTGTTAAAAAACACGTAGAAATGCTAGAAAAATGCTTTAATGAAGAACGAATACTAATACATGGCCAGAGGGAAAATTAAATCAAGATCATTGGTCATAATTATCAAAAAATACTATTAAAAACAAGGAAGAACGCTATAGTCGAGTGCCTCGACTATCAGATACCCGTTACTCAGCTAAAGGGACCAAAGGAAAATGGAGATAAGCAAGCAGCAAAGCTAGATTGAAATGCGCCACCTACCGGCGGTAGACAGATTTAAGCGTTATGGGCGTTAGGGTGAGCGTGGCAATATTATTTTTGGGTCAATCGATAGGTATTTACGAGACCAATACATTTCAGTTAAAATTTTGTATCTAGCATTAAAATTGTGGGCGCCACAGGCTTGGGCGGTTTGTGGGCGTTAGAGTGGGCGTGGCATATTCGCATACCAAACTTGCGCTGCGTACAAGGCTACGGAATCTAAATCTGAAATCCCAATACTCTATCTTTGATAGTTTCCGAGATATTCGCGTTCATACTAACGATTTTTTGAAATCTGTGGGCGGTTTGTGGGCGTTAAAGTGGGCGTGGCAAACTTTTGTTATGTCAATCTATAGGTATTGATATTTATTTATATTTATTTCAGTTTAAATTTTTACTCTAGCATCAAAACTGTAGGAGGCACAGTTTTGGGCGGTTTGTGGGCGTTAGAGTGGGCGTGGCACTCTACTGAAACAAACTTGCGCTGCGTAAGAAGCTCAGGAATCTGCACGCCAAATCTCAACAGCCTAGCTCTCATAGTTTCCGAGATCTCAGCGTTTATCCGGACAGATGGACAGACGGACAGACGGACATGGCTAGATCGACTCGGCTAGTGATCCTGATCAAGAATATATATAATTTATGGGGTCGGAAACGCTTCCTTATGCCTGCTACATACTTTCCGACGAATCTAGTATACCCTTTAACTCTACGAGTAACGGGTATAAACATGTAGAAATACTAGTAAAATGCTTTAATGATTTGGGTCAATCGATAGGTATTGATGAGAACAATACATTTAAGTTAAAATTTTTATTCTAGCATCAAAACTGTAGGAGCCACAGTTTTGGGCGGTTTGTGGGCGTAAAAGTGGGCGTGGCTCTCTACTGAAACAAACTTGCGCTGCGTAAGAAGCTCAGGAGTCCGCACGCCAAATCTTAATAGTCTAGCTCTCATAGTTATATTTTAGTTAAAATTTTTATTCTAGCATCAAAACTGTAGGAGCCACAGTTTTGGGCGGTTTGTGGGCGTAAAAGTGGGCGTGGCACTCTACTGAAACAAACTTACGCTGCGTAAGAAGCTCAGGAGTCCGCACGCCAAATCTCAATAGTCTAGCTCTCATAGTTTCCAAGATCTCAGCGTTCATCCGGACAGACGGCTAGTGATCCTGATCAAGAATATATATACTTTTTGGGGTCGGAATCGATTCCTTCTGCCTGTTACATACTTTCCGACGAATCTAGTATACCCTTTTACTCTACGAGTAACGGGTATAATTACAGAAGCCCACACAGTCAGGTGAACGAAATACAGAAACAAGTCGGAAAATTGATCACCGACGGGATTGTTGAACCATCTGTATCTGAATATAATAGCCCATTATTACTTGTTCCTAAAAAACCATCTCCAGGATTGACTATAGTCAAATTAATAAAAAATTACTGTCCGATAAAATTTCACTCCCAAGAATTGATGATATTTTGGAACTTCTGGGACGAGCAAAATATTTTTCATGCCTTGACTTAATGTCAGGATTTCATCAAATTGAACTCGAAAAAAGTTCAAAGGATATAACGTCATTTTCAACGAGCAATGGCTCGTATCGCTTCACGCGATTACCTTTCGGATTAAAAATAGCGCCTAATTCATTTCAGAGAATGATGACTATTGCATTCTCTGGATTAGAACCTTTACAAGCATTCCTTTATATGGATGACTCAATAGTTATAGGTTGTTCCGGGAAACATATGCTTAAAAACTTAACAGACGTTTTGAGAAATGCAGGAAATACAATCTAAAGTTACATCCAGAAAAATGTTCATTTTTTATGCATGAAGTGGCTTTTCTCGGTCATAAATGCACAGATAAAGGAATACTTCTAGACGACAAGAAATATGACGTCATTACGATTACCCTGCGCCGCACAATGCGGACAGCGCTAGACGATTTGTAGCATTTTGCTATTTTTTTATAGACGTCCTCTCGTATTCTTGGCAAATAACAAGATTATGTAAAAATAATGTTCCTTTTGAATGGACAGATGAATGCCAAAACGCATTCCAATATTTAAAAACAAAACTCATGGAACCTACTTTTCTAAAATATAATTACTGATGCAAGTAAACAAGCGTGTGGAGCGGTTTTAACTCAAAACCATAACGGACTACAACTTCCCATTGCATATGCATCAAGAGCTTTCACTAAGGGAGAAAGTGATAAGTGTACAACTGAGCAGGAATTAGCTGCAATTCACTGGGGAATATTACATTTTCGACCATATATTTATGGTCAAAACAGATCACAGACCATTAATATATCTATTTTCAATGATAAATCCGAGTTCTAAACTGACAATTATGTAGCTTATGCGTTATCAAGAATAACCATTAAAGATCTACAAAACATTACTGGAAATATAAAGAAAGTCACTACTAGATATCAAAATAGACAGAAAATCCGCGCGGAAAATTGCCTACGCAATCTATAGAGAAAGCTTTTAAGCCCAAAGTATATGAAGTCATTAACAATGACGAAGTACGTAAAGTAGTGACCTTGCCTGTACAAAATATGCTATGCTTACTTAAACATGGTAAGAAAATTACTGCAAGATATGATGTTAGCGATTTATATACCAATGGAATCCTAGACTTAGGTCAATTTTTCCAAAGGCTTGAAATGCAAGCCGGTATAAACAAAATCAGCCAACTCATACTTCAACTTCATACTTGTAGTTCAGCCAGTTAGTGTCCTCATTTCCCGCCTTTGCTCTGTTAAACAGGCATCTGCAGTTGGTTCTGAGGATTGATAGTTATTGGGTCCACCAGGGGGGTTTTTTCCTTCCTCTTGGTTTCCCTGTGGGGCATGCCACTTTGAAGGCAGTGTTGTTTGCCTCTGTGAATTTATATACTGTTCCGTCCAGCTCCTGTGGGTTTGTGATGCTTTCTGACGGTTCCATGGGGAGGATATTCGTCATTCGTACATGTGCCAGTCGGCTCGTCGGGATAGCGAAGCTGACCGGCAAGGGCGAATCAAGGGGACAATACGGTTTCTATGAATCTATGGTCCGAAAAGGAGTGCTCGTCAGAGATTGCCCAGTTTTTGACTGCGCCTACGAGTGAGTCTGATACTAAAGTTAGATCTATGATCGTTCGGCAAGCTTTAGTTATGAATGTAGGGACATTGCCCCTATTGCATAAGAATAGGTTCGAATTTAGAATAAAATCAAAAAGAGACTCACCTCTGTCGTTGTTGTTTGGGCAACCCCACTGTGTGTGATGGGCGTTGGCGTCACAGCCTATTCCTGAGCTTTTCGCATTCCTCTGCCAGTCCTCTGACCAGCGCATCTGGGGGGTTTCCTTTTCAAAGGCCAAGTAGGTCGATGCCTTTTGGCTAATATGCAGGTTCGAATTTTACCTTCTTTAGGGTCAAGCATAAGCTTGTATTCCTTTGTTCCTAGTCCAGCAACCTTGCCTCCTACTTCCCAAGGTTCCTGTACAAGGACTCGGTCAGGCGAAGCAGAAGTGCAGCAGACGCTGCTTTACTGTGGTGAAGGTTTATTTGTAGAAGTCTTAGTGACATCTACAGCTTCAACCTCCACCACAGTAACGTCAGCTTCCCCTGTATCGCTGAGGTCTACGTCCTCGATAGCCGGTCCGAGCGCTCGCACTGTCCACCAGGTGCCTCCAACTCCTCAGCAAGCACCTGCTCGGCTGGGTTGCCGACAAAGCTGCTAGCGGCGTTGGAGTCGCCCTTATACAACTTGATGTGGATCGCACTGAACCCGAACTTCAGCACTCCTCGAGCAGTCTCGATCGGAGCAACTGACTCCTTGTTCAGGACCAACACCGCCTGGTTGACGTCCCCTTCATGCTCCTCCACATTGACGACTTTCCAGTCCTTCGTGGGTCAATGCGGGTTGCATTCTTGCAACATGAAGAGGATGTCCTCCGGAGCCTTGATCGCTGCTGGAACCCAAATCCTGGCTCAGGGCCTACTGGGGACATCACCCCAGTCTAGCGCTATGATGTTCGCCCCTTCGTAGACCTGACCGAGCTTACTCGTCGCCTGTTTGTACAAGTCGGCGAACCGGTGACTGTCGCAGGCCACCACCTTGACGCTGCCCTGGTACCAGCTAGCGTCCATGCAGCACGGCGAGGTGCCTGGCTTCTCCCGTACCATGCGCAGGCAAATGAGGGAAAGGTGGGACTCCACTGCCTTCCACTTGTTCCTGGGGATCCTGCCCTCCGGATTTCCCCTGTCAATTAGGCCGAGTAGGACACGGTTCCTCGTGATTTCGGCGAACGAGACCGATGGCTGGATCTTAGATCTCTTCGCCGATGGTCCGGGTAGTTCGAGGGATCGCTGCCTTTTCGCCTGAGTCCCTTCTTGAGTGGGCTTATTCTGCCCGTAGTTAGGAAGCACCTTCCTTGCCCACTCTACCTTTTTTAGCTATTCAGGCGAAGGTGTTGCAACGGTGCCCCTAGTATGTAAGCGCAGAGTCTGGGCGGCAGTCCGCCTTTCTGCGTATGTACATTTGTTTGCTCCAGCGGGTGGCCCGAGCGCCTTGGCATTGCCTACCGCTGCTTTAGGCGCAGATGCGCCCGTGGCGGAGGCGTTTGCGGCTGGCTTTCTGCCACCCGTCATCCCCAGTTTGGGATGCGGTCCTTTCGGGACCGTGCTGGTGCGGATGGTGGCACCAGTGTTCAGCTTATCCGAGGGTTTTTTCTGAGTTCCCGTCTCTGTGTTTTGTTTTTTATTGTTTATTGACCTTTTTTGTTTCATAATTGGTCCCACGAGTTGCGGAGAAGGGGAAAAGTCCGCCCGGGCAGAGATCCGCGATGCCCGGGTAAGGCGATAGTTAGAACAGGGGGTCGCCATGTCCCTGAGCACACCGTTTGAGACTGGGCTAGTTTTTGATCCGGGCCCCCAGCCAGGCTGACTCTTGGCATGGTCCGTATTACACCGTAGTTTGTCCCGGAGTGAGATGTTGTTTGGGAGGGGAGATGGGTAGGTGTTGTGTAGGGAGTGGGTTTGTGTAAAGCAACTATTTGAATGCGGCTGAACAACTCGCATCGTCGGTATTGCTTCGTTGCAATATACCCGCTGGCTGTCCGGGACTGTTTATTTACTGGGGTTTCCGTCCACGATTCCGTGTTTGACTTCTCCCACCAGCTTATTCACAGTTGGCCTCGAGAGAGGTCGTCCGATATCCGCCACCCGCGACCCGCTCGGTTGCCCCAGCTAGCCGATTTTGGAACCATCTCACAAGTTCTTCAGCCGAGAATCAAAGCTATAATAAATATCAAAATAATAATTATAGCCAGAACAAGTGGGATCAATCTAAAAAATTTGAGATCCAGAACACTCAGCAAGGCCAAGCCCAAAATAAAAGGGTACCAACTGGAACTGTTAACCAACCGGCTAACAAGTCGATGAGACTAAATAACATTGAGGAGAACCATTTTTTAAACAAAAGTCAGGAGTAGGCTTACCCTACTTAATTAGAAATGACCCGAAAATAAATAAAAAATTAAAAATATTAATTGACACTGGGGCAACCTCGTGTTATATTAGAACAGGAATTTATAAAATAAGAATGAGCTTCCAATATACAAAAGAGTATCCACAGTGAATGGATATTCAATAATTAAACATTATCATATGATAACTATTTTTGATACGCGATATACTTTTATGAAATAGAAGGACTAGACTCAGATCTACTGATCGGCTATAACCTTTTTGTTTGCGTCAAAAAGGGCGTTTAGTTTCAGGAGGCAGTGTCGAGTGGCAGTTTTTATCCAGATGTCTTCATCTCGCGCGCTCGCACTGCCGTACGCTCTCCCTCTCCATCTCTCCCCTAAGTCTCCGCTTCGCTCTGGAGCGCTTAAGTTAAGTTAGGCTTAATGAGTTATTATTTCCAAGTGTACGAATAAACACCTATGCCCGTAGCGCAAAAACCCCAAATTACACCCGTGTTTTTTTGCGTACCCTCCGTTCCTGGGACTTAACCTATTTCAGCGATCAAGACACCCCGCCACCACATTTTGGTTCTTTGAGCCGGACTTTAAAATCTTTTGATTTTCCTCTCCTGGAGTTTTCTTTGTTTTTCCCAGCAGGCTTGAACCGCTCCAGATAAGTTCCACTTACTAGAATTTGTCGGTCATACAGCCAGTTTTTTGAACCCTATTTGGAGTAACTTTCTGTATGACATATTGTCTAAATCCAAACGTGATTAATCCGACGCAACGGCAATATATATATGTTTTTCAATTCCGTTATTTGTGCCCGACAATATTCCAGTTTTCTTTGCCCACAATTGTACACTTGAAACAATTCCAGTCGATATTTCAGTGCTACTATTCAACTAAAATATTTCTCAAATATATTTATACCCGTTACTCGTAGAGTAAAAGGGTATACTAGATTCGTCGGAAAGTATGTAACAGGCAGAAGGAAGCGTTTCCGACCCCATAAAGTATATATATTCTTGATCAGGATCACTAGCCGAGTCGATCTGGCCATGTTCGTCTGTCCGTCTGTCTGTCCGGATGAACGCTGAGATCTCGGAAACTATGAGAGCTAGGCGTGCAGATTCCTGAGCTTCTTACGCAGCGCAAGTTTGTGCCACGCCCACTCTAACGCCCCCAAACCGCCCAAAACTGTGGCTTCTACAGTTTTTATGCTAGAATAAAAACTTTGACTGAAATGTATTGTTCTCATCAATACCTATCGATTGACCCAAAAAAAAGTTTGCCACGCCCACTTTTACGCCCACAAACCGCCCACAAACTTCAAAAAATCGTATATATGAACGTGGATATCTCGGAAACTATCAAGGATAGAGAATTGGGATCTCAGATTTAGATTCCGTAGCCTTGTGCACAGCGCATGTTTGTTACGCAAATATGCCACGCCCACTCTAACGCCCACTAGCGCCCACTATTTTCATGATAGATACAAAATTTTAACTGAACTGTATTGGTCTCGTCAATACCTATCGTCAATTTGCCACGCCCACTCTAACGCCCATAACGCTTAAATCTGTCTACCGCCGATAGATGGCGCATTTCAATCTCGCTTTGCTGCTTGCATATCTCCATTTCCCTTTGGTCCCTTTAGCTGAGTAACGGGTATCTGATAGTCGAGGTACTCGACTATAGCGTTCTTCCTTGTTTCAATTCCAATTGTGTGTAAAATAAAGCCCAGCCACAGTAAAAAATTCCCGATCATACAATTTTTCCTTAAGACTTGCACTCCTTATTATACCCGTTACTCGTAGAGTAAAAGGGTATACTAGATTCGTCGAAAAGTATGTAACAGGCAGAAGGAAGCGTTTCCGACCCCATAAAGTATATATATTCTTGATCAGGATCACTAGCCGAGTCGATCTAGCCATGTCCGTCTGTCCGTCTGTCCGTCTGTCCGTCTGTCCGTCTGTCCGTCTGTCTGTCCGGATGAACGCTGAGATCTTGGAAACTATGAGAGCTAGGCTATTGAGATTTGGCGAGCAGATTCCTGAGCTTCTTACGCAGCGCAAGTTTGTTTCAGTAGAGTGCCACGCCCACTCTAACGCCCACAAACCGCCCAAAACTGTGGCTTCTACAGTTTTGATGCTAGAGTAAAAATTTAAACTGAAATGAATTGTTCTCATCAATACCTATCGATTGACCCAAAAAAAAGTTTGCCACGCCCACTTTAACGCCCGCAAACCGCCCACAAACTTCAAAAAACCGTAAATATGAACGCGGATATCTCGGAAACTATCAAAGATAGAGTATTGGGATTTCAGATTTAGATTCCGTAGCCTTGTACGCAGCGCAGGTTTGTTATGCGAATATGCCACGCCCACTCTAACGCCCACAAACCGCCCAAGCCTGTGGCGCCCACAATTTTTATGCTAGATAACAAATTTTAACTGAAATGTATTGGTCTCGTCAATACCTATCGATTGATCCAAAAAAAAATTTGCCACGCCTACCCTAACGCCCACAATGCTTAAATCTGTCTTCCGCCGGTAGGTGGCGCACTTAAATCTCGCTTTGCTGCTTGCATATCTCCATTTCCCTTAGGTCCCTTTAGCTGAGTAACGGGTATCTGATAGTCGAGGTACTCGACTATAGCGTTCTTCCTTGTTTTTTTCTGTGTTCCAGCTGCGTGTGCATATTTACATAAATACTCTTTCTAGTACAGTCCACTCTAACTACTTTTTTCTAATACAGTCCACTTCAACCTTTTCTCGACCTACAAATACGGCTAAATTATTTCTAAAATTAAAAACAAAGTTACAATATCCACAAATTTACTCCAGCAAATCGTCTGCAATTTAGTTGTGCAGTTGACAAACAAACGCAACGACAAACAAACATAAGAGAAGTCTTTACAATTCCCGCAACGTTATTCCGCTATTCGCACCCCACATATGTACAGTGTACATACATACGTATATCGATATTTTCGCCAGTGCACTGTGGGTCAAGGGCTCACAATAAATGTTCCTTCCAAACAAACAAAATTAAAGTCCGTAATTCTTTACATAAGTCCGACCAACCGACATAATAAATATTTATTGACTTTGCCTATCCGACAGTGTGACCGTATATATTTACAATCTTGATTGGTTCCTAAATTCCAATTGGATTCTAGCCCGTTTCCATACTTCTGAATTACAAATTATAAATTATTTTACGTCATGGCAACATCAGTAAAATCCGCTTTAACCCGATTTATGGCCACAGCTGACTGTCTGATCCACTTTGAGGCCACTGTGAACGCTCCAGGTGCTCCTACCCCAACGTTATCCGCCTGTAAAATCCGACGCGATCACTTAAATTCCTTGTGCTCCGACTGTATTACAACTGCAGGCGAGGGCGCCGCAGACACAAAATCCATACTAAAATCCAAGTATTACCAAACGTACTCCACCTATGAAATGTTTGCAGCGCAGCTCATGGAACAAGTCCAAAAAGGATCCTCCCAAATACCTCAACCACCAGTAACTCCGTCCCAAAATTCCACGTCTTATGGCTGTCGGCTCCCTCCTATCGACACAGAGGTTTTCTCTGGCGATTATCTTCGCTGGCCGACTTTCCGGGACCTTTTCACGGCAATATACATAGACAATCCGAGTCTAACGCCCGTTGAAAAATTATTCCACTTAAATTCAAAAACAAGTGGCGAAGCTCACTCCATAGTTTCGAGATCCCCACTCACCAATGATGGCTTTCGCTCAGCCTGGAAAAACCTAACTGAGCGTTTCGAAAATAAGCGATTGCAGGTGAACAGTCACCTGAAAACACTTTTCAATGTGCAATCCATAGCACAGGAGTCGGGAGCAGCCTTAAAGGAACTTCAATCCACTTTTCAACGTTGCTAAACTTTCTTAAGACTTTCCGGTGTTAATATTGAGAATTGGTATCCTATCCTGGTTTATATGTGCTCGACCAAACTACCAAAGCTCACCCTATCTTTATGGGAGCAATCCATCCAAAATAAAGCCGAAATTCCAACGTGGCTTGAGCTTGATTCCTACTTGACGGAGCGCCATCGAACTCTTGAAGCCGTCGATAGTTTCCGATCTGCCAATTTCATCCACGTCCAGTTCAAAGACACAAATCGAGTGGCAGAATTTCCAAAAATAAATTCCTTCAACACAAGGTTAGTTCCGATACCCAAAGGCTGCGATCTGTGTTCGAAGAAGAACCATCCCGTGCGTATATGTCCACGCTTCCTACAAATGACGGTAAACGATCGCCTAGCCTATATTCAAAGGAAGCAGTTGTGCTCTAATTGCTTTGCAAGTAGCCATCAATTCCGGGATTGCACAAGCGCTCACAACTGTCTCACTTGCCAAGATCGGCATCACACATTGCTGCATCGAAACAGCGGTCCTACTAGACGGAGAATGTTTACGTCAAAAAGGGCGTTTAATTTCAGGAAGCAGTGTCGAGCGGCAGTTTTCATCCAGATGTCTTCATCTCGCGCGCTCCCACAGCCGTCCGATCTCCCTCTCCATCTCTCCCCTAAGTCTCCGCTTCGCTCTGGAGCGCTTAAGCTAAGTTAGGCTTAATGAGTTCTTATTTCCAAGTGTACGAATAAACACCTATGCCCGTCGCGCAAAAACCCCAAACTACACCCGTGTTTTTTGCGTACCCTCCGTTCCTGGGACTTTACCTATTTCAGCGATCAAGACACCCCGCCACCAAAAGAATAGGAGCTGTCATTGATACAGCTAAGGGAGTTATTAAATATAATGGAAAAGAAGAAAAATTATATTATGATAACGGAAACATTTTAAACCAACATTCTTTGAGAGAAGAAAGAAACACCATTCTTCCATTAAAAGAATTTATATTAAAAAAATACTTTGATGAAAAGGCTCAAATCATATCTGAAATGGGTAATCAAAGCGAATTTAGTTTGAGATATACAAATCCTGAACACGCCGTCGTCAAAAAATCCGACAAAAATAAAAGTTTGGAATTCAAAAATTCCGAACACGCCGTCGTTGAAATATCCGACAAAAATAAAAGTTTGGGAATTAAAAATCCTGATCGCGCCGTCGTTAAAGAATCCGACCAAAATAAAAGTTTGCAATTAAAAAATTCTGAACATGCCGTCGTTGAATTATCCGACAATCAAAAAATAAACAACATAAAAATATCATCTGCAGGTCAAGGAAAAGATCTGGAGAATGAAATATTAAATATTATCAATGAAGAGCATTCCAAAATAAATATGCAGATTCCTTTAGGACAGATATACGCGGTGAAATAAACACCGTAAATGATAGGTCCATTTACAGCAAAAATACCCTTGTGCTCCATCAGCTTCAGATTTTGTAAATTCTGAAATAAGTCGAACGATAAAAGATGAAATTATAAGGCCAGGTAGAAGTCCTTATAATTCCCCTGTACTAGTGGTACCAAAAAAGGGTTTCAATGAAGATGGAACTTCAAAGCTCAGACTCGTAATTAATTATAAAAAACTTAATGAAAATACTATACCTGATAGACATTCAATGCAGGACCCTTCAGTGATTTTGTCAAATCTTGGAAAGCCCAAATCTGGATTTCATCAGATTCTCATGAATGAACCAGACATTCAGAAAACCTCATTTTCAATAAACAATGGGAAATACGAATTCCTAAGAATGCCTTTCGGTTTGACAAACGCTCCAAGAATATTCCGACGAGCGATGGATGATATTTTAAGAGAACAACTGGATAAACATGACATTATTATATTTTCAAAAACAATCGAACAACATTACAAAGATTTAATTGTCATAATAAAAGTTTTGCTGAACGCAAATAAGAAAATTTCGATTGAAAAATTAAAGTTCTTTTAATTAGAAACAAACTTTCTCGGTTACGTTGTTTTTCACAATGTGATCAAAACCGATCCCGAAAAAATTTCTACAGTTATAAAATATCCGATCCCTAAAAATATTCGACAGCTTAGAAGCTTCCTAGGCCTTACAGGATATTACAGAAAATTTGTGCAAAATTACGCAAAGATAGCTAAACCTTTAACAAAACATTTAGACGGCCAAAACGGCAAAACATCTAAAAAAGCATCACGTAAAACTTTAATACAGTTTGATGATTCAGCTGTGAGAGCTTTTAACGAGCTCAAAGAAAATTTAATTGCACAAGTAGAGCAAGTACAACCGGACTATAATAAACAAGGAAGAACGCTATAGTCGAGTACCTCGACTATCAGATACCCGTTACTCAGCTAAAGGGACCTAAGGGAAATGGAGATATGCAAGCAGCAAAGCGAGATTTAAGTGCGCCACCTACCGGCGGAAGACAGATTTAAGCATTGTGGGCGTTAGGGTAGGCGTGGCAAATTTTTTTTTGGATCAATCGATAGGTATTGACGAGACCAATACATTTCAGTTAAAATTTGTTATCTAGCATAAAAATTGTGGGCGCCACAGGCTTGGGCGGTTTGTGGGCGTTAGAGTGGGCGTGGCATATTCGCATAACAAACCTGCGCTGCGTACAAGGCTACGGAATCTAAATCTGAAATCCCAATACTCTATCTTTGATAGTTTCCGAGATATCCGCGTTCATATTTACGGTTTTTTGAAGTTTGTGGGCGGTTTGCGGGCGTTAAAGTGGGCGTGGCAAACTTTTTTTTGGGTCAATCGATAGGTATTGATGAGAACAATTCATTTCAGTTTAAATTTTTACTCTAGCATCAAAACTGTAGAAGCCACAGTTTTGGGCGGTTTGTGGGCGTTAGAGTGGGCGTGGCACTCTACTGAAACAAACTTGCGCTGCGTAAGAAGCTCAGGAATCTGCTCGCCAAATCTCAATAGCCTAGCTCTCATAGTTTCCAAGATCTCAGCGTTCATCCGGACAGACAGACGGACAGACGGACAGACGGACAGACGGACAGACGGACAGACGGACATGGCTAGATCGACTCGGCTAGTGATCCTAATCAAGAATATATATACTTTATGGGGTCGGAAACGCTTCCTTCTGCCTGTTACATACTTTTCGACGAATCTAGTATACCCTTTTACTCTACGAGTAACGGGTATAAAAATTTAGCCTAACAACTGACGCGTCTGACTTAGCAATTGATGCTGTTCTTTCTCAGGAAGGAAAACCAATTAAATTTATTTCAAAAACTCTGACCAAAACTAAACCATTATACGCAACAAATAAAAATGAACTTTTAGCCATGGTATGGGCTTTTAAAAATCTTCGAAATTACATTTATATATATATATACAACATCGAGATCTACACCGATCACTAACATCTTTTACTCTCTATTTCTCAAGAAAATTCCAATATTGAAATGAAAAGATGGTATTTGTTTGTGGGGAAGACAACAAATATGCCACCCTTATATTTATAATTAATAACGCACGAATAGGTTACATTAAAATGTATAGCGTTTATTCGGAGCGGCAGACGGACTGTGAATGTGTAAAAAGCTTGGCTCCAAGATCGTCATATAGACATATGCAGGCTTACAAAGTAGTTGCTGAATAGATAAGCGACAGCTTTAGTGGTATAAGAAAGAAGGCGAAAGATAAGCAGAGAGCGCTGCAGGTGCCGTCGTACACCTATGCGCGCATGACTAGGTGCTGGCGATCTGCTCCGAACATACTCCCCCCGTTGGAAGAGGTAAGGTTCCAACTATCTCGGAATCGATGGGCAGAACGGCTAGCTTGGCGACGGCTCTCTTGATCAGACCCATAGCTGTGCGAACCATAGCTACTCTGATGACTACGTCCCCGCCGGGTATGACTTCCTGGATGCACCCAAGCTGCCATCTCAAGGGTGGAACGTTGTCCTCCTTCAGCAAAACTATGCGTCCAACCTTGATGTTAGACGTTTCGACGCGCCATTTGCTCCTCTCTTGAAGTAGGGACAAATACTCGCTGTTCCACCTTTTCCAGAAATGTTGCTGCATCTGGGTAACCCTCTGCCATCTGCTGAGGCGGTCTTCGCGGAGATGAGTAATGCCAGGCTCAGGAAACTTAGCGTAGCTGGAACCCTTCAGGAAATGCGCCGGTGTTAGCACCTCAAGGCTTTCATTTTCTGAAATTGGACAGAGTGGACGGGAGTTAAGGATGGCAGAAATCTCATATGCAAGAGGTCTTAATTCATCGATGGCTAAGATGGATGCACCGACGACTCTGTAGAAGTGAAATTTAGCTGACTTCACAGCGGCCCCCCATAAACCACCGAAGTGCGGGGCACGCGGAGGGATGAACTTCCAATCGATCCCATCAGCTAAACAGACGGAAGATATCGATGCTGTGTTCTGCTCGCTCAAAAAGAGCTCTTTCAGCTCGGCAAGCTCTCTCTTTGCACCGACAAAGTTTGTAGCATTGTCGCTCCAAATGGTACGCGGACTGCCTCTAAGGCTGATGAATCTCCTCAGCGCTGCGATGAAAGAATCCGTCGTGAGATCCTGGACCACTTCCAAATGAGCAGCCTTCGTGGAAAAACAGACAAAGACGGCGATATAGCACTTGTGGGGTGCCTTATTTCTGGCCTCTGCCTTATGATAGAATGGCCCACAATAGTCCACTTCTGTGGTATGAAAAGCTGAATTAGGCTGCACTCTATTTGCTGGAAGGCTACCCATGACGTGCTCCCAAGTAACAGGCTTCATTCGGAAACATCGGACGCATTTGTTGATAACGCTGGCGACGAACTTGCGGCCTCCAATCGGCCAGTACCTTTGCCGTAATGCGGCAAGCAGCGCCTGCGATCCTCCATGCAAATATTTCTCATGATAATAAACGATGATCGCCTTGGTGACTGGATGATCCTTGGGCAACAGTATCGGATGCCTCGTATCGTAGTCCAAGTTTGCGTTCTGAAGCCTTCCACCCACGCGAAGTAACCCATCGGAGCCGAGTATAGGCCTAAGCGAAACCAGCTTGCTTTTCTGTGGAAACGGCTTGCCCTGGCTAAGAGATCCATACTCCTTCGCCAAGTTAACCTGTTGGATGCTCCTCAGAAGAAGTACAGTTCCAGAGTTGATCTCCTCCACCGAAAGTCGACCTTTTAACGGCGCAGATTTGGCTCTGCAATTTGAAATGAATCGATAAATGTATGCAAATACGCGCTGCCACTTATCGAAAGAGTTGAGGAATTTGCAGTTTGATGAACTGTCTATGCAAACGGCCCCAATTAGAGCCACAGAACGGCGCTCTGGAAGATCATTTACTGAGTCTAGCAGGGACGGCCAATTTGACGAGCTTTGCAGAAGGAATGGAGGCCCGTTAGCCTAAAGGGAATGTTCCAACAATTCTCTTGGGGTACATCCTCGCGATACGACGTCTGCCGGGTTCAAGTTTGTAGGAACGTGATGCCAAGACATGTCTTTCGTCATCACCTGAATTTTCGCGATTCTGTTTGATACGAAAACGTTAAACTCCCTCGGAGGTTGCCGAATCCACGCCAACACAATGGACGAGTCTGACCAGCAATGAAAGGTGCACTCGAAATTTATGGCTTCCTTGGCGTTTACGATTAGCTCAGCCAATAAAAGCGCTGCGGAAAGTTCTAATCTTGGAATTGTTAAGGCCTTCAATGGAGCTACCCTTGACTTGGCACAGAGCAGATGGACTTTCGATTCTGCATTTCATTTATATTGAAATTGGGTTGATAATCAGTAATACTGTGAGTCACAACCGCTGTGAATGCCGCACGATAGCTTGCATCCCGTGATTGCACAAGAATATCGACAGTTTTATCAGAGATCATGGAAGATTCTCCTATTCCAGAAATCGACGTTTGCGATCTTCTATGATTCAAGTTTAGTTGGCTAGCTAAGCGAGAGGTTATGAAGTTTAGCTGGGAGGCCGAATCTAAAATTGCTCGGCTAGGCATGAATGCTCCAATTCTATTTCTAACGTAGATAATAGCAGTTGGAAGCAAGACGTAGTCGATCTGCAAAATATTTAAGGTTTTGGGTGGAGGGCTTGGTATATGATGATCAGGATGCGATGATGTATGCGAACATGATACTAATGCTGATGAAGTAGATGGTAATGGCTGAGAGCTCGAGGATGGATCGCATGATGGAGATGAAAATGAGGTTGATGTTGCGGATGGGTCATGGTTCATGTGTAATAATGATGCGACAATACTTGCAGTGAGTCGACTTGCATTGCTGCAAACTATGCCCCTTGCGCAAACAGTTGAGGCATAGGTGCAACTTCTTTGCTTCTCTATATCGAAGATTCGAACTCAAATTTAAAAATCGAGAACACTTTGGCAAATAATGATCCCGTGCATCGCAAAATAAGCATGTCAAATGATTTGAGTTAGTAGCAGAAGCAATAAGTGTATTTTGGTTATATTTGTGCAAGTTTTTTCCCACCTGCTTTTCTCGACCTACAAATACGGCTAAATTATTTCTAAAATTAAAAACAAAGTTACAATATCCACAAATTTACTCCAGCAAATCGTCTGCAATTTAGTTGTGCAGTTGACAAACAAACGCAACGACAAACAAACATAAGAGAAGTCTTTACAATTCCCGCAACGTTATTCCGCTATTCGCACCCCAGATATGTACAGTGTACATACATACGTATATCGATATTTTCGCCAGTGCACTGTGGGTCAAGGGCTCACAATAAATGTTCCTTCCAAACAAACAAAATTAAAGTCCGTAATTCTTTACATAAGTCCGACCAACCGACATAATAAATATTTATGACTTTGCCTATCCGACAGTGTGACCGTATATATTTACAATCTTGATTGGTTCCTAAATTCCAATTGGATTCTAGCCCGTTTCCATACTTCTGAATTACAAATTATAAATTATTTTACGTCATGGCAACATCAGTAAAATCCGCTTTAACCCGATTTATGGCCACAGCTGACTGTCTGATCCACTTTGAGGCCACTGTGAACGCTCCAGGTGCTCCTACCCCAACGTTATCCGCCTGTAAAATCCGACGCGATCACTTAAATTCCTTGTGGCAAACGGTAAAGGCAGCATACGACACATGCTCCGACTGTATTACAACTGCAGGCGAGGGCGCCGCAGACACAAAATCCATACTAAAATCCAAGTATTACCAAACGTACTCCACCTATGAAATGTTTGCAGCGCAGCTCATGGAACAAGTCCAAAAAGGATCCTCCCAAATACCTCAACCACCAGTAACTCCGTCCCAAAATTCCACGTCTTATGGCTGTCGGCTCCCTCCTATCGACACAGAGGTTTTCTCTGGCGATTATCTTCGCTGGCCGACTTTCCGGGACCTTTTCACGGCAATATACATAGACAATCCGAGTCTAACGCCCGTTGAAAAATTATTCCACTTAAATTCAAAAACAAGTGGCGAAGCTCACTCCATAGTTTCGAGATCCCCACTCACCAATGATGGCTTTCGCTCAGCCTGGAAAAACCTAACTTAGCGTTTCGAAAATAAGCGATTGCAGGTGAACAGTCACCTGAAAACACTTTTCAATGTGCAATCCATAGCACAGGAGTCGGGAGCAGCCTTAAAGGAACTTCAATCCACTTTTCAACGTTGCTAAACTTTCTTAAGACTTTCCGGTGTTAATATTGAGAATTGGTATCCTATCCTGGTTTATATGTGCTCGACCAAACTACCAAAGCTCACCCTATCTTTATGGGAGCAATCCATCCAAAATAAAGCCGAAATTCCAACGTGGCTTGAGCTTGATTCCTACTTGACGGAGCGCCATCGAACTCTTGAAGCCGTCGATAGTTTCCGATCTGCCAATTTCATCCACGTCCAGTTCAAAGACACAAATCGAGTGGCAGAATTTCCAAAAATAAATTCCTTCAACACAAGGTTAGTTCCGATACCCAAAGGCTGCGATCTGTGTTCGAAGAAGAACCATCCCGTGCGTATATGTCCACGCTTCCTACAAATGACGGTAAACGATCGCCTAGCCTATATTCAAAGGAAGCAGTTGTGCTCTAATTGCTTTGCAAGTAGCCATCAATTCCGGGATTGCACAAGCGCTCGCAACTGTCTCACTTGCCAAGATCGGCATCACACATTGCTGCATCGAAACAGCGGTCCTACTAGACGGAGAATGTTTACGTCAAAAAGGGCGTTTAATTTCAGGAAGCAGTGTCGAGCGGCAGTTTTCATCCAGATGTCTTCATCTCGCGCGCTCCCACAGCCGTCCGATCTCCCTCTCCATCTCTCCCCTAAGTCTCCGCTTCGCTCTGGAGCGCTTAAGCTAAGTTAGGCTTAATGAGTTCTTATTTCCAAGTGTACGAATAAACACCTATGCCCGTCGCGCAAAAACCCCAAACTACACCCGTGTTTTTTGCGTACCCTCCGTTCCTGGGACTTTACCTATTTCAGCGATCAAGACACCCCGCCACCAAAAGAATAGGAGCTGTCATTGATACAGCTAAGGGAGTTATTAAATATAATGGAAAAGAAGAAAAATTATATTATGATAACGGAAACATTTTAAACCAACATTCTTTGAGAGAAGAAAGAAACACCATTCTTCCATTAAAAGAATTTATATTAAAAAAATACTTTGATGAAAAGGCTCAAATCATATGTGAAATGGATAATCAAAGCGAATTTAGTTTGAGATATACAAATCCTGAACACGCCGTCGTTAAAAAATCCGACAAAAATAAAAGTTTGGAATTCAAAAATTCCGAACACGCCGTCGTTGAAATATCCGACAAAAATAAAAGTTTGGGAATTAAAAATCCTGATCGCGCCGTCGTTAAAGAATCCGACCAAAATAAAAGTTTGCAATTAAAAAATTCTGAACATGCCGTCGTTGAATTATCCGACAATCAAAAAATAAACAACATAAAAATATCATCTGCAGGTCAAGGAAAAGATCTGGAGAATGAAATATTAAATATTATCAATGAAGAGCATTCCAAAATAAATATGCAGATTCCTTTAGGACAGATATACGCGGTGAAATAAACACCGTAAATGATAGGTCCATTTACAGCAAAAATACTCCATCAGCTTCAGATTTTGTAAATTCTGAAATAAGTCGAACGATAAAAGATGAAATTATAAGGCCAGGTAGAAGTCCTTATAATTCCCCTGTACTAGTGGTACCAAAAAAGGGTTTCAATGAAGATGGAACTTCAAAGCTCAGACTCGTAATTAATTATAAAAAACTTAATGAAAATACTATACCTGATAGACATTCAATGCAGGACCCTTCAGTGATTTTGTCAAATCTTGGAAAGCCCAAATCTGGATTTCATCAGATTCTCATGAATGAACCAGACATTCAGAAAACCTCATTTTCAATAAACAATGGGAAATACGAATTCCTAAGAATGCCTTTCGGTTTGACAAACGCTCCAAGAATATTCCGACGAGCGATGGATGATATTTTAAGAGAACAACTGGATAAACATGACATTATTATATTTTCAAAAACAATCGAACAACATTACAAAGATTTAATTGTCATAATAAAAGTTTTGCTGAACGCAAATAAGAAAATTTCGATTGAAAAATCAAAGTTCTTTTAATTAGAAACAAACTTTCTCGGTTACGTTGTTTTTCACAATGTGATCAAAACCGATCCCGAAAAAATTTCTACAGTTATAAAATATCCGATCCCTAAAAATATTCGACAGCTTAGAAGCTTCCTAGGCCTTACAGGATATTACAGAAAATTTGTGCAAAATTACGCAAAGATAGCTAAACCTTTAACAAAACATTTAGACGGCCAAAACGGCAAAACATCTAAAAAAGCATCACGTAAAACTTTAATACAGTTTGATGATTCAGCTGTGAGAGCTTTTAACGAGCTCAAAGAAAATTTAATTGCACAAGTAGAGCAAGTACAACCGGACTATAATAAAAAATTAGCCTGATTTTTTGAAAATGCTTAGAAACATGCATTTTAGCCATATTTTTCTCTTTTTCATACAAATTTTTTCCGACAGTGTCACCTTTAAAAAATCATAAAAAATGTAAGCAAAATGATTTTTGAAAAATTCTTTTTGCAGTTACTATTATTTTTGTCTGAAGAAACTTTTTGCATCAAAAAATTTAAGTTTTCAAGTCGAGGAAAAAAGTTCAAAAAGGACATTTTCACACAAATTCGTCCTTTTCAATAAGTACTGAATGTGTTAAGAAATGTATTGTATCATTCAAACGGCATTTAAATTACCTTTCCATTGATGCCAAAGTTAACAAGATGTAAGTTCAAATTATGAATATATTTAACTTTTTTATTGTGAAAATACTTTTGACCACCCTTGTATATATATACAACATCGAGATCTACACCGATCACTAACATCTTTTACTCTCTATTTCTCAAGAAGATTCCAATATTGAAATGAAAAGATGGTATTTGTTTGTGGGGAAGACAACAAATATGCCACCCTTATATTTATAATTAATAACGCACGAATAGGTTACATTAAAATGTATAGCGTTTATTCGGAGCGGCAGACGGACTGTGAATGTGTAAAAAGCTTGGCTCCAAGATCGTCATATAGACATATGCAGGCTTACAAAGTAGTTGCTGAATAGATAAGCGACAGCTTTAGTGGTATAAGAAAGAAGGCGAAAGATAAGCAGAGAGCGCTGCAGGTGCCGTCGTACACCTATGCGCGCATGACTAGGTGCTGGCGATCTGCTCCGAACATACTCCCCCCGTTGGAAGAGGTAAGGTTCCAACTATCTCGGAATCGATGGGCAGAACGGATAGCTTGGCGACGGCTCTCTTGATCAGACCCATAGCTGTGCGAACCATAGCTACTCTGATGACTACGTCCCCGCCGGGTATGACTTCCTGGATGCACCCAAGCTGCCATCTCAAGGGTGGAACGTTGTCCTCCTTCAGCAAAACTATGCGTCCAACCTTGATGTTAGACGTTTCGACGCGCCATTTGCTCCTCTCTTGAAGTAGGGACAAATACTCGCTGCTCCACCTTTTCCAGAAATGTTGCTGCATCTGGGTAACCCTCTGCCATCTGCTGAGGCGGTCTTCGCGGAGATGAGTAATGCCAGGCTCAGGAAACTTAGCGTAGCTGGAACCCTTCAGGAAATGCGCCGGTGTTAGCACCTCAAGGCTTTCATTTTCTGAAATTGGACAGAGTGGACGGGAGTTAAGGATGGCAGAAATCTCATATGCAAGAGGTCTTAATTCATCGATGGCTAAGATGGATGCACCGACGACTCTGTAGAAGTGAAATTTAGCTGACTTCACAGCGGCCCCCCATAAACCACCGAAGTGCGGGGCACGCGGAGGGATGAACTTCCAATCGATCCCATCAGCTAAACAGACGGAAGATATCGATGCTGTGTGCTGCTTGCTCAAAAAGAGCTCTTTCAGCTCGGCAAGCTCTCTCTTTGCACCGACAAAGTTTGTAGCATTGTCGCTCCAAATGGTACGCGGACTGCCTCTAAGGCTGATGAATCTCCTCAGCGCTGCGATGAAAGAATCCGTCGTGAGATCCTGGACCACTTCCAAATGAGCAGCCTTCGTGGAAAAACAGACAAAGACGGCGATATAGCACTTGTGGGGTGCCTTATTTCTGGCCTCTGCCTTATGATAGAATGGCCCACAATAGTCCACTTCTGTGGTATGAAAAGCTGAATTAGGCTGCACTCTATTTGCTGGAAGGCTACCCATGACGTGCTCCCAAGTAACAGGCTTCATTCGGAAACATCGGACGCATTTGTTGATAACGCTGGCGACGAACTTGCGGCCTCCAATCGGCCAGTACCTTTGCCGTAATGCGGCAAGCAGCGCCTGCGATCCTCCATGCAAATATTTCTCATGATAATAAACGATGATCGCCTTGGTGACTGGATGATCCTTGGGCAACAGTATCGGATGCCTCGTATCGTAGTCCAAGTTTGCGTTCTGAAGCCTTCCACCCACGCGAAGTAACCCATCGGAGCCGAGTATAGGCCTAAGCGAAACCAGCTTGCTTTTCTGTGGAAACGGCTTGCCCTGGCTAAGAGATCCATACTCCTTCGCCAAGTTAACCTGTTGGATGCTCCTCAGAAGAAGTACAGTTCCAGAGTTGATCTCCTCCACCGAAAGTCGACCTTTTAACGGCGCAGATTTGGCTCTGCAATTTGAAATGAATCGATAAATGTATGCAAATACGCGCTGCCACTTATCGAAAGAGTTGAGGAATTTGCAGTTTGATGAACTGTCTATGCAAACGGCCCCAATTAGAGCCACAGAACGGCGCTCTGGAAGATCATTTACTGAGTCTAGCAGGGACGGCCAATTTGACGAGCTTTGCAGAAGGAATGGAGGCCCGTTAGCCTAAAGGGAATGTTCCAACAATTCTCTTGGGGTACATCCTCGCGATACGACGTCTGCCGGGTTCAAGTTTGTAGGAACGTGATGCCAAGACATGTCTTTCGTCATCACCTGAATTTTCGCGATTCTGTTTGATACGAAAACGTTAAACTCCCTCGGAGGTTGCCGAATCCACGCCAACACAATGGACGAGTCTGACCAGCAATGAAAGGTGCACTCGAAATTTATGGCTTCCTTGGCGTTTACGATTAGCTCAGCCAATAAAAGCACTGCGGAAAGTTCTAATCTTGGAATTGTTAAGGCCTTCAATGGAGCTACCCTTGACTTGGCACAGAGCAGATGGACTTTCGATTCTGCATTTCATTTATATTGAAATTGGGTTGATAATCAGTAATACTGTGAGTCACAACCGCTGTGAATGCCGCACGATAGCTTGCATCCCGTGATTGCACAAGAATATCGACAGTTTTATCAGAGATCATGGAAGATTCTCCTATTCCAGAAATCGACGTTTGCGATCTTCTATGATTCAAGTTTAGTTGGCTAGCTAAGCGAGAGGTTATGAAGTTTAGCTGGGAGGCCGAATCTAAAATTGCTCGGCTAGGCATGAATGCTCCAATTCTATTTCTAACGTAGATAATAGCAGTTGGAAGCAAGACGTAGTCGATCTGCAAAATATTTAAGGTTTTGGGTGGAGGGCTTGGTATATGATGATCAGGATGCGATGATGTATGCGAACATGATACTAATGCTGATGAAGTAGATGGTAATGGCTGAGAGCTCGAGGATGGATCGCATGATGGAGATGAAAATGAGGTTGATGTTGCGGATGGGTCATGGTTCATGTGTAATAATGATGCGACAATACTTGCAGTGAGTCGACTTGCATTGCTGCAAACTATGCCCCTTGCGCAAACAGTTGAGGCATAGGTGCAACTTCTTTGCTTCTCTATATCGAAGATTCGAACTCAAATTTAAAAATCGAGAACACTTTGGCAAATAATGATCCCGTGCATCGCAAAATAAGCATGTCAAATGATTTGAGTTAGTAGCAGAAGCAATAAGTGTATTTTGGTTATATTTGTGCAAGTTTTTTCCCACCTGCTTTTCTCGACCTACAAATACGGCTAAATTATTTCTAAAATTAAAAACAAAGTTACAATATCCACAAATTTACTCCAGCAAATCGTCTGCAATTTAGTTGTGCAGTTGACAAACAAACGCAACGACAAACAAACATAAGAGAAGTCTTTACAATTCCCGCAACGTTATTCCGCTATTCGCACCCCAGATATGTACAGTGTACATACATACGTATATCGATATTTTCGCCAGTGCACTGTGGGTCAAGGGCTCACAATAAATGTTCCTTCCAAACAAACAAAATTAAAGTCCGTAATTCTTTACATAAGTCCGACCAACCGACATAATAAATATTTATGACTTTGCCTATCCGACAGTGTGACCGTATATATTTACAATCTTGATTGGTTCCTAAATTCCAATTGGATTCTAGCCCGTTTCCATACTTCTGAATTACAAATTATAAATTATTTTACGTCATGGCAACATCAGTAAAATCCGCTTTAACCCGATTTATGGCCACAGCTGACTGTCTGATCCACTTTGAGGCCACTGTGAACGCTCCAGGTGCTCCTACCCCAACGTTATCCGCCTGTAAAATCCGACGCGATCACTTAAATTCCTTGTGGCAAACGGTAAAGGCAGCATACGACACATGCTCCGACTGTATTACAACTGCAGGCGAGGGCGCCGCAGACACAAAATCCATACTAAAATCCAAGTATTACCAAACGTACTCCACCTATGAAATGTTTGCAGCGCAGCTCATGGAACAAGTCCAAAAAGGATCCTCCCAAATACCTCAACCACCAGTAACTCCGTCCCAAAATTCCACGTCTTATGGCTGTCGGCTCCCTCCTATCGACACAGAGGTTTTCTCTGGCGATTATCTTCGCTGGCCGACTTTCCGGGACCTTTTCACGGCAATATACATAGACAATCCGAGTCTAACGCCCGTTGAAAAATTATTCCACTTAAATTCAAAAACAAGTGGCGAAGCTCACTCCATAGTTTCGAGATCCCCACTCACCAATGATGGCTTTCGCTCAGCCTGGAAAAACCTAACTTAGCGTTTCGAAAATAAGCGATTGCAGGTGAACAGTCACCTGAAAACACTTTTCAATGTGCAATCCATAGCACAGGAGTCGGGAGCAGCCTTAAAGGAACTTCAATCCACTTTTCAACGTTGCTAAACTTTCTTAAGACTTTCCGGTGTTAATATTGAGAATTGGTATCCTATCCTGGTTTATATGTGCTCGACCAAACTACCAAAGCTCACCCTATCTTTATGGGAGCAATCCATCCAAAATAAAGCCGAAATTCCAACGTGGCTTGAGCTTGATTCCTACTTGACGGAGCGCCATCGAACTCTTGAAGCCGTCGATAGTTTCCGATCTGCCAATTTCATCCACGTCCAGTTCAAAGACACAAATCGAGTGGCAGAATTTCCAAAAATAAATTCCTTCAACACAAGGTTAGTTCCGATACCCAAAGGCACCCTAACACCCATAACGCTAAAATCTGTCTACCGCCGGTAGGTGGCGCATTTCAATCTCGCTTTGCTGCTTGCTTATCTCCATTTCCCTTTGGTCCATTTAGCTGAGTAAAGGGTATCTGATAGTCGAGGCACTCGACTATAGCGTTCTTCCTTGTTTTAAATTTGATTCTTTTGTGATGGCTCTTGACAATTGTTTTCAGATACTTCATATATTAAACCGAAGAATCATCCGACTCGTGTTTAGTGTGGTGCTTGTTAAAATTGTATTTCCTCAAAATTTTTACCAAACATGTTTTCAAAATTACCAGTGGGACGAACAAATTGTGCAAGTCCCTTTAGTGTTTTGGACACACACCAAAGCTGTGGGCAGTGTGCTTCTTTTGAGTCCCGGTGACTGTGTTGATAAGTTGCTGTTTTGCGTCTGGTTGACCAAAGTTGAGCTTCATCCAGAATTTTGAGGACTGGCCTGTGCAGTGTCCGCAGGAGCAATTGACATGGAATCCATGTTTCGCTCTCTAGCTAATGGACATACAAATACAAAATACTACATTTACTATTAGTAGGGCATTTCTTTGCTTAGCCATTTTACAATATTGGTAGAAGTTGCTTTTTATTTAAATAAGTATAAATTAAGTTTCTCACTAGTGAATTAATTAAAAACAAGAAAGGAAGTAACCTTCGGCAAGCCGAAGCTTATATACCCTTGCAGCTATAATTATTAAATTTAAAAACACAAAATATGATATTCCCAATAGTATAAGATAATATGTCAAAAAACACCGAAGCTATAATATGTTTCATATTATTTTCCTACCAATTTTCCGATCGTTCCTATGGCAGCTATATGATATAGTCGTCTGATTTTGATAAAATTAAATTCGAAATTCAGAACTAATTAAAAAATGTTATTTCCAAGCGTAGGAGGTTATATGTTAAAAAACACCGAAGCTATAATTTGTTTCATATTATTTTCCTACCAATTTTCCGATCGTTCCTATGGCAGCTATATGACATAGTCGTCCGATTTTGATAAAATTAAATTCGAAATTCAGAACTAATTAAAAAATGTTATTTCCAAGCGTTGGAGGTTATATGTTGAAAAACATCGAAGCTATAATTTTTTTTTATATTATTTTTCCACAAATTTTCCGATCGTTCCTATGGCAGCTATATGATATAGTCGTCCGATTTCGATAAAATTTAATTCAAAATTCAAGATTATTTAAAAATTGTTATTTCCAAGCTTAGGAGTTTATATGCTAAAAAACACCAAAGATATAATTTTTTTTCATTTTTTTGTCCGATTATTCCTATGGGAGCTATAAGATATAGTTGTCCGATCCGGCTGGTTCCGACTTATATACTACCTGCAACAGATATAAGACTTGGGAAAGTTTCAGCCCGATAGCTTTAAAACTGAGAGACTAGTTTGCGTAGAAACGGACGGACAGACGGACAGACGGACATGGCTAGATCGACTCGTCTAGTCATGCTGATCAAGAATATATATACTTTATGGGGTCGGAAACGTCTCCTTCACTGCGTTGCAAACTTCTGACTGAAATCAATATACCCTCTGCAAGGGTATAAAAATATTAGTTCTTAATAATGTACTAACTCTGATCAAGATCATTCCCAGATAAATCTTGAACGTGAAATAAAAACTTTTCTGAAAAATAAATTGTTTTCAAATGGCGAAAAGTACCTGACTAGCCCCTTGAAGCAAATCATTGTGGTGTTTTAAGTATTGAATAAGTTTCAAACACTGGTAATTTTAAAATCATGTTTGGTAGCAATTTCGAAGAAATACAATTTCAAGAAACACCACACTAAGCACGAATCGGATGAGTATCTTAGGTTTAAGATATGAAGTATCTGATAACAATTGTCAAGAGCCATTACAAAAGAATCAAATATAACAAGAAAGGAAGTTAGCTTCGGCAAGCCGAAGCCTATATACCCTTGCAGCTATAATTATTAAATTTAACAAGAAAGGAAGTTAGCTTCGGCAAGCCGAAGCTTATATACCCTTGCAGCTATAATTATTAAATTTAAAAACACAAAAAATGATATTCCCAATAGTATAAGATAATATGTCAAAAAACACCGAAGCTATAATTTGTTTCATATTATTTTCCTACCAATTTTCCGATCGTTCCTATGGCAGCTATATGATATAGTCGTCCGATCTTGATAAAATTAAATTCGAAACTCAGAACTAATTAAAAAATGTTATTTCCAAGCGTAGGAGGTTATATGTTAAAAAACACCGAAGCTATAATTTGTTTCATATTATTTTCCTACCAATTTTCCGATCGTTCCTATGGCAGCTATATGATATAGTCGTCCGATTTTGATAAAATTAAATTCGAAATTCAGAACTAATTAAAAAATGTTATTTCCAAGCGTAGGAGGTTATATGTTAAAAAACACCAAAGCTATAATTTGTTTCATATTATTTTCCTACCAATTTTCCGATCGTTCCTATGGCAGCTATATCACATAGTCGTCCGATTTTGATAAAATTGAATTCGAAATTCAGAACTAATTAAAAAATGTTATTTCCAAGCGTTGGAGGTTATATGTTGAAAAACACCGAAGCTATAATTTTTTTCATATTATATTTCCACAAATTTTCCGATCGTTCCTATGGCAGCTATATGATATAGTCGTCCGATTTCGATAAAATTTAATTCAAAATTATTTAAAAATTGTTATTTCCAAGCTTAGGAGTTTATATGCTAAAAAACACCAAAGATATAATTTTTTTTCATTTTTTTGTCCGATTATTCCTATGGGAGCTATAAGATATAGTTGTCCGATCCGGCTGGTTCCGACTTATATACTACCTGCAACAGATATAAGACTTTTGGGAAAGTTTCAGCCCGATAGCTTTAAAACTGAGAGACTAGTTTGCGTAGAAACGGACGGACAGACGGACATGGCTAGATCGACTCGTCTAGTCATGCTGATCAAGAATATATATACTTTATGGGGTCGGAAACGTCTCCTTCACTCCGTTGCAAACCTCTGACTGAAATCAATATACCCTCTGCAAGGGTATAAAAACACAAAAAATGATATTCTTAATAGTATAAGATAATATGTCAAAAAACACCGAAGCTATAATTTGTTTCATATTATTTTCCTACCAATTTTCCGATCGTTCCTATGGCAGCTATATGATATAGTCGTCCGATTTTGATAAAATTAAATTCGAAATTCAGAACTAATTAAAAAAGGTTATTTCCAAGCGTAGGAGGTTATATGTTAAAAAACACCGAAGCTATAATTTGTTTCATATTATTTTCCTACCAATTTTCCGATCGTTCCTATGGCAGCTATATGACATAGTCGTCCGACTTTCATAAAATTGAATTCGAAATTCAGAACTAATTAAAAAATGTTATTTCCAAGCGTTGGAGGTTATATGTTGAAAAACACCGAAGCTATAATTTTTTCATATTATTTTTCCACAAATTTTCCGATCGTTCCTATGGCAGCTATATGATATAGTCGTCCGATTTCGATAAAATTTAATTCAAAATTCAAAATTATTTAAAAATTGTTACTTCCAAGCTTAGGAGTTTATATGCTAAAAAACACCAAAGATATAATTTTTTTTTCATTTTTTTGTCCGATTATTCCTATGGGAGCTATAAGATATAGTTGTCCGATCCGGCTGGTTCCGACTTATATACTACCTGCAACAGATATAAGACTTTTGGGAAAGTTTCAGCCCGATAGCTTTAAAACTGAGAGACTAGTTTGCGTAGAAACGGACGGACAGACGGACAGACGGACATGGCTAGATCGACTCGTCTAGTCATGCTGATCAAGCATATATATACTTTATGGGGTCGGAAACGTCTCCTTCACTGCGTTGCAAACTTCTGACTGAAATCAATATACCCTCTGCAAGGGTATAAAAATATAGATTCCGAAACCTCCTTAAAATTCTTGTAAATGCAAAGGTTCAGTTCCTATAACAAGAATGTGTGTTCAACTGATTTTCAATGGCCTTTTTTTCTGTAGCTCCCATTGATTTTGGAAATCTTTTACGGCTTTTGAATGTACCACCCAACTGTTGATGGAGTCCTGTATTGTAGCTACCCGTAATCGAAATTCTTTTCCATCGTCTTCAATTCTCCGGTTAGTTGGTTTTAGGATGCAACTTATCAGTGCAAAGCAAATATAGTCCAATGAACCTGTAAAAAGTGTCAAAAATAATTAATATGTAAATTAAAAATATTAGTTCTTAATAATGTACTAACTTTGATCAAGATCATTCCCGGATAAAAAAAAGCTGTTATAATACTTGTCATTAAAAAAAATCTTAGTGTCCTTTCGCAAAGTTGTCAGTTTAAACTGCTTTTCCGGATGCGAGTTTTAAAGTTTATACTCATCAGGCATTAAAATTATGTTTTACGAATCTAATGTCGGACAAATTTTTTTTTTTACAGACATGAAGTTTACTCATATACGACAGCTCAAATTTTAACTACTTATTCACGCATGTATGCTTACAAATTTATATCCATGATATTGTTTATATAATGAAAATTCATCCAATATTGATTCCAATTCGCAATTGCCACTAAGAATGAACTGTTTGATAAACTTCCGTTTAGCTCCAACGCCCGATTTTTTTCAAACTTTCCATATCAACGTGTTTTTGGGTCCTGATTACGGGAAAAATAGTCGAAGTTGGCGCAAAAAACGGGATCTTGGAAAAAAACGGCAAAACCGTAAAAATTTTTTGTTTTATGCTGTTTTTTCCGATAATATAAGGAGAATCAAAAAAAGTCTCAGACAAAAACTCATACCTAAAATATTGAGTCTTCCTGGCGGTCGATGCGGCGTAATTTGTCTCGTGGGGGCGTTCACAAATTCAAGTTGGACGAGCATCTTTGCGAATTTTTGTGGCGACGACGGGCTACAAAGCTTAAGCTTGACCAGTTTTCATTAATATTGAAAGAAATTAGGAAAGTATATCCCGGAAACTAATTTAATTGTTTTGCTGTTTAAAAATGAAAAAACGCCAAAAAAAAAAACAAATTTACAAAATGTCAAAAAAACAAAATTTACAAAAAGCGAAAGAAAAGTCAGGTACACACAAACATACTGAAGTCCAAGGAGCGGAGGAAGTAAAGCGCCGCAGTCAAAAATTTTTTTAACAAAAATCGCCGCGACGGTTTTTTTCTTTCAAACCTTGTGAAAATGTTATCTTACTTAGCGTTTTTAACGAAAACTATTAGTTTTACAGAAGAAATGTATTAAACATAAATTACTCATTTCTTTAATAGCATTCACTTCACCCGTTTATTGAGCATATCATTGAAAGCGGGTGTTAATACGACCTCTACGACCTCTACGACCTTTTGAGCGCCGCTCGTTGAAGTGTAGTTGTCTTCTAATACTTGCTTATATTTCTCTACCAGCTTCTTTAGTCCTGATAGTCTTGAGGCATACTTATCTTCAGTGGGTAATGCCTTGCTTCTTCATCTAGGTCACAACACTGTTGCCAGAGATCGTTCCACAGGCTTAGCTTACCGGAATAAAAGTCGTCTCGGTGGCGTCGTTTGACAGAATCCTTGCCATAATTCTTTATGAGCTGTTGGATTTGTACGTGTAGCTCATTTTGGTGTTCTATCAGTCGATTGTGTAAATCGACTCTTGAGTGTCTTGTTTCCTCTATAAATGAAGTTGACATAATGTGTGACGTTAAAACTCGTGTTTGGGAGCGAAGAATCCTGTGGAGCTGTATAAAACTGTGAGTCCTGTAAAGTTCGACGATGCACGGTATTCTGTGAAGCTGGATAAGCTCTGGTTCCAACTTGGGTGATTGATCCTGTGAACTGGATGAAGCTGTGTATCCTGTGAAGCTGGATTAAGTTGCATATCCTGTGAGGCTGAATTAAGCTGTGTATCCTGGGAAGCTGTATTAAGCTGTGTATCCTGTAAAGCTGGATGAGCTGTTTCCCAGGGCGGGTGGATATAGTGTAAACTCAACGGTACTCCTCACCAGTTAGATGTTCAGCTTTGGATTGGAAGGGGGTTGCAAGAGTTTGATCTGTTACGAATGCCCTCCACATAGAAAGATTCACATAGAGAAACAACGACGAATCTTTAGAAAGGGGGAGGGGTGCATGTGACTAACCAGACTAATACTGGTAAAGGCTGAAGAAAATGAATTTCGGCAATTCTCGGGTGTCGCGTGGCCAGAACAACGGCCACGATCAACCTACTGGTAACCATACTCCAGTAGCTGGCAAAGTGCAACAGCCTGCCGTTGACTCCCAAGATAGCAGATATCGAGGAATAGTAATCCTAGCTGGGAACACCTAGGTGAACCGATCCATACCGGCAGCCAAGTAAAAGCTTTAGTCTGGTATAAAAGACCTTAGACAAATAGTGAAAGAGAGAGAATCCATTCGTGTGTCTTGCTGACGGAAGCCGGCAGCTCCGAGGGAAGACGACTTTCCCTGGGGTAGTCGTCTACGGAGTCTTCTGCCACCAGGACCAGCCACCATATCCAACAGTCCTTGAGGAGGACACAAATCGCAGCTCGAAAGGTTCTGATGTGTCGGACCAGCGCCGCCATTATCATCAAAGAACGTGGAGAGGATCAACAATAAGGACGACATCTGTCATACTGTGATGTTTGTAGCCGGATGCTCCCCATGCTCCTGAAAATTGTTCAGCTGTAGGAGCCATCCGTTCAGAGGCGTAGCGACCAATAGCATACGTAGGAGAAAGTAGTGATGCAATATAAATGTGTTAATCGAGCCAACCAAAGTGAACTCACGCATAACCAAAGACCAATATCCTCAAGTAAAACAATTAGAGAACAAGTGTAAATCAACAAAAAAAACATTGGAAGCATTCAAACATGCACTGAAATACATTTAAACCAACCGAACCGATAGACAAAGTGCGAATCATGATGAACAGCCGTTGAAGAAGTCGCATGCCTCTGGCATAATATAACTATGTATTTTGTGTTTAAGTAAATTGGTATATTTAAGAACAGCCGTATTTTGCTGCACGTATATTTATATATATATATATCCAATATAATATTTTCCAAAGCCCAGGATCCGGAGCGTCGAGATCTCATCGCCCAGGATGTAAAGAGGGGGTAAGTTTGTCGGAACACGGTTCCTTTCTTATAAACATACATAAGTTAACACCCAGAATGCTAAATGCTCAAGTAAGAGTATCGCCACACGCGCAAAATCCCAAACAAAAACAAATTGGTTATGAGCGCGAGAAAAGCATAAGCACCAATTTCCCAACAGTAACCCTATACTGGCCAGAACGTTGCCCAATAGGCCCCCAATTGAGTTCAGCAGCCACGTGCGCTGAGCTTGCACTTCCCACCTTACGATCGTGCGAAAGCTTCAACGCTGGGTGATTGAACCCAACGCCGAGTGCATTTGGCAACAACAATTATTGCCAAATTAAGTTGACCAATCAGAATAAGAAATGGTCAACTGCACCGCGGCAGCAGCAATATCAGCGACAGCAACCAATTAGGACCGACCACATCAACAACAGCAGCGACGTTCAATGACGATAGCAGAGAACGTCAGCAGAGGCAGCAGCAGCAGCAGCAGCAGCGGCAGAAACGGCAGCAGCACCTAGGTTACATTATTAATTATTAACATAAGAAAAGTTAGTTGTAAATCTGAACTCAAATAATAAAGTTTGTATTTTTTTAAATAAAATACTATCTAAACTTTTAACTGGCGCCCGAACAGGGACCTGATATAAAAGTTCGCGAAAGATACAAGTTCCGCGCTTCGCGACGAGCAGTAAAAAAATCCTGCCGGTTCGGTAAAATTATCCTGCCTAATCCGTACGAAAAAACCCGACCACCGAAGCCCGGAAGTGCCACAATTAAAGTGCCGTTCCAGAAAACGCTACAAAGTGACACTCCTGCAAATAGGACTTGTACCTGGTGGACATATCAGGCCAAACTTTATCGCTGTGATTCCCTTTAGTATCCGTTCGGAGGGAACGTGCAAACAAAGGTGTAAGGGAGGTGCCCTAGTAGACCCGCATTCTGGAGAAATCGCTGCAACGTGGGACAAAAAGGAAAAACACCAAGATTACCGGCACGAGAGCACACCGAGATATGATTATTTTGTAAGCATAAAATTAAGCAAATATTCCAAACAAAAAAAGGAAACAATAATTGTCAAGCGACAAACCAATACCGTGAAAAGGAAAAGTGTAATAACTAACGAATAATTAAATTGATAAACAAAGAATCAAAGAATTTTAAAATTAAATTAAATCGATCGCAAAAATTTTTACAAAATAATCGTTACCTATCAAATTTAAAGAAAAATATTTAAGGATTAAAAATCTATATTAAGAATTAAGAAAACACAGAGCACTTAAATTCTAAGCTCTAAATCAAACCTTATAATTTTTACAGCACGAAATAATTAATTATTTTCATTCCAAATTCTGAGTAACTATCAGAAACATTTTTTTAAAATATAAATTCATCCTTTTAATCTACTGTTCAAATATCGTGATCACAAAAAAATAACTAAAATGCCCGACCAAGATTTAGCAGACAGACTAGGAAACCTTACAGGCCCTTTCGCAACTACCAATGCGCGACTTATGACCGAGAGGGATATCGAAGGAATAATAAAAGGTGTCTTAGAAACCAAATTAAGTGGCTTGGTGAAAGAAATAATTAAACCCAATAATGATTTTTCGCAATATACAGACCAAACAATTAAACGAAAACTAGCACACAACCTTAGTGAATTAGACAAAATACCGGACATTGTACGATCGCTTAGGGAATTTTCAGGAAACAAAAGTGAATATTCCTCATGGAAAAAGAGTGTAGCACGAGTTTTAAAAATCTACCACTAGAAACAATCAAACACCTAAAAACATTTACTCAGGAAAACCGCCTACACTACCACCAAGAACTCACCAACCGTTCCGAATGGTAGGAGCGAAACAAAATTTGCATCCCCATTTATACCACAACCCTAAACAGATGCAAGTAGTAGCCGCAACCGGGAAATTCCCCTTCACACAAACCACCTAACCTAATTATTACAATCAAGCTAATTCAGGCCAAGCAAGACAATTAACACCCTATATTTCCCCGACACCGCCCCCCCGACCCCAACCAAAAGCAATACCTATGGAAGTTGATCAATCAATTCGATCGCGTCATATTAATTATATGAATAAGCCGGAGAACAACGATTATTCTGGGAAACGACCACTCAGCACTTCTAATGTTCAGAACACTAGCAAGATGCCAAGACAATTTCATATTCAAACCGAGTCCGAAACTACTACACAAAAGGAAACGCAAAAAGATACAACTGCAGAGCAGGAATATTACGAAATGGCAGAACATAATAACATAGGCGAACTTCAAGAAGAATTTACTTGGCAAACTGATACAGAACAACAAGAATACATTGACATGTCCGAGCTCTATTTTTTAGAATAAATCGTTCCTCACTACCTTATTTTAAAGTAACGACGGGGAACGGAAAAATCTTGAAATTTTTAATAGACACAGGCTCAAACCAGAATTACATCCAACCACAACTGGTACCAAACCCAAAACCAAACGAGAAAAACTTTTCAGTTAGTCTGTGGGAGGCAACAATAATATTACACAACACACGATTCTTAAACTCCCCAATATCTCAGATAAACCAATGAAATTTTTTCTACTAGATACACTAAAAACATTCCATGGCATATTAGGCAACGATACAATGAAAATTTTAGGCGCAATTATAGATGTCAAAAACGATACACTCATTCTTGAAAACAAAAGAAAAATTAAAATTCACCAATTAGCCGCACAAGCCGTTAACACAATAGGACCACCAGTCAGTCATATGACCGAGTCACAAAAAATAATTATAAAAAACCTTGTACAAAGCCACAAAAACTTATTCGCCGACCCAGACACAAAATTAGCATACACAACTAAAGTAGTAGGAGAAATAAGAACTTCATCAGACTCCCCAGTCTATGGAAAACACTACCCATACCCAGCTTCACTAAGACAGGAAGTAGAAAAACAAATAAACGAAATGCTCGAAGATGGCATTATTAGACCCTCACGTTCTCCGTATAATGCACCCGTTTGGGTAGTTCCAAAAAAATTCAGGTCAGTCCGAAGGAAAAAAGTATAGAAACAGGAAACTCAACGACGTCACTATCTCTGATCGGTACCCTATCCCAGAGATTGGCGAAATTATCGCACAGCTAGGGGATAATAAATACTTTTCAGTGTTAGACCTTAAAAGTGGATCTCATCAAATCCCATTAAAGGACACGGATATCGAAAAAACAGCCTTTGCAGTAAACGGTGGAAAATATGAATTCACCAGGCTCCCATTTGGTCTAAAAAACTCGCCATCTATTTTCCAAAGAGCCTTGGACGACATCCTGAGGGAATACATAGGGAAAATTTGCTATGTGTACGTGGACGACATAATCGTTTTTAGCAAAAACGAAGTACATAGAACACGGTCAGAACCTCGAAAAAGTATTTTCAACCCTACAAAATGCCAACATGAGGGTACAAATAGAGAAATGTCATTTTTTCAAACACGAAGTAGATTTTTTAGGGTATACCATCTCACAAGACGGAGTTAAGACAAATATTGACAAAATAAAAGCAATTGCAAAATTTCCGATTCCGAAAACGGACAGGGCATGACAGGGTATTATAGAAGATTTATTAGAGATTATGCAAAAACTGCAAAACCACTAACCATTCTCCTCAGAGGAGAAGAAGGTCGCATATCAAAAAATAAATCAAGCAGGACAGCTATTAACTTAGACAAGGAAGCAATAAATGCTTTCGAAAAATTAAAAAATACACTTATCTCCCGAGGCGTCACCCTAGCATACCCAGATTTTGGAAAAGAATTTCAGCTTACAACCGACGCGTCAAGTTATGCGATAGGCGCAGTCTTAGAACAAAACCATAGACCAATAACATTTATCTCACGTACACTCAGAAAAACCGAAGAAAATTACGCAACAAACGAAAGGGAAATGTTAGCCATCGTGTGGGCACTTCAAAGCCTAAGACATTATCTTTACGGATATTCGAAAGTGGTAATATACACAGACCACCAGCCCCTAAGTTTTTCAAATAGTGTCAATAACCATAACGCGAAACTAAAACGATGGAGAGACCTTATTGGCGAATATAATCACGAAATTAAATACAAGCCAGGAGCAGCTAATATATTAGCTGACGCACTTTCTAGGGCCCCGGCCGAAATAAATTCACTCAGCTCCACAGTAACCATTCATAGCGACGAAAGCTCATCTCACAATCTTATATTTTCTGTAGAAGCTCCCATTAATGTTTTCAAAAATCAATTATTCCTACTCATGGACGAAACGGACTCAGATACTTTTGAAATTCCATTCCCAACCTACCATAGACACATAGTAAAAAGAAGAGAGTACACAGAAGAACAAATAATAGCAATCCTAACATGCAGACTAGATCCCAGATTAATAAACGGAATTTTTACTTCCGAAGAAGTAATGGGAAAAATACAAAATATTTATCCCACATATTTCAGTTCATATAAAGTAAGGTTCACGCGAAAACAAGTAGACGACGTCACGTCCGAATTACAACAAAATGAATTAATAACTCTAGAACACAAGAGAGCGCATAGAGATGCGAAAGAAAATAAAATACAAATACTTAAGAATTATTTTTTCCCGCAAGCCCAAAAGAAAATTCAAGCAATAGTTCAGTCCTGCCAGATCTGTAAAGAATCTAAATACGATAGGCATCCGCCAAAGGGCGAAATTCAACCAACACCTATCCCCAAATATCCAGGAGAAATAGTCCATGTAGATATTTATATCACAGAAAAAACAGCGTATTAGCAGGTATTGACAAATTTTCCAAATACGCTCAAGTAAAAATTTTACAGTCAAGAGCAGCTGAGGATATTAAAAACCCCTTAAGAGAAATGCTTATAGCTTTCGGTATGCCGAAATGGATAATAATGGATAACGAACGTTCTTTAAGTTCTGCAGCTATAAAATTCATGCTTGAAGACCAACTTAAAATCTCAGTGCACACCACTGCCCCATACGCATCAACAAGTAGTGGACAAGTAGAAAGGTTCCATTCGACGCTATCCGAAATTTTAAGGTGCTTAAAAAAAGACAACGGGAGCACGGTATTTGAAGATTTACTTTTTCAGGCGGTCCAGGAATACAATAAATCAATACATTCAGTAACAAAAGAAAAGCCCATAGACATTTTTTTTAGAAACACAATCCCTAATACACCAGAAGATATAAGAAATCAACGAGAGGAAATAATACAAAAAATTCAAAAGAAACAACTTTATGACTTGGAATACCACAACAAAAACAAGAACCTACCAAAACATTTCAGGCCAGGCGAAATAGTACACGTTAAAATCGACAAAAGATTAGGGTCAAAACTAACACCTAGGTATAAAGAAGAAAAAGTAGCAGAAAATAAAAACACCACCATTAAAACTCAAAGCGGAAAAATAATTCATAAAAATAATATTAAAACATAATTTTTCAGACTATTTTTACCAACCTGCCTGGGTATTACCACGGTCCTCGACTATTCAAACTCCCAACTCATTTCACTTGAAACCGGACTAGCAGCCAAACAAGACGGAACGTTTAAAATCATCCACATTTTCAACTTGACCAGCTACGAAGAGACATTTACAATTTTAGAGGAATCATTTAAATCACTTACTTCATCTCACCCGCTTCAACCATATCTGTCGTACTAACTAAAACAAATCAAATCCGACTTACGCAGATTGCAAACACAAAAAAGACCAAAAAGAGCAATAGAAGCAATAGGGACAGCATGGAAGTGGCTGGCAGGATCACCAGATCACCATGATTATGAGGTCGTAGAAAATAAGATAAATGAACAGCTAGAAAATAATAACAGACAAGTAGTAATAAACCGGCTAATTAACGAAAAAATAAATCAACTCAGTAATGCCACAAATGCAATTATAAAATTTACTCAAAGCTCGGAAGGAATAATAGACCAAAAAGCCAATATTTTAAAATACAAAATACAACTAATTAAAGAAGAAATTACAAACATTCTGTAAGCAATAACTTGGGCAAAATCTAACACAGTGAACTCATTCATTTTCTCAGCAAAAGAAACCAACATTGTAGAATACATTTTTAAAGAAGAAAACAGGTTTTTTTTCGACATAGAAGAACTTTTAGAATTTGCTAAAGTCAAACTTGCCACCAACGGCCACGACCTCATTTACATTATTAGCCTACCAACAATTAATAAAGATACTTGCAGAACATTAAAAGTAAAAGCACTAAAAAAAGCCCATATAATTAACGATCTAAAATATGAAAATCTACTAGAATGTAAGAAACAGCTATTCGCAATAACAGAACCTTGCGAGGCACATAACGATAAAACTATTTGTAATTCCGAAAAATTGCTAGACTTAAGTAACGATACTTGCGTAAATGCTCTGCTCAGCCTTAAGGAACCAGTATGCAAAATGGTCAACAATCAACACATTCCCGATGTCGAGGAAATATTGCCAGGAACTCTACTGCTGAACGACTTTAGCGGATTTGTCTCGTTGGACGAAAAACTCTTAAAACTACAGGGCTCATTTATAATCCAATACAGGAACTCTACAGTAACAATTGGAGAAAACATCTACAAGTCAAAAGAAATTAGCACGGTCGAACCGGAACCCCCACTTTTTCAATTAACAGCGGAAAAGTCGAAAATAGATGAAGTACTGTCACTACAAATGGTCAAGGAACTTAACATAAACAACACAAGAGTACTAGAGAAACTCAGAAGCGAAGGAATTATAGATTCTCCCCTGAATTATGGATCCGCCATCATCCTATTTGTAGTTACCCTAGGACTGATCATACGATTCATGCGAAGGCGCAAACCAACAGAAGGCTTGCCAGCTCCAGCGAAAACAACTGAAGAGCCATCCCCTTCCGGATCTGTACTCTTTTACGTTGCGACCGAGGACAGTCGCGTTTAAGGGGGGAGGAGTTAACACCCAGAATGCTAAATGCTCAAGTAAGAGTATCGCCACACGCGCAAAATCCCAAACAAAAACAAATTGGTTATGAGCACGAGAAAAGCTTAGGCACCAATTTCCCAACAGTAACCCTATACTGGCCAGAACGTTGCCCAATAGGCCCCCAATTGAGTTCAGCAGCCACGTGCGCTGAGCCTTCACTTCCCACCCTACGATCGTGCGAAAGCTTCAACGCTGGGTGATTGAACCCAACGCCGAGTGCATTTGGCAACAACAATTATTGCCAAATTAAGTTGACCAATCAGAATAAGAAATGGTCAACTGCACAGCAACCAATTAGGACCGACCACATCAACAACAGCAGCGACGTTCAATGACGATAGCAGAGAACGTCAGCAGAGGCAGCAGCAGCAGCAGCAGCGGCAGAAACGGCAGCAGCACCTAGGTTACATTATTAATTATTAACATAAGAAAAGTTAGTTGTAAATCTGAACTCAAATAATAAAGTTTGTATTGTTTTAAATAAAATACTATCTAAACTTTTAACTCATATATTAATATCCGTGCAGTATCCTACACTTTTATAGACTACTATAAACTTTTCCAGCGGCGAGTATCAAACCTGTTGTTGTATATACAATTGCAAGAGCTTTCTGAGCGACGTTTTGTAGTCGTGAATAGTCAGCATTTCGCTGATGTGCACCTTCACAGGTGATAAATTCGATACTCTCCGCTAACCAAATATTGTCAATTAGTTTAATATCCATATGATTTAGCCAACATTATGTTATTCATCCACGGCACTCACCGATGTAAATATTATCCAATAAATTTGTAATTTAAAAGAATATCAAAACATGAAGTGATAGAGCTCTATTAAGGGGGTGTGCTGACGCGAGAGGTGGAGTAGGTCAAGAAGAATGACATAACTATTGACGGACAACCTTAACAATAGGGGATCGTAATGCGCGGCCCGCGACGATCCATTGGCACACGAATGTGTGAAGGGGAGGGAATATGGCCAAAACACAGCCCGATCGTATTGCGATCAAGCGACAGCTAAGCTTGTGGGGCATTGTGGACTGACGACTGACGAACTTTATAAACTAATATTATTTTCCAGGAACTTTTAATATTTATTCTCGTTATGTTGGAGGGGAGAGAGGCTTAGCAAGATCCCACGACCCGAATACGACGTAGCTTATGCCGGCAAATGGTGCCAGAATATCGGACGCCTCTCCTTCGGCCCGAGTCCCCGTCAGGACACGGGCACTAATGTGCCCACGTAACAGAATTGGCGCCCAACGCTAGGATTTTTCCTTTTCCTTAAGGAATTTTAACAGGGTCCACAATCTCGGTACCTTCGGTATCGGAGTCGATGTACCTAGGGATGGCAAAGCTTTCATCTTTATTTGCCATAAGTAATTTGACTGTTTTATAGAGCAGGGAACTTAAATAATTTTAAATATGCACCTACTTATTTGTTTTTGCCTTTTAATTAGTAACTGTAAAGTCCCCAACTTCTGTGACTGTCAGTGTTGAGTGGCCACTCAATCAGAACTTTGTCGCAGAATAGAGGCCTGACTTTGAAATGATTTTTTACATGAGAAATTCCCTGTTTTGTTCATGGACAAGTTTACCAGAATTTCCTTAAAACCAAGAACTATGAGTTATCCTTTTTATAATACTATACCTACAACTAATTGCCGACCGACTATTTGTTGAAATTAATGTAAATACAATTTGTAGGTGCTTTCTGGCCGACGCCCCACGACATACTAGGCATTTTCCAGGTCGTTTGATAGGTTCGAGTTTAGAAAGAGCAGGAGCGCAAGCATTACGGTAACGCATTTAGCAGTTGCGGTGCGGGTCTACTGTTCGTTTGTCGATCCAGGACAGAATGGGGGTGGGGGAACTGACAGGAAACGCAAAGCCGACGCCCCACAACGTACTAGGCATTTGTCTGGTCGTTTGCTTGGTTCGAGTCTTTGCGGTTTCCCTTGACCATATTTGGGCGGTGGACGAATTTTAGTTTCTCTGGCCGACGCCCCACAACGTATAAGGCTAGTTGGTCAGGTCGTTTGCTTGGTTCGAGTCCAGAGAAATAGGAGACGGTTGTGGAGCCCGAGAATGATCGGTCAAACAACTTGTTTTCCGACGACTGGCGGGAGGGGGTTTTTGGACAGATCCCTGATCTTAACGCAGCTAGTTTCCGTTTGGAACATTTGAGCTGTCTAGAAAAGGGAAAATAAAAGCATGTTAGTTTAGCGGAACCCAGTTGTGAAGAAGCGGCTAACACCCCTAGTTAGGGATATTTGTTTTGTTTATTTTTGGGGCTTAAATATCGGACGGTTCTTGACCGAAGAGAAACTTGAGAAGCAGAGAAAAGCACCTCCAGGTTATAAACATTTTTATTGCCGACTTATTCAGCGTTTGCGTCGCTGACCGGGTGTTTTGAAAAGATTCACGTGAACCTTTTATACCAATCGAAAAAGAGTGAAGACAATTTTAGTGCGGGTATTAATCAGCACGAAGTGACGATTTATAAAAGAAAACGGAGGCCTTTAAAGAAAGCCCAATCATATAAATGAAGGGGGCCAAGAAGAAGGTCCTTTTCCAACCCAGCACCTGAAGAGTGACCCGAGCAACAACGCGCGGTGAAATTCACCAACCCCGCAGTGCACGCGCGCCAAGGCTAGGAGATTCACCTGAAAGAGAGCCGTGGGAGCTCGCACAGAATCAGCCAGGACAGGTAGATACCCTGTCCGAAGAAAACAATCTGGACCAATATACTGAAATGGAAGGAGAATCTACCCCAAGGACCGCCGAAAGGAAGATCAAGCATGCTTCCACAATTTCAGAGGCACGAGGAGGACAACTTAGAGGCTGCGGAGCGACGTGAACAAAGATTGATGGAGCTCTTATGCCAGAGCAACGAATTGCAGCGTGCTATGAGCGCCCAGATAGAAGCGCTGAAAGCACAAATATCAGAATTGCAGTCTCCGACATCCAGGAGACCCGAACAGAAGGGACTGCTTTCGCCGCCCCGAACTGTTCCGAATCCAACGGACAGCTTCTTGAGATACCAAGAGCCAGTAACACAGGACATGCTAAATAGCCAGATGCACCGATTAAGAACACCCAGGCGGATGGACACCCCGTCCCACAGGCAGTCCAGAACAAACGAGAGGGAGACGAGTCACCAACTGCACCCAGAGATCGATCGGAGCTCATCGTTTCAGGGACCGAGATCAAAAGACGTCAAAAGACGACGGAACCTAAAGTTCGATGGAAGCGGACGCGGCATGACAGTTGAAAGTTTCCTGTTCCGCGTGGACCGATTGCAAGAGTTATATGACCTCAGTCGCCAACAAGTCTTTCGTGAATTCCATCTTCTGCTGGCAGGTGCGGCCACCAAATGGTATTAGCAGTTAATGGAGGACAAGGCGGAAGACTACGATTTTGACTACTACTCATTGACCCAAGAAATGAAATGGGCATTTTCCACTACCAGGAGTGACCTTATGAAAGTCAAGGAATTATTGGAACGGAAGCAAGGGCCACACGAGACCTTTAGCGATTATGTTTCGGATATGCATAACTTGCATTTCAAGCTCAAGCACAAAATCGCTGAAGATGAATTCGTAGATTTCTTAAAGGACAATTTGAACTCCCAGATGGGGGGATTGCTGCTAACATCCCAATTAACCTCATTAGCGGAATTCAAAAGGGAGGGTCTCCGAGTGGACCGCTGGTTAAAAAGTACTGCGAAAAACATGCCCAGCACTATAAAGCTTTCCTAATAGTACAAACGTTCTTACACCTTATAAACATATAAATCAAACATTTCTAATAAATGTGATTTAATCGGTCGTCAGTTAGATCAAAAGAGGAAACATCATAACCCAAATTCCATGCGCCAAGTTTATGAAAAATACTAGAGTACATAATATACCTTTAACATAAAGCAACAGCAGTGAAGATATCAGCCCGGACAGCTCAGCCGATAAAACATGAGACTCTTGATCAGAGGAGTGGGTCGAGGCCACACGTGAATGGGCGCCTAAAAAGGAGAAGAAACACGGAACAGACAACGATGGTCGTACGCATATTCCTTTTGCAAAGTCATTCCATGCGGTCCGCATCGATCACTTCGAGCCTGTTATGTATGCCCTTCACATAGAAAGATTCACATAGAGAAACAACGACGAATCTTTAGAAAGGGGGAGGGGTGCATACATACTGGTAAAGGCAGAAGAAAATGAATTTCGGCAATTCTCGGGTGTCGCGTGGCCAGAACAACGGCCACGATCAACCTACTGGTAACCGTACTCCGGTAGCTGGCAAAGTGCAACAGCCTGCCGTTGACTCCCAAGATAGCAGATATCGAGGAATAGTAATCCTAGCTGCAGCCAAGTAAAAGCTTTAGTCTGGTATAAAAGACCTTAGACAAATAGTGAAAGAGAGAGAATCCATTCGTGTGTCTTGCTGACGGAAGCCGGCAGCTCCGAGGGAAGACGACTTTCCCTGGGGTAGTCGTCTACGGAGTCTTCTGCCACCAGGACCAGCCACCATATCCAACAGTCCTTGAGGAGGACACAAATCGCAGCTCGAAAGGTTCTGATGTGTCGGACCAGCGCCGCCATTGTCATCAAAGAACGTGGAGAGGATCAACAATAAGGACGACATCTGTCATACTGTGATGTTTGTAGCCGGATGCTCCCCATGATCCCCATGCTCCTGAAAATTGTTCAGCTGTAGGAGCCATCCGTTCAGAGGCGTAGCGACCAATAGCATACGTAGGAGAAAGTAGTGATGCAATATAAATGTGTTAATCGAGCCAACCAAAGTGAACTCACGCATAACCAAAGACCAATATCCTGAAGTAATACAATTAGAGAACAAGTGAAAATCAACAAAAAAACATTGGAAGCATTCAAACATGCACTGAAATACATTTAAACCAACCGAACCGATAGACAAAGTGCGAATCATGATGAACAGCCGTTGAAGAAGTCGCATGCCTCTGGCATAATATAACTATATATTTTGTGTTTAAGTGAATTGGTATATTTAAGAACAGCCGTATTTTGCTGCACGTATATTTATATATATATATATCTAATATAATATTTTCCAAAGCCCAGGATTCGGAGCGTCGAGATCTCATCGCCCAGGATTTAAAGAGGGGGTAAGTTTGTCGGAACAAGGTTTGATTTTGAAAATTCAACCGGCTTAAAAGATATGGACATCATAAATAAAATTGGTATTCAAAACATTAACTCGATATAATAGGTAATCGCGAGCTAAGCCAAAGAAACACAAATGGGTTTTGGCTATACCCAGAAAAAAATGTGCTAATATACCCTAAAAAGGGCAATGAGGTAGGCCTACAAATTTAGGATTCCATATCCTAAAATTGTAGGTCACCAATGGCCTAAAATGTGTGCAATTTATTTAGGTAATTGGCTGCCTAAAATTAGTATATATACAAGAATATATATACAAGTACTTTATGGGGTCGGAAACGCTTCCTTCTGCCTGTTACATACTTTCCGACGAATCTAGTATACCCTTTTACTCTACGAGTACGAAATTTGAAATTTTTAGGCAGTGAATGAACTAAGAATGAACTTTTGTGTGGTGTGTGCCGCGCGCGCTAATAGAAATTCCTTTGAATTTTGTTTTATTCGACATTTCAAATAGAATAATGGTATGGGTATGTAAAATTTTTCCGAAAAATGGCGCTTACGTCATTTTCGCAAATAGGGCTCGAAAACTTCACTATTTTTATACCCGTTACTCGTAGAGTAAAAGGGTATACTAGATTCGTCGGAAAGTATGTAACAGGCAGAAGGAAGCGTTTCCGACCCCATAAAGTATATATATTCTTGATCAGGATCACTAGCCGAGTCGATCTAGCCATGTCCGTCTGTCCGTCTGTCCGTCTGTCCGTCTGTCCGTCTGTCCGTATGAACGCTGAGATCTTGGAAACTATAAGAGCTACAATACTGGGATTAGGCATGCAGATTGCTGAGATTCCTGCGCAGCGCAAGTTTGTTTCAAAAGAGTGCCACGCCCACTCTAACGCCCACAAACCGCCCAAAACTGTGGCTCCTACAGTTTTGATCCTAGAACAAAAATTTTAACTGAAATGTATTGTTCTCATCAATACCTACCGACTGACCTAAAAAAAAGTTTGCCACGCCCACTTTAACGCCCACAAACCGCCCACAAACTTCAAAAAATCGTAAATATGAACGCGGATATCTCGGAAAATATCAAAGATAGAGAAACGAGTTTTAAGATTTAGATTCCGTAGGCTTGAGCGCAGCGCAAGTTTATTACGCGAATATGCCACGCCCACTCCAACGCCCACAAACCGCCCAAGTCTGTGGCGCCCACAATTTTCATGGTAGATAAAAAATTTAAACTGAAATGTATTGGTCTCGTCAATACCTATCGATTGATTTAAAAAAAAACTTTGCCACGCCCACTCTAATGCCCACAACGCTTAAATCTGTCTACCGCCGGTAGGTGGCGCATTTGCTGCTTGCATATCTCCATTTTCCTTTGGTCCCTTTAGCTGAGTAACGGGTATCTGATAGTCGAGGTACTCGACTATAGCGTTCTTCCTTGTTTCTGTTGAAAAATCCGTTCAATTTTATTTTTACTTTTTTTAAAAGTTTAGACTTTTATGAATGTATACCAAAAAGTCTTTCTGACTTTGGTAGAGGAATAAGAACAGATCTGGTCGAGAGTCATCTGTGGTTGGGTGGCCTAACTTTCTTTGGGGGTAAGAGAAAGCAAATCATTATAAGCCGGCAGAGGGAAATATGATTTCAGTCAGAAGCTTGCAACGCAGTGAAGGAGACGTTTCCGAACCAAAAAGTAGATATATTTTGAATCTCTCAGGTGCTTTTAAACAGCTCAAAGAGGGGTTCAATTCCGTTTGTGCCCAATTTAATAATAAAAAACAAGGAAGAACGCTATAGTCGAGTACCTCGACTATCAGATACCCGTTACTCAGCTAAAGGGACCAAAGGAAAATGGAGATATGCAAGCAGCAAATGCGCCACCTACCGGCGGTAGACAGATTTAAGCGTTGTGGGCATTAGAGTGGGCGTGGCAAAGTTTTTTTTTAAATCAATCGATAGGTATTGACGAGACCAATACATTTCAGTTTAAATTTTTTATCTACCATGAAAGTTGTGGGCGCCACAGACTTGGGCGGTTTGTGGGCGTTGGAGTGGGCGTGGCATATTCGCGTAATAAACTTGCGCTGCGCTCAAGCCTACGGAATCTAAATCTTAAAACTCGTTTCTCTATCTTTGATATTTTCCGAGATATCCGCGTTCATATTTACGATTTTTTGAAGTTTGTGGGCGGTTTGTGGGCGTTAAAGTGGGCGTGGCAAACTTTTTTTTAGGTCAGTCGGTAGGTATTGATGAGAACAATACATTTCAGTTAAAATTTTTGTTCTAGGATCAAAACTGTAGGAGCCACAGTTTTGGGCGGTTTGTGGGCGTTAGAGTGGGCGTGGCACTCTTTTGAAACAAACTTGCGCTGCGCAGGAATCTCAGCAATCTGCATGCCTAATCCCAGTATTGTAGCTCTTATAGTTTCCAAGATCTCAGCGTTCATACGGACAGACGGACAGACGGACAGACGGACATGGCTAGATCGACTCGGCTAGTGATCCTGATCAAGAATATATATACTTTATGGGGTCGGAAACGCTTCCTTCTGCCTGTTACATACTTTCCGACGAATCTAGTATACCCTTTTACTCTACGAGTAACGGGTATAATTACTAACTGAGTCGCCTAAACGCAAAAAAGCCAGCTTAGCGGCAGTTAACACGGTCACGGTATCCTCCCCTAATCCGAATTTGGTAGCTGCAGCAGTTTCTGTCGACACTGGGGTAAGCGAACCAACTGCGCCTAGGGATACAGCTGATTCAGGTGGAGTCACTGTTTCTCGAAGTCTGGTGGTAAAAAAATCTTCAGTGCCGGCTACGGTGCCGACCGTACCTATAGGTACAGTAGGAACCGATTCTGGCTCTCAGCTTAGTGTGGTTCAATCTGCTGCTGGGGGACGTAAGAAACTGTCAGTTGTTCCTCATAGGAAGCAATTATTTGTTTCTAGATTCACCCCAGATACTACATCTGAGGATGTTTTGGAATTTATACGTGAAAAATTCCCATCCGAGAATATTTCAGTTGAACAATTTCGATTTTCATACGCTCGTAGTATATCCTCTTTTAAAATATTTGCACCGCCTGATGTGTTTAAGGTACTACTTTCTGAAAGCTTTTGGCTTAATGATGATTTAGTAATAAAAGAATTTGTTCCCAATAAACCGAGAACAAATAACAGACCCTCCACTGCGCCAAAAAACTAAAAAGTTTATTTTTGGCTTATCAAAATGTTAGGGGACTAAATATGAAGCTACCCAAGCTTTATGCTGACTCCTCTGCATTTACTGCAGATATTTTGGCTTTTACGGAAACTTGGCTGAAACCAGAGATATCTTGGACGTTGATGCACTATGGTCAGTACAAACAAGTGGCCCTACGACACCAAGCAAAGCTTGTTACGCGCGGAGCCCATCACCGTTTTGGGCGAGTAAACATAATCGCGGACAAAGAAAAGGACAATGTAACAATAGACAATTAAAAATACAGGTCAATACACGAATAGACAAAATACATCAAGTAAAACTAATTAGTTACTAGGGAGGATAGTATTATTGATTTAAATATAGGAAGTGAGTCAGTAGTAGATATTAGATGATATAGTCTATTATAATCATTGCAAAGTACTCTAAAAGGTTCATGCATTGCGTAATTAGAGATACAGTGATTTAATACTAAAGGAATATAGTTTCTAGTGAATCTATTTGGCACATTAAAATGCAGGCGACCCAGTAACTCGGGACTCTCTACATCACCATGAATAAGATTTCTAATAAACGTAATACCAAGCATAGTTCTACGGTTAGCTAACGATGGTAAGTTAATTAGAAGTAGTCTACTAGAGTAGGATGGTAGTATTAGGCTTGTATCCCAGTTAAGTCTCCGTAAGGCAAATATTAAGAAGTTTTTTTGCACAGACTCAATCCGGTCTATATGCACCCCATATTGGGGACTCCAAACAGGAGCGCAGTACTCAAGAATTGGTCGGACTAATGAAATAAACAAGGTCTTTGTGACATAGGGATCATCGAATTCCTTCGACCATCTTTTGATAAATGCAAGCACGCCCCTGGCTTTATTTACCATAGTAGTAATGTGATCGGAAAATTTAAGTCTAGGATCCATGTAGACTCCAAGGTCGTCAGCATGCGTTATCCTATCTAACGCACAACCACTCAAAGTATACGTTGAGTAGTGGGGGCTGACACGAAAAAAGGTCATTAGTTTACACTTAGAACCATTTAAATTCAATTCATTATCCATGCACCATGTTTGAAATGCATTTAGATCCGATTGTAAAGCTAAACTTTGTGCGGGGTCATTATATTGCAGGCACAACTTAACGTCATCTGCGTACATAAGAACCCGTGACTTCGTTAAGACTAATGGAAGGTCATTTATAAATAATGTAAACAGGAGCGGACCAAGATGACTTCCTTGTGGTACACCGGAAGTAACTCGGATTAGGGATGACAAAGAGTTTTTAAAAATGACCCTTTGAGTCCTATCATTCAAATAACTTAAAATCCACCTAAGAAGATCACCTGGAAACCCTAAAAGGTCCAATTTCCGGACTAAAATCGGGTGATTTACAGAATCAAACGCCTTACTAAAATCAGTGTAGACCACATCAGTCTGACGATTCTTTCTAAAACCTCCTATAACAAATGAAGTAAACTCCAAAAGGTTGGTTGTCGTTGACCTACGTTTTATAAATCCGTGTTGATAAGAGGAAATAAGGGACCTACAACTGTGTTGTAAATGAGGCGTAATAATGTTCTCAAAGAGCTTCGGTATTGCTGATAGCTTTGAAATACCTCTGTAATAACATGCGTTCAATTTACTCCCTTTTTTATGAAGCGGGATAACAAACGATTCCTTCCATCTGTGTGGGAAATCGGATGTTTCTAAAGACAAAGTAAACAGTTTGTGCAATGGTCTACACAAAGTCTCAGCGCAATACCTAAGCACACATCCAGGGACTCCGTCAGGACCCGGAGAGTAGACTGGTTTGACCCTTTGCAAATCTAAAAGAAGTGAGCTTTTACTTATAACAGGACAACGAATAAAGTTTGATTTAGGAATGACATATGGGTAAGACTGATCTGGAGGACTTGATGTTGAATAGGTGGTTTGAAAAAACTGTGCAAAAAGATCGGCTATGGCTTGATCAGTGCTAGCAGCCGAATTTTCAAATTTAAGTGATGATGGGTAACTAGAAGATTTACGCTTTGTGTTAACAAAATTATAAAACTGTTTTGGATCCAGTGTAAACTGGGTCTTGCAACGAGCTAAATAGTTTTTATAACACTGGGCGTTAAGCACGGTGAAATCAGACCGAGCACTTAAGTATCGGGAAAAGGCAGCTTGTGAACCTGAAGCTCTGAACTTTTTGTAGAGTCTAGACTTTACATTTTTAAGTCGTGCCAGCTCTTTGTTAAACCACGGAGGTTGGTTTGAAATTTTAGGATAATACGTAGGAACGCATGTATCAAAAACTTCGTTTAATATGTTATAAAATATATTAACCGCTTCATTTATATTAGTACTTAAGTACAGATTGGACCAATCCGAGCAAGCTATAAGGCTATTAATGAGTGCAAAGTTCGCTCTACGAAAGCAGGGGATGCGTTTAGCTATTTTTTCAGATACTTCATACACTTTTGTACCCGTGTCAATAGTCAGCTCTAGCGTTGGGTGATAAGGGTCTTCTGGTAAAGTAATTGCAGAGGTTCTAGCTATGCAGACACAATCTGGACTGGAAACAAAGCATAGATCCAGTAATCGTCCTAAGAAATTTAATACATGATTTACTTGAGACAATGAAATATCAAGCAAACCGTCAAGAAAATCATGCTGCGTTGAAGGTAACAATATATTTGAGGTTTCGACGGTGGACCATGTCGCCCTAGGTATATTAAAGTCACCTAAAACTATTAACTGATCCCTATCTGATAGTTTACTTGAAATAAACTGGATAGCGGACAGATGATTCGCATATGTCGGGAATTCCGATGATGGCGGAATATATGAACATGTTATGTATATAGAAATACCCGGAAGGGATAGTTTTATACACAGAAATTCAATGTCATTTATTTCGTCGGACGTTATTACTTCAGACGTTAATTCTGAGTCAACTGCAATTAAAACTCCACCTCCACGTCGGGACGGACGATCAAGCCTGTAAGTTGTGTACTTACTTGGAAAAACTTCGGAACTTAGAACTTCCGGTTTTAACCAGGTTTCAGTAAAAACAATAACATGGGAAGACAAGGAAAAACTATCAGTATACAATTTGGTCAACTTACTTTGTAAACCTCTTGTATTCTGATAATAAAGCTGAAGAAAAGAATCTAGTTTTTTGAGATAGATGAGGATGTAGATGTGGATGGCTCTTTAAAGGGATTTCCAACTTCCTTTGAACGAATTTTCTTTTTTTTAGCTTCGTACTCTTTAACAAAAATGCCAACAGGCCAAAAATTGGCTGAGCACATAGTTGCAAAATGAGCACAGGGAACACCGATCTTAAAAGATGATACTTCCCTAGCATATGGAAAATTAAATCGTTCAACCTTTAGATCATCAATCTGAACTTTGTTACGGATATAGGCCGTAATGTCCAGGGATGAAAGGTCAGGATTTAGCCGAGAAACAAAAATTTGTTTCCGCTGCGGTACACAGGTGACTGTTTTAGGTACCACACATGTGACAGGTTTTGGTACTACGGCATTTACGGCTGCACTACCAGTTTCATTCGGTACTCCGGACGTTAAGTCAACATGCGGCGTTGGAATTATTAAAGTATTGTTTATAGCAGATTTTTCGGGCGTCTCATGCGGCAAAATCTCGCGTCCTTTGCATTCGGAAACCGAATCTTTTTTAGCTTTCGATCTCAGTACCATTTGTGCGGCGGCTGAGATCGACTGCTGTGCTGCAGACCCCGGATCGCCAGAGAGAGTTACACTAGCGGCTACCGTGGGTTGTCTATCGACCGCGATCTTTTTACGCTTAGGAGAATCGGGCTCAGATAGCATACGGCTAGTGAGCTGCGACTCAAGCGCCACAAGCAGATCCGTATTTTTACGGCTGTTCCGGATTAATTCCGTAACAGTGCTTTTTGTAAGCCGCCTTATAGAGAGTGCCTGGGTTTCATAAGCAATGCATTCATCACAATAGTAGCGCAAGCCACTTCTCATGTCGATTGCATCGCGTACCAGGCCCGAATAGCCAAGGCATTTTGCATGAAAAATATTCTCACACGAATGGCACGGAATGCTCTGTTGTCCAGCCGAAATTAACGACTTGCATTTCTTTAAATTGCAGACAGCCATTATCGCGATATTCCGAACCACAGTGCCAAGAGAATAAAGCTACGCAAGTAAAAGAGAGAGTTAGAGAGCGGGAGAGAATGAGCGGGAGTAAGTAAGCTGGGGGAGCGTAAGTTTTAGATGTTCCAAAAACAAAGTTATAAGCGGGAGTGCGGGAGAGCGGGTAACTACCGTTTAGACACTTACCGCTCCAAACAGCGTTTGGAAGAAAAGAAGAAGGCAATTAGAAAAAAACAATAACAACAAACACTGCACAGAGATTAGACGTGCAAACTAATTTTGTTAATTTAAACACAAAACAATCACTATGCACTCGCGAAGCGAACGGATGTTGTTAGGGACAAAAAAGTTATATAGACGTATGAAAATATGAATTAAACCCCGATGGTTTATGGACAAAAAGAACAAAAATTCGGAGCGCAAGACAAAAACACGACCGTTCGCTGAAAGAGTAAGAGTCACAAATCAAATAACTTTAATGCCTATAGGACCGATCGCTCCTCACGTAGGGGAGGCGGTGTGCTGATTGCCGTTACCACTAGCCTCACATCTGAAAAAATTTACTTTGATACCCATAACGAAATTGAATTTGTTAGTGTGAAAGTTTCCTTGCAATCCATATCTATTTTTGTAACATGTTCCTATATTCCACCTGGCTCTGATTTAATAATTTATGAGCACCATCTGTCTGCCATAAAATCTGTTCTATCCCTTCTTTCTAACAGAGACCTTTTGATTGTTTTAGGTGACTTTAATCTCCCTGATATCTCTTGGTCTTCTCCTACTGACTCACTTGTCGCTATACCCTTATCCGTCCATGATTTTGTAGATGGTCTTTTAGAATTATCGTTACAGCAAGTAAGCTTTATACGGAATTCATTAAATAGACAACTAGATCTTGTGTTTGTTTCAGACCCGTCTGAAGTCACGGTATCTAGAATTGACGCTCTTGTTGTACCTGAAGACCGATATCATCCAACAATGGAATTGACAATCTGCCTCCCATGCGTTGATACCCTCTCTCCTTTAGTTCCTCAAACTAAAATGAGATGTTTTCGAAAATGTGACTATAAAAAACTTAACGATATGATTTCTCAATATAATTGGACAGACTTGTACAATTGTATGGATATTGAAAGTGCCACTGAACTATTCTATATAGTGTTAAATACTTTTTTTAATGAATGCGTTCCTGATAGGCTTCCTTCAAAGCTAAACAGGCCTCCTTGGTTTACCAATGCGCTTCAAAGACTTAAAAACCTTAAAACAAACACCTATAAAAAGTATAAAAAATCGGGTAAGCCATCTGATTTTTCGAAATATGTGGTGGCTCGATCGGACTTTAATGTTCTCAATAGTCATTGCTATTCTATGTATTTAAGTCGATGTAAATTCGAATTTTCAAATGATCCGAAGCAGTTTTATAACTTTGTTAATGCCAAGCGTAAGTCGTCGACATTGCCTTCATCTGTACGTTTTAACTCAATGGAGGCATCGACGGATTCTGAAATTGCTGATTTATTTGCCGAGTTTTTCCAAACTACTTATAGTTCGGTTGCTTTGTCAAATTCTAACTACACTAATCCCTTAAATAGAGCAAACTGTATTTTTACCCCTGAAATTACGGAAAGTTCTCTCATAAGAGACTTAGCAACAACAACGCCAACTTATTCTCCCGGTCCAGATGGACTCCCCGGGTGTGTGCTTAAGTTTTGTGCGTCAACCATATGTAAACCGATTCTTAAACTTTTTAATTTGTCTATTTCATCATCAGTTTTTCCTACTATCTGGAAGGACTCTTTTATCATTCCACTTCACAAAAAGGGTGCGAAGGCGGATGCCCAGAACTATAGAGGTATTTCCAAATTGTCGGCAATTCCTAAAGTATTTGAACGTATTATTACTTCTCATTTGCAACATTTATGTTCCTCGCTAATATCACCGTGTCAGCATGGTTTTGTTAAGCGAAGATCGACCACCACCAACCTTCTTGAATTTTCATCTATTGTAATAAATGGTTTTAAGAAAAAAATGCAGACTGACGTTATATATACAGATTTTAGTAAGGCCTTTGACTCTGTCAACCACTCTCTTCTATTATTCAAATTAAATCAGCTTGGGTTTCCATGTAAGCTATTAACTTGGATTTCAAGTTATTTGAATGGTAGGACTCAGAGGGTTATATTCAAGAACGCTGTTTCAAAATTGATCTACGTGACATCTGGAGTGCCTCAGGGTAGTCATTTGGGTCCTTTGCTGTTTACTTTGTTTATTAACGATCTTCCCTCTACCATAAAACATTCTCGCGTACTAATGTATGCTGATGATGTTAAGCTTTGTTTATCATATAACGATATAGCGTCGGGTTTCAACTTACAGTCTGATATTGATTGTTTTCAGGGATGGTGTGAGTATAACCTTTTAAATTTGAACTGCCTTAAATGCAACGCTATGACTTTTTATAGGGGTACTCCTACTTTTGTTAGTTACTCTCTTCAAAATACGTCACTCGACCGTATATATTCCGTTAATGACTTAGGCGTTCTTCTGGACCCAAAACGTAAATTTGACTGCCACATAATGTCCACCGTCAACAAGGCCATGAGTGTTCTTGGGTTTATAAAGCGTTGGTCAAAAGAATTTGATGACCCTTATACAACGAAATTATTATTTACCTCCCTTGTCCGCCCTATTTTGGAATATTGTTCTTCGGTTTGGAGTCCACAATATCAAGTGCACATTGACCGTATTGAGTCGGTACAAAAAAAATTTCTTCTTTTTGCCCTTCGTAGTTTGAACTGGGATCAAAACGTAAGGCTACCTTCCTATCAGAGTAGATTACTATTGCTTAATTTACCTACACTTGTAAATCGTAGAACAATGCTTGGTACTATTTTTATGCAAAATCTTATTAGAGGTGATATTGATTCTGTAGAACTTGTAAACCGCCTAACTTTCAATGTCCCTGCTAGACTAACACGAAATTATTATCCCCTAAATTTGCCACGATGTACATCAAATTTTTGTCTGCACGAGCCCTTTCGCGTTCTATGTAATAATTATAACAATCTTTACCATTTAATTTGCACATCATCTTCTATCCCGGTATTAAAAACTAATATTTTAACTCATTTGCTTCATTCTTAGTTGCTTCTTTTATTTTCATTTGTGTCCCGTCTCTATTTGTTTTTTGTATCTTCCTCGCGAACTCGCATTTTTGCCCAAATTTATAGAAGGGCCCCGCGCGTAACAAGCACGTGCTTGGTGTCGTTGGGCCACTTGTTTGTACTGCTCGTAGTGCATCAACGTCCATCATATATTCTTGTTCAGCATCACTAGACAAGTCGATCCAGCCATGTCCGTCTGTCCGTCCGTTTCTACGCAAACAAGTCTCTCAGTTTTAAAGCTATCGGGCTGAAACTTTCCTAAAAGTCTTATTTCGAATTTCGAATTTAATTTTATCAAAATCGGACGACTATATCATATAGCTGCCATAGGAACAATCGGAAAATTGGTGGAAACATAATATAAAACAAATCGTAGCCTCGGTGTTTTTTGACATATTATCTTATACTATTGGGAATAACATTTTTTGTATTTTTAAGAATTTCGAATTAAATTTAATAAAAATCGGACGACTCTAAAATATAGCTGTCAAAAAAACGGTCATAGAATTAATGAAATAATTATTTTTAAAAAAATTGTGCTTTGTTGAATTTGATCGTATTTTCTTTTACTCTGAAAACAGAAAACTCTCATAGGACTGATTTTTATTGAAGTGTCTTCGCTACGGTCTCGTAGAGCAATCGACGAGGAGCGCCGCGGATGTATTCGCAGCGGCCTTAAATAAATTTCGTTCGTTGTGTGCTCCAGCATGGTTTCTCTCGGTTAGAAAAAAAGGGAAAAAAGTGAAAGAGAAATTCCCAGTGTAACGAACATTTTACCGGCCGACCTACCCCATTGAAAGAGTTAAAAAAAAGGAAAAATAAGTGAAAGCCCCTTAAACCCCGAAACCAAAAATTATTGCTTCTCTTCCAGCAATTTTAGGTGGCCTCAATCAAAGCGCTTTTCTCGACGGACTCTGCTGAAAATTGGTAAGCTTTTAGTAAAATTATGAATAATTACTTGTAGGCGGCAATTTCATTTAAATGTACTATTTTTGGTGTGAGTTGGCTAAAGGAATTAGAATTTGCCGAGCTTACATTTTTATACCCGTTACTCGTAGAGTAAAAGGGTATACTAGATTCGTCGAAAAGTATGTAACAGGCAGAAGGAAGCGTTTCCGACCCCATAAAGTATATATATTCTTGATCAGGATCACTAGCCGAGTCGATCTAGCCATGTCCGTCTGTCCGTCTGTCCGTCTGTCCGTCTGTCCGTCTGTCCGTATGAACGCTGAGATCTCGGAAACTATAAGAGCTACAATACTAGGATTAGGCATGCAGATTCCTGAGATTCCTGCGCAGCGCAAGTTTGTTTCAAAAGAGTGCCACGCCCACTCTAACGCCCACAAACCGCCGAAAACTGTGGCTCCTACAGTTTTGATGCAAAAAAAACAAGGAAGAACGCTATAGTCGAGTACCTCGACTATCAGATACCCGTTACTCAGCTAAAGGGACCAAAGGAAAATGGAGATATGCAAGCAGCAAATGCGCCACCTACCGGCGGTAGACAGATTTAAGCGTTGTTGTTTTTAAATCAATCGATAGGTATTGACGAGACCAATACATTTCAGTTTAAATTTTGTATCTACCATGAAAATTGTGGGCGCCACAGACTTGGGCGGTTTGTGGGCGTTGGAGTGGGCGTGGCATATTCGCGTAATAAACTTGCGCTGCGCTCAAGCCTACGGAATCTAAATCTTAAAACTCGTTTCTCTATCTTTGATATTTTCCGAGATATCCGCGTTCATATTTACGATTTTTTGAAGTTTGTGGGCGGTTTGTGGGCGTTAAAGTGGGCGTGGCAAACTTTTTTTTAGGTCAGTCGGTAGGTATTGATGAGAACAATACATTTCAGTTAAAATTTTTGTTCTAGGATCAAAACTGTAGGAGCCACAGTTTTGGGCGGTTTGTGGGCGTTAGAGTGGGCGTGGCACTCTTTTGAAACAAACTTGCGCTGCGCAGGAATCTCAGCAATCTGCATGCCTAATCCCAGTATTGTAGCTCTTATAGTTTCCAAGATCTCAGCGTTCATACGGACAGACGGACAGACGGACAGACGGACAGACGGACAGACGGACATGGCTAGATCGACTCGGCTAGTGATCCTGATCAAGAATATATATACTTTATGGGGTCGGAAACGCTTCCTTCTGCCTGTTACATACTTTCCGACGAATCTAGTATACCCTTTTACTCTACGAGTAACGGGTATAAAAATTTTAGCTCAAATGTATTGTTCTCATCAATACCTACCGATTGACTTAAAAAAAGTTTGCCACGCCCACTTGAACGCCCACAAACCGCCCCCAAACTTCAAAAAATCGTAAATATGAACGCGGATATCTCGGAAAATATCAAAGATAGAGAAACGGGATTTCAGATTTAGATTCCGTAGGCTTGAGCGCAGCGCAAGTTTGTTACGCGAATATGGCACGCCCACTCTAACGCCCACAAACCGCCCAAGCCTGTGGCGCCCACAATTTTCGTGCTAGATAAAAAATTTTAACTGAAATGTATTGGTCTCGTCAATACCTATCGATTGATTTAAAAAAAACTTTGCCACGCCCACTCTAACGCCCACAACGCTTAAATCTGTCTACCGCCGGTAGGTGGCGCATTTGCTGCTTGCATATCTCCATTTTCCTTTGGTCCCTTTAGCTGAGTAACGGGTATCTGATAGTCGAGGTACTCGACTATAGCGTTCTTCCTTGTTTTAATTACATATTTTCAAAGAATAATAACGTGAAAGCAAGAATCTTGTTGAGTGAAGTAAAGTAATTGGAAACAGAAATTAAATATGTCCCAAAGGCCGCGATTAAAAGTATTATCATTAAGTTAAAGCAAAATTAAAAAAAAAAAATTTAAAAAATGCCGCACTTTAATTAAGACAACTATATTTATATTTATTTTATCTACCCCTATCTTATAAGTTATTTATAATTATACCCGTTACTCGTAGAGTAAAAGGGTATACTAGATTCGTCGGAAAGTATGTAACAGGCAGAAGGAAGCGTTTCCGACCCCATAAAGTATATATATTCTTGATCAGGATCACTAGCCGAGTCGATCTAGCCATGTCCGTCTGTCCGTCTGTCCGTCTGTCCGTCTGTCCGTCTGTCCGTCTGTCCGTCTGTCCGTATGAACGCTGAGATCTTGGAAACTATAAGAGCTACAATACTGGGATTAGGCATGCAGATTCCTGAGATTCCTGCGCAGCGCAAGTTTGTTTCAAAAGAGTGCCACGCCCACTCTAACGCCCACAAACCGCCCAAAACTGTGGCTCCTACAGTTTTGATGCTAGAACAAAAAATTTAACTGAAATGTATTGTTCTCATCAATACCTACCGACTGACCTAAAAAAAGTTTGCCACGCCCACTTTAACGCCCACAAACCGCCCACAAACTTCAAAAAATCGTAAATATGAACGCGGATATCTCGGAAAATATCAAAGATAGAGAAACGAGATTTCAGATTTAGATTCCGTAGGCTTGAGCGCAGCGCAAGTTTATTACGCGAATATGCCACGCCCACTCCAACGCCCACAAACCGCCCAAGTCTGTGGCGCCCACAATTTTCATGGTAAATAAAAAATTTAAACTGAAATGTATTGGTCTCGTCAATACCTATCGATTGATTTAAAAAAAACTTTTCCACGCCCACTCTAACGCCCACAACGCTTAAATCTGTCTACCGCCGGTAGGTGGCGCATTTGCTGCTTGCATATCTCCATTTTCCTTTGGTCCCTTTAGCTGAGTAACGGGTATCTGATAGTCGAGGTACTCGACTATAGCGTTCTTCCTTGTTTTGATTTAGAAACTTCAAAAAATCGTAAATATGAACGTGGATATCTCGGAAACTATCCAAGATAGAGAATCGGGATCTCAGATTTAGGTTCCGTAGCTTTGTATTCGTCGGAAAGTATGTAACAGGCAGAAGGAAGCGTTTCCGACCCCATAAAGTATATATATTCTTGATCAGGATCACTAGCCGAGTCGATCTAGCCATGTCCGTCTGTCCGTCTGTCCGTCTGTCCGTCTGTCCGTATGAACGCTGAGATCTTGGAAACTATAAGAGCTACAATACTGGGATTAGGCATGCAGATTCCTGAGATTCCTGCGCAGCGCAAGTTTGTTTCAAAAGAGTGCCACGCCCACTCTAACGCCCACAAACCGCCCAAAACTGTGGCTCCTACAGTTTTGATGCTAGAACAAAAAATTTAACTGAAATGTATTGTTCTCATCAATACCTACCGACTGACCTAAAAAAAGTTTGCCACGCCCACTTTAACGCCCACAAACCGCCCACAAACTTCAAAAAATCGTAAATATGAACGCGGATATCTCGGAAAATATCAAAGATAGAGAAACGAGATTTCAGATTTAGATTCCGTAGGCTTGAGCGCAGCGCAAGTTTATTACGCGAATATGCCACGCCCACTCCAACGCCCACAAACCGCCCAAGTCTGTGGCGCCCACAATTTTCATGGTAAATAAAAAATTTAAACTGAAATGTATTGGTCTCGTCAATACCTATCGATTGATTTAAAAAAAACTTTTCCACGCCCACTCTAACGCCCACAACGCTTAAATCTGTCTACCGCCGGTAGGTGGCGCATTTGCTGCTTGCATATCTCCATTTTCCTTTGGTCCCTTTAGCTGAGTAACGGGTATCTGATAGTCGAGGTACTCGACTATAGCGTTCTTCCTTGTTATACCCGTTACTCGTAGAGTAAAAGGGTATACTAGATTCGTCGAAAAGTATGTAACAGGCAGAAGGAAGCGTTTCCGACCCCATAAAGTATATATATTCTTGATTAGGATCACTAGCCGAGTCGATCTAGCCATGTCCGTCTGTCCGTCTGTCCGTCTGTCCGTCTGTCCGTCTGTCCGTCTGTCTGTCCGGATGAACGCTGAGATCTTGGAAACTATGAGAGCTAGGCTATTGAGATTTGGCGAGCAGATTCCTGAGCTTCTTACGCAGCGCAAGTTTGTTTCAGTAGAGTGCCACGCCCACTCTAACGCCCACAAACCGCCCAAAACTGTGGCTTCTACAGTTTTGATGCTAGAGTAAAAATTTAAACTGAAATGAATTGTTCTCATCAATACCTATCGATTGACCCAAAAAAAAGTTTGCCACGCCCACTTTAACGCCCGCAAACCGCCCACAAACTTCAAAAAACCGTAAATATGAACGCGGATATCTCGGAAACTATCAAAGATAGAGTATTGGGATTTCAGATTTAGATTCCGTAGCCTTGTACGCAGCGCAGGTTTGTTATGCGAATATGCCACGCCCACTCTAACGCCCACAAACCGCCCAAGCCTGTGGCGCCCACAATTTTTATGCTAGATAACAAATTTTAACTGAAATGTATTGGTCTCGTCAATACCTATCGATTGATCCAAAAAAAAATTTGCCACGCCTACCCTAACGCCCACAATGCTTAAATCTGTCTTCCGCCGGTAGGTGGCGCACTTAAATCTCGCTTTGCTGCTTGCATATCTCCATTTCCCTTAGGTCCCTTTAGCTGAGTAACGGGTATCTGATAGTCGAGGTACTCGACTATAGCGTTCTTCCTTGTTTTGATTTAGAAACTTCAAAAAATCGTAAATATGAACGTGGATATCTCGGAAACTATCCAAGATAGAGAATCGGGATCTCAGATTTAGGTTCCGTAGCTTTGTATGCACCGCAATTTTGCTACGTGAATATGCCACGCCCACTCTAACGCCCACAAACCGCCCAAGCCTGTGGCGCCCACAATTTTCATGCTAGATACAAAACTTTAACTGAACTGTATTGGTCTCGTCAATACCTATCGATTGACAAAAAAAAAATTTGCCACGCCCATCCTAACGCCCATAACGCTTAAATCTGTCTACCGCCGGTAGGTGGCGCATTTCAGTCTTGCTTTGCTGCTTGCTTATCTCCATTTCCCTTTGGTCCCTTTAGCTGAGTAACGGGTATCTAATAGTCGAGGCACTCGACTATAGCGTTCTTCCTTGTTTTTTAATTATATTTTCTATTTATTAGGTGTATATATTACTGTATTCAAAGTGGATTTTATTCTATATATTAAGGCGAAGATAGTTTTGCAAGAACTTTAATTTGTTAGATGTTTAATAAAATGTTTATAATGTGGTAAATTGAGTGTTTGTCCTCGGCGGACATGAGACCCCCGTGAAGCCGCAGCCCAGAGGTGCCGTTCTGATGGAAGAAGAAAAGGTATGGAACGGCCAATGGAGGGGTGGGCTGAACGTAGCCTCATTAATAGCTGAGGTGGAAAAGCGCTAGACCCGATCGCAGGTATAGAGGGCTCTAAGCCCGACAATAGCCCAAGTGTAGGAGTGCTTTCTCTATCCGGTTAAAGTTTTTGGTTTGTCGAAGTACGCGATTTGAATGTTTGTTTATAATCGAATAGGCGTTGATGGATTAGAGCAAGGATCCACCCCACTTACAGACGAGCCGAAGACGAGGAACATTTTTGCTTGCGCTCTAAATCCATCCGCTCCATCAAGCCTCAGTTTGTTTATAGATGCCCGTTAAAACTGTTTAAAAGCTAGGTAGTGTACATTTAGATTCATAACGTCTGTTCACACAAGTTGGTTATCCCACGCCTCGCTATTTTAACGCCCATAACGCCTTAATCGGCCTTGCACCCACATGTTAAAAGACGTTGTAAAAGTGTTTATATTATTTGGTTTTCTTCAATAATACCAATCAAAATGCTTTGCTGTTGGCATATCTCCTCTTGTTTTGTATGTTATTTGTCATGCATGAAACGGTTAATGGATTCAAACCTACGCGTTCTTAGTGGAAATGCGTGTGTATGCAAATAAATTTTTAAATAAAAGGGTTCCAGATATTTGTAGTTCTTTTATTGTACTTCCATCGGGTTAGGATGGAGTTAGGGTGTGGGTGAGCTTGGGTGCGCATAAACTTGTGCTCGGATGAGGTCAAGGGCGGCAAAGGCTTTGTTGAGGCGGTGTAGAAGTGCTTAAGAAACATAACTAGCACATTCCGAACGTGAGAGCACCTGCATATCCCCTGAACTACTATAGGCCCCAATTTCCAAAAAAGTAACTTGATAGACTAAGTCACCAGCCGCCATAATAAGTAGCGAATAAAATCCCTAAATTGAAATAGGACGAATTAAAAAACCAATAACAAAATATATAAACGACTTAGCAGTCATACCTTGGAATACTTGACAAATTTGTTGCATATATATGTCAAATTACGTTCGGGTTCCATTGGAGCGGAGTGCATTTCGGTCTAAACACAGGCGTCGATTTAAAGAGAGTGACTATTCGTTCTTGTAACTGCCTATACTGTTCCTGCGAACCACACACGGCGACAGCGCCACAACGCTGACGCCTCGCTATAACAGTTCCTATCAAAAAGGACATGACAAAATCCACGAAGCCTGCAACGCAGCCGTGTGTCGTGGTACACTTTTTGTAGCGCCGCACAGGCAACAGTTCTAACGGTATCTTGCAAGGCGAGCAGAGAGAAACAATGATATTGCAAATATTCAGGACATAAGATGACACAAGAGAGGACACAAGAAACTAGCATTCCTTATACACTGAGATATACCAATCGCCGACAAGGCCATACTGACTCTAACACGACCTCGTATATAAAAGACCATATTTTTAGTTTCTCTTTTGCTTTCTTTTTATTTCTATTTTTTTAACAACCTTTTATTTTTACAACTTTAATAAATATTTCCACAACGATATTCAATTTTTATTTCTTAATTTATGTAAACTCATTAATGACCAATTTCACAAAATAGTGTCATAGTGTCCTTAAGACATACCTCAACATAAACTCTATCATTCTGTTTGGTTTTTATTAACAAATCAGGTCTTCAAGAATTATGTTTCAATCTCACAAAAACAAACTTATTTTTAAACCAATTCTTTTACTCAGTTCATCCATTCTCATATCTAATGCACCACACGCCATGATCAAAACAAACAATAGTTTGTTCTGCACTTGTGCTTACATTAATATTACGAATCTCTTTATCGTCCACTCAGGAAACGATACTGTCTCTTTTCATAATTTCATTACTTTCTCTTACCACAGAGGCTTTCTTATTCTTTTATTTTAATTTCATTTCTGTACTCTGCCATTTCCTTTTGGCCAGCAGTACTACATCTTTTTGGCACTTCACTTTCTTCAGCAACTTCAACATTATAAATATTTTCATATTCGGTCTCAAAATTATTAAATTCATCACACACATTAAGCTCCTCGGGAACTTCTCCATCTGGTAAAATTCTTAAATCTTCGTGAGCATACTTGTAAGTTCGTTTACTAGTTAATGACTTTAAACTGTACCTGTCACCCTCTAGAACCTGTGTTATTTCAAAAGGCCCCTTGAATTTTGGACTCAGCTTGGTTTGATGCCTTTCCTCGTTTTTAATTAGTACAAAATCTCCAACATTGTGTCTACGTACTTTGGCCTTACTTTTATCAAACCGTTCTTTATCATACACTGCAGTAACTAAAACATTTTTTTCAGCTTGTGCTCTAACGTTCGATAGATCTACATCATTTTCTATGTCACTAGGTGGAAATAATCCTAATGGCCGTGCTACTTTTCCCAATAACATTTTCAGAGGACTTGCCTTCGTCACACGATTAGTTGTTCAATTAATTGCTAGCTGCACCTCTCCTAGCACATCCTGCCAGGACTGCGTTCCAGTTTCAGACGCGGTTAACATATTTTTCAATATGCTCATTGTACGTTCCACTTGGCCATTAGCTCTACTAGCACCGGTGGCAATCAAGTGCAAGTTTATTTTATGATCTGAACAAAATTCACTAAACTTTGCTCCAGTAAAACACCTTCCCTGGTCAGCTATTATTCGGTTTGGTACTCAAAACAACGAAACAGCGGACTTGACAGCCTTTATGCAATTCTCACTGTCCAATTTAAGGGTTTGACTAAGATAAACATATTTGGTAAACGGTTCAACTTGAACAGTAACATACTCCTTCTGGTCATTCTTGCCGCTTAATTTCCCTGTTATGTTGATGTGGATTGTTTGCCAAGGAATATTTACTTTTGGGATTGGATGCAGTTCAGCCTGTATTTTTCCTGAGGTTGATTTAGACATTTTGCAAGTGATGCAGTTGTCAACAAATTTTTTGACGTATTTTGACATATTGTCAAGCCAGCAAAAACCTAAAATGCATTATCGACTCATGAAGCGGGTTCTGCCATTCCTCTGTATTTTTCGGTGAAGAACCTTTGCCCTTAGTTAGTTCATATGTTTTCGCAATATCTTCATCAAGAGAAAAATCTTTTAATTTAGTCACGATTTCGGCTATGTCTGGGTCTCGACGCTGTTCAGCAATGAGCATCTTACTTGAAATTTCGGCCAAGTTAACTCTCTTCTCCTCAATTACCTTTGGAGCTAAATTAGTCCCTAGTGAGATAGGATTTATCGACGAAAAGTCAACATGTGCCATTCTTTTCCCTTCTCTATACTGAATATCGAATGTAAATGACTGTAAATGACCCACCAACGCTGTGCTCTAGGAGTCAGATCTTGTTTATTTCTTGACGCCTTCAATGAGTTACAGTCGGTATAAACAGTAAAGTTCCTGCCCAACAAGTAATGTCGAAAATGCTTAATTGAGTTTACAACCGCTAAAGTTTCCAACTCATACAAGTGATATCTTGACTCTGCAGATGAAGTAGTTTTGCTATAATATTCTATTACCTGTGGCTTGTTATTAATTTTGTGTAATAAAATTGCACCGTAACCATTGTCACTTGCATCTGTATGTAATTCAATTGGATAAATTGGGTCAAAAATAGCAAGGACTGGCTCATCGGTAAGTATAGAAATAACTTGTTTCCCTATCTGTTCATGTTCTGCTTTCCAAATAAATTTATTTTTGTCTGAAGCTAAGAAATATAATGGTTTCATCAACTGTGAAAAGCTCTTTATAAACTGCCGGAAATACGATGCTAATCCAATAAATTGTCTAAGTGCTGTTACAGACTGTGGAGGCGGAAGGGCCGTTAACGCTACAATTTTCTGAGGGTTGGGGCGAATTTCACCAGCACTAACATTGTAGCCCAAATATTGAACCGATGTTTTCAGAAAGAACACTTTGTAATATTATATGAAAACCCAGCCTTTGTCAGAACATTTAAAACAATTTCCAATCTTTCAATCATGATATCATCCATATAGACGATAACATAAGAATCTAACTAAATCCCCTAGCGCCTGCATTACTGAGCGTTGAAAAACAGAAGGCGCGTTTTTAAGCCCGAATGGCATAGACAGAAACTCATACTGGCCATCTGGCGTCACATACGCTGTGTACTCAAAAGAATCCGCATGCAAAGGAATTTGGTAGTATCCACTGGCCATATCTAAACATGTAAAATAGTTAACTCCTCGAAGTCTATCTATTTGATCCTGTATGAGTGGCAGCGGGTATTTATCAGCGACTGTGTTCGAATTTAGCTCTCTATAGTCAACGCAGAGTCTATCCGAACCATTTTTCTTCTTTACCAACAATATAGGGCTTGCATAAGGTGAACAGCTAGGTCTTATTATATTACACCTCAACAGCTCCTCAATTTTTTCTCGAACTAAATCTCGCTCGCATGGACTCAATCGGTATGGCCTTCTTTGAACTGTTTTTCTTGGATCAATCAATCTAATTTTCATTTCGCCAACTTTAACCTTAGTACATGGAATGCCTTTTATAAAACAATCTGAGTACTTTGCTAACAATGAATTAAGTTTTATTTTATTTTCTTCGTCAAGTTCGGTATCAATATCGGCTGGCTCAGAGCCGGTACACAAATGAATTATTTTGGCTCTTGAAATTGTAAATTTGTTGTTGTTGAAATGACAATATCAAAACCCTGCTTAAGTATTTCACGCCCAATGGCGATATCGTTTTGCATGTGATCATCGCCTATTTATTACATGAAACAAAATCTCAATAAAATTGTCATTAATCTTAACGTTACTTAAAACTTGTACAGTACTACATATTCCATTACTGCCTATGCACTTTAACATAACAATATTATTTAATCGTTTACCAGAAAACTTAGCACTTTGCTTTTCTTTCATCAGTGAGCATTCCGCTCCGGAATCAAAGGTGACTTCAAAAATGTGTCCTCTGTGGTTCATGCAGCAACGCTGCACTGCTCCACTCGAATTTCCCGGTTAAATGTCTTGTTCCTATCAGCTTCCTTCTTTGTACATTGGGCAGATATGTGTCCCCAGTCTTCGCACTTGTAGCAAGTTACGTTTGATTTTTCACGTCGATGTTCATCGTGTCTGACATATCGCTCTTTGTCATTCGCAAGGTGATGTTGTTGTTTCTTAAGTCTGCACTCAAACATTTTGTGGCCTAATTTTCCACAAAAATGACACTCGATCGAAGATTGCTTTTGTCGTTTTGGATAAACTTCAGATTTATGCTCCACACAGCCACTTTTCCTTTTATTAAATGTAAACGCTTTTAATTCGGACTGTAGATCGCTTCTGGTTCGAACATATGATGTGCAACTTAAACGCTGCAAATGGTTATCAAAGCTTGCCAGCAATGCGAGAGTCACGGAGACAACAATTTCTTCTTTCTCCATTTCACGCCATTTCGTCGTTAGTTCTGTAACCATGCGGCTTGCGTGCAGCGCGAGACACTCGCTATCAGTTGGTCGCTTTGTCAGCATATTTAGAAACATAGCGGCTGATGTTTCTAAAGTATCAAAGCGCTGTGTGAGCAATTCCTTAAACTCGAGCCAGGTTATATCAGCATAGCACACTTGGGACAGCCATTGCGAGGCGCTACCCTACAATGCTGAACTTAAAGCCACAACCAACGCACTGCCTTTCAACGTATTTTCTTGTAATATAATTTCCACCGTTGAACACCACGATGAAGCAATGGCACCTGCCTTCTCTGGGTTGAATTTGGGAAGGGGCACCGATTTGCTCTGCCCTGCATCAGGTTCCGTTGTTTTAATGGCTCGCACAAGATCGATCAAATTTTTATTTTGCAATTCCATGATGGCACGCCATTGTCCATTCATTGTTGTAGGTTGAGGGCCAGATCCCACTACTGATGTCGAATTCGGATTCCATAAGAGCGGAGTGCGTTTCGGTCTGAACACAGGCGTCGATTAACAGAGAGTGACTATTCGTTCTTGTAACTGTCTATACTGTTCCTGCGAACCACACACGGCGACAGCGCCACAACGCTGACGCCTCACTATAACTCCTCTATCAAAAAGGACATGACAAAATCCACGAAGCCTGCAACGCAGCCGTGTGTCGTGCTACACTTTTTGTAGCGCCGCACAGGCAACAGTTCTAACGGTACCTTGCAAGGCGAGCAGAGAGAAACAATGATATTGCAAAAATGCAGGACATAAGATGACACAAGAGAGGACACAAGAAACTAGCATTCCTTATACACTGAGATATACCAATCGCCGACACAAATATATATTTCAATTCGAGTGCGAACTGAATTTGAGGTCAATTGTAGGGGGACAGAACTAAGAATGGGGTAAAGAGGATAGAATACCTAAAAAGAAGGGTTTTTTTAATATATTCTTTAATAACCTACACGTATATACAGGATAAAGATTAGTACAGCCAACAGGAGTTTGGGGCCGTGGTTGCGCGGTATCACCGCAAGGTATTGCTTCGCGCAATTGTAGCCGCCTAGGCTGCAGCTCCTTTCCTCTCGTTATCAGTGCGACGCAGCGTTCGCAGTACATTCGCTACGTAGGCTGCCGTCGCTTCCCAATTCACCTCATTCAGCAGCACGAGGGGCACAAAAGTTTCTAGCCAAACTCTTGCCCCGGTGGTCTCCATCAGTGTTTGGCGGTCGTAGCCAAAGCAGCGACATTCAAAGAGGACACGCTGAGCGTCCTCACCAATCCCACTGCCGCACTCTGAGCAACCGTCCTCCGTGTCGTGTCCGAAGCGCTTCAGGAAGCTTCGGAAGCAACCGTGTCCACTCAGCGCCTGCGTGAGGTAACAATCTACCTGGCCATGCTTCCTGTTGGTGCGACCAGCTTCCCTTGCTGGAGTTGTCCCAGGCTTCCTGCCAGTTGTCGACTCTCTGCATCCTGGCACTCCTCTTCACCTTGGTCTTGGCCCTGTGGTTCGTCAGATCGCCTGCTAGGGCCGCGCGAATTTCCTTGGCCTCCCGCACCAGTTCACACTCGACATTCTGACGGCACACAGGCGACACGTCGAGTTAACCCCTCGCATGTAGCTGCGCACAGCCGTGGCCTCTGCCCACACCGGAGCAGCGTACACCAACTGCGACATGACAACGGTCGCGAGGAGCTTACGTCTGTCCTGCTTCGGTCCCCTGGTGTTCAGCAGGATCCTGCAGAGTGATCCTGTGGTCTCACTTGCCATTTTATTGACGTACTCTAGGTGTTCGCGGTAGGAGAAGCGGGTGTCCAGCATGACTCCCAGGTACCTTATGGCACGCTGGGATACTATCGATGTCCCTCTGATCTGGATATGCGCTGACTCCACTGTTTTCCTGCTTGATATCAGCACTGCTTCTGTCTTGTGTGATGCCAGCTCTAGGCCCGCCACTGAGAGCCACTCCTCCACTGCTCGAATTGCGCAGTGTGCAGCTGCTTCCACAGCAGCAACTTCCTTGGCCACCACAACCAGCGCGACATCATCTGCGAAACCAACTATATTGGTGCTGGTCGGCAGTGGGAGCTTCAGAACTCCGTCATACATCGTGTTCCAACGCAGAGGGCCCAATACCGAGCCCTGAGGAACACCGGCAGTCACCTCGTAAGTCCTGCGGCACATAGAGGTTTCTAGGACCAGCTCCCTTTTGCTGAGGTAGCTGTGCACTACATTCAGCAGGTACTCCCAATCGGCTGAGTTGAACGCATTCCGTATGTCCAGCGTGACCACTAGACAATACTTCTTCGTCCCACCCTTCCATCTGGTACCAGCGATGTCTTTAGCAGCAATGTTGGTGACCCTCTCTATCGCGTCCAGTAACGATTTCCCTTTCCGGAAACCGTATTGGTTGGAAGAGAGTCCACCGGCATCCATAGCAGCGTTAAGCCTTGTTGCAATGACCCTTTCAAAGACCTTGCCTATGGTGTCCAGCAGGCAGATGGGCCTGTAAGAAACGGCTTCACCCGTTGGTTTCCGTGGCTTTGGCAGGATCAGGAGTTTTTGGCGCTTCTACCTGTCGGAGAAGGTCCCTTCCAGCAGGCACGTGTTGTAGAGCGATGGTACCGCACTCGGATGAAGGGATGAAGGGATTCACTGCACTGTTCGGGATCAGATCCGGCCCAGGTGCCTTCCTGTTCTTCAAGATTTTTGCCACAGATAATATTTCCGTCTCCGTGACCGGACATATCGGGCTCCCAATTTGTCGCGTCCATCGGGGGATGCAAAGAGGGCGGCCTTCTGGGAACAGCACTTGGACAATAACTTCCAGTACCGCTGGGTCAGTAGGCGACCTAATGCCGGCATTCACACGCTTGACCACTGTCTTGTAGGCTCTTCCCCATGGGTCATTTTCCAGCTCGTCGCAGAGCTTGAGGTAGCTTTCCCTCTTGCTGTCCCGAATCGCCAGCTTGAGTTACTTATTTGCACTCCTAAAGCTCGAGTTCCTCACTCCACCAGTACACTGGCGCGTGGTGCTTCCGAAAGGTCTTCCGCTGCTGCATGCCTAGGTCACAGGCTTCCTCCAGTCTAGCTGCCAACTTGTTCGCTGCTTCGTCTGCCCAGTTCAACTCAGAGAGGGCCAATCCTTCCAGTGTACTGGCGAAGGTCTGTGGCCTAAAGGTGTCTTGGCGGTAGGCTTTTCTTGGCCCGGTCGTCGGCTGACTTTGGCACGGTGGACCGCCAACTGTCAGCAGGATGGCCTCATGGTCGCTGGCCGTAAACACCTCGCCTATCCTTCGGCGTGTGCTACGGGATAAGGAGCTGCTTGCGAACGATAGGTCGATGAAGGTGTGCTGGGAGCCCTTGATCAACAGGATAATGTCCAGCGACGCAATGGCTTCGAGGATGATGCGCCCCCTGGCGTTGGTATAAAGGGACCTCTCAGGTCACTGCTCAGCTCGTCCAGGATCCTGCTAAAGGACGTCAGTGATAGACTGGGGGCCAGGTAGCAGCTGTAGAGCCATGTGCCGCCAATGTTCGCTCGGACGAACCCATCTACTGCCCTCATGTCCCGCATTGGTGGAACTCCCACTCCGCAGAGCCACAGTGCCGCTTTGCCTGTGCGATCCGTAACCCAATCGCTACTGCTTTCCACTCTGTAGGGCTCACTGAGTATCGCCACCTCAGAACCAAGCTCGCGCACCGTCTGATTCAGGAGGTCCTGCGCGGCCCTACAGTGGTTAAGGTTTAGCTGAATCATTTGCATGACGGTCGAGGTCTCCCTGTACCGCTGGTTGTGGCTGAGCAGAGTCTGCTTCCTGTCTGGTGCCTGGTCTCCTTCCTTCCTGCCGCAGAGCAGATTAAGCATGAAGGCTCCTTGCTGCACTTGGCTGCCCTTTTTCAACACATCTTATGCAGCAATCGCTCCTGTCCACTAGGCTCTTGCAGAAATTGCAACTGCAATATGCCCGGATTCCAAGAATTCGAAGCATCTTGGGGGGCCTGTTCTTTCCCGGATCCTGCAGATGGTCCATCCAATCCGCACCTCGCCACGATGGAGGACGGCTTTCTCCAGGGAGTAAGGCAAACTGATCACAGCTAACTGCGACTCCGCGTAGCCTCGACGTAGACTCCGAACTCTGATACGCTCTGCATCGATGCCATACTGGCTCGCAATCGCAGCGCAGATTTCCTGCTCCATCGCGATGGAGTCGATGTCTCTTATCTCCAAAACGAGCAGTTTAGTGTCGTCCGACATGGCTCGCACTGACGTTGCGTCGCCTAGCACCCTCGCGATGCTCTTAATGGTGTGGCGTACCTTGGATACACACAGTCCGACAGCTGTTTGTCTTCCCTTCGAGTCACCATGGCTAACATCTCGCTGTATGATTTCCCGCTCGCCTGGACAACGACAGCGTCGGGTCTGGCGCGACGCGTGGCCCTCTGCTTTTTCTTTACCACCTCCCACCCGGCGACCGGAATTGCGGTGCTCACAGTCTTACTGGCGCCAGCGTGCGTCGCATCTATTTCTAGTGGCCCTTTTGGCGGGTTCTTTCGGGTGCTCCTGGGAGCTTTTGCACTTTTCTGCTGCGTTGGGCGCGTGGATGGTGGGGCCAGTTGAGCTGCGGGTCCTCCAGCCACAGTCGGCTGGCTTATCCTTCACCAAGGCTCCGTTTGCGCTGCAGCATCTCTCCTCCAGACAGGCGTTGTCTGCTGTTCTTTGTCGGCGCTCTGCAAGCTTCGAGAGCATTTCGCGCACACAGCATCCTGCCCATTCTCCCTGATACTGTCGTCCTTGCCGCCCTCTCTGTTCGCCTCTAGGATGTTCGTGTGAAGCGCCTTCATGCGCACGAACGTCTCCCTCGTGGCGACAGTTATGTGGCGCGCCGTCTTGTCCATCATACCTCCTGCAGAAGCTTCCCCAGCTCCAAGAGATCCTCAAGGCAGGTTGCCTCAGGGAGGCCTTGCTCCTTTTGGCCGGCGTTGTCCTCTGCGAGTTTTCTGGGCTTGCAGGATCACGCGTCGTCTTAGGGGTTTCCATTACTTCCTCGGTGTCTGCGATCAGCTCATCGACTTGGGTGCCGGCGAGCGGGCGAGCTTGCTGCCCTTCCTAAATGCCGCTGCAACTCCATCGGTCCCCTCTTCCCTCGGATGGCGGGGAGATCTTACCACCACTGGTCTGCCCGCGAAAGGGTTATCAGCCTCCTCCATCTCAGGCTTCCCGGTTTGCTCGAGGGAGGCTCCCGCGCTGGCCACAGATTTCCCCTTGGCTTACGATGGGGGAAATACCGCTCCTTTTCGGTCCCCAGTCCCCTTTTGATAGGCACCGCCGCGGCGGAGGGGTTGGAACTTAGCCCGATCCTTGGCCTTCTGCCTTTTGCCGTCCCTGGATCCAGGTGCCAGAATTTGGAGAATGTCGAATTTCAGGGATCCACGCGTAGCTTAACAGCTCCTACCCCCACGTTGTTCAACATGTTTTATGTTTTATGTTTTAGGGTCTATGTTGAAAGGCTGATGGAAATGCTGACGACAATCTGGGCAGAAATTTCCCTGACTTAGGGGTCGGGCCTTAAGCAACGTGAGGAAGTACACTTGACTTCCAAGAATTTATCTGTAAACCGCAATATTTTATGAGAATCGGGGTTTATCCACGACTTATTAGTGAAACTAACTTTATTTAATCAACAGCAACCTACTGCTAGCAGACAACCTTTACAAAGGCCGAGGATGTCTGATATTTTTGACAATTTAATTTGGGTAGATCTTTGAGTTTGGGTTTAATCACTGAAGAAAATTTGTTCAGGAGAGATCGATCCCCACACGGCCAAGATACAAAACGGAAAGGTCGAATACTCGGTATGCTGACTGGCGCAAAGGCTTGCTTATCGGAAAATAGAAGGACCTTAGGAAACTTTGTCGAACGCGTCTTTTCAGTGTTGTAAAGACGAAACATGCTTGAATTTTGTCTGTCCATTTTAATTCCTGGCGGCAAATTAAAATGCTGGCGGAAATTTTAAATTGTTGTAAAAATATTGTCTGTTAAAACAATTTCAATGGCGAGCGCCCTACATACTTTGCAGTTGTAAAAAGCGATGTGGAGCTTTTATTGCGACGTGTTTTCCATTAATAGCCTCAATACAATTCGGAAAATTTCAATTTTCGAAGTATTAGTCCTTACTCCATCATGGGACCTCGTTTTTTCACATCGTACAAAGAGCAAAACACACTTTATCTATAACTACAACTTGATGCTGCTTGCTTACCCGATAAACCGATCCAACATGACAATGAACATCCCCAGATGCAAGAAACCTAATACAGAAATTAATGGTTTTACCTTGTTTAAATTAAGTTATCAAATATTTAAATCAAGGACGATGGCCAATTTAGCCTTTGGTGATATTGCGCCTGACCCGTATCCCGCTTTGGCAGCAAATCAATTTTCGGAAGTCAACAGTTTGCTAAAAATACTTAAGCTCAATTAGAAATTTTGCAGGAAGACATCAAATCTTCAAACTATTAAATATGGCGGGAATCAATACTTACATCTCTGGCAACCTTCCGCGTTCTGTTCTTTGACGCAAGTACGGATTAACCCAATACTTACGACGCTAAGATATAATTTTCTTTTCCTCTACCACATTAAGCCGCCACTAAAATGCCATTACGAAACAGCATTTCTCCGTTGAATACACAGGAACACAAAATCGATCTTTGGGAAATTTCCACAAACCAATTCTACTTTTCAATGACATTTGGATCCTTCTGGGTGAAAGTCCAATATAAACCTTTTTACATCACCTCCAGGTTCCTCGGTATATCTAAGTATACAAAAAACCGATGTTTGCTGACATTTTGAATTATATGGCCCACGTAATTTGACATCCAAGTTAAAACTCAAAAATTTTTCAAAAAAATGGAAGTAATTTTAATTTTTAAGGTAAAAAACCTAACCAGACATAACCTTAAGCTGTGGCGCAACATTTTAAACAAGAGGGAACAAGTAGCAAAGAGTCTGTTCCCAAGATTGCACGCCTTATTTGCTTATAACTGTTTATTGAGCGGCCCGAATTGGACTATTTTTGGCTTATAGTTGGATGTTGATAAAACAACCAAGGTTTCATTTAAATTTTTCAAATCTATACAAATATTCACCCTGGCACCCTGCTGAAAGCTCAAGAATCTACATGCCAAGTCCCAACTGTCTAGCCTTTACGGTTCCCGAGATCTTAGCGTTCATACGGACGGCCTGACGGACAGACGGGCATGGCTAGATCGACTTGGCTGGTGAGCCTGATTAAGAATATATACACTTGGTGGGGTCGAAATCGTATTCTTGTGGTTATTTCGAAACGATGATATGTATACTTTACTAGATCTACTTGAAACCCATTTCATCTGGGTCGTTTGGGTATTCAGATAAATGGGTACGTTTTTGTACCCAACCCATCCCGGACCAAGTTTCTACTCGAAACCCAACCCAACCCGACCCTACCTATATTTGACATACTTGACCTGTTTATACCCGTTACTCGTAGAGTAAAAGGGTATACTAGATTTGTCGGAAAGTATGTAACAGGCAGAAGGAAGCGTTTCCGACCCCATAAAGTATATATATTCTTGATCAGGATCACTAGCCGAGTCGATCTAGCCATGTCCGTCTGTCCGTCTGTCCGTCTGTCCGTATGAACGCTGAGATCTACAATTCTGGGATTAGGCATGCAGATTCCTGAGATTCCTGCGCAGCGCAAGTTTGTTTCAGAAGAGTGCCACGCCCACTCTAACGCCACAAGCCGCCCAAAACTGTGGCTCCTACAGTTTTAATGCCAGAACAAAAATTTTAGCTGAAATGTATTGTTCTCATCAATACCTACCGATTGAACCAAAAAAGTTTGCCACGCCCACTTTAACGCCCACAAACCGCCCACAAACTTCAAAAAATCGTTAATATGAACGCGGATATCTCGGAAAATATCAAAGATAGAGAAACGGGATTTCAGATTTAGATTCCGTAGGCAGTTCACACTCGACATTCTGACGGCACACAGGCGACACGTCGAGTTAACCCCTCGCATGTAGCTGCGCACAGCCGTGGCCTCTGCCCACACCGGAGCAGCGTACACCAACTGCGACATGACAACGGTCGCGAGGAGCTTACGTCTGTCCTGCTTCGGTCCCCTGGTGTTCAGCAGGATCCTGCAGAGTGATCCTGTGGTCTCACTTGCCATTTTATTGACGTACTCTAGGTGTTCGCGGTAGGAGAAGCGGGTGTCCAGCATGACTCCCAGGTACCTTATGGCACGCTGGGATACTATCGATGTCCCTCTGATCTGGATATGCGCTGACTCCACTGTTTTCCTGCTTGATATCAGCACTGCTTCTGTCTTGTGTGATGCCAGCTCTAGGCCCGCCACTGAGAGCCACTCCTCCACTGCTCGAATTGCGCAGTGTGCAGCTGCTTCCACAGCAGCAACTTCCTTGGCCACCACAACCAGCGCGACATCATCTGCGAAACCAACTATATTGGTGCTGGTCGGCAGTGGGAGCTTCAGAACTCCGTCATACATCGTGTTCCAACGCAGAGGGCCCAATACCGAGCCCTGAGGAACACCGGCAGTCACCTCGTAAGTCCTGCGGCACATAGAGGTTTCTAGGACCAGCTCCCTTTTGCTGAGGTAGCTGTGCACTACATTCAGCAGGTACTCCCAATCGGCTGAGTTGAACGCATTCCGTATGTCCAGCGTGACCACTAGACAATACTTCTTCGTCCCACCCTTCCATCTGGTACCAGCGATGTCTTTAGCAGCAATGTTGGTGACCCTCTCTATCGCGTCCAGTAACGATTTCCCTTTCCGGAAACCGTATTGGTTGGAAGAGAGTCCACCGGCATCCATAGCAGCGTTAAGCCTTGTTGCAATGACCCTTTCAAAGACCTTGCCTATGGTGTCCAGCAGGCAGATGGGCCTGTAAGAAACGGCTTCACCCGTTGGTTTCCGTGGCTTTGGCAGGATCAGGAGTTTTTGGCGCTTCTACCTGTCGGAGAAGGTCCCTTCCAGCAGGCACGTGTTGTAGAGCGATGGTACCGCACTCGGATGAAGGGATGAAGGGATTCACTGCACTGTTCGGGATCAGATCCGGCCCAGGTGCCTTCCTGTTCTTCAAGATTTTTGCCACAGATAATATTTCCGTCTCCGTGACCGGACATATCGGGCTCCCAATTTGTCGCGTCCATCGGGGGATGCAAAGAGGGCGGCCTTCTGGGAACAGCACTTGGACAATAACTTCCAGTACCGCTGGGTCAGTAGGCGACCTAATGCCGGCATTCACACGCTTGACCACTGTCTTGTAGGCTCTTCCCCATGGGTCATTTTCCAGCTCGTCGCAGAGCTTGAGGTAGCTTTCCCTCTTGCTGTCCCGAATCGCCAGCTTGAGTTACTTATTTGCACTCCTAAAGCTCGAGTTCCTCACTCCACCAGTACACTGGCGCGTGGTGCTTCCGAAAGGTCTTCCGCTGCTGCATGCCTAGGTCACAGGCTTCCTCCAGTCTAGCTGCCAACTTGTTCGCTGCTTCGTCTGCCCAGTTCAACTCAGAGAGGGCCAATCCTTCCAGTGTACTGGCGAAGGTCTGTGGCCTAAAGGTGTCTTGGCGGTAGGCTTTTCTTGGCCCGGTCGTCGGCTGACTTTGGCACGGTGGACCGCCAACTGTCAGCAGGATGGCCTCATGGTCGCTGGCCGTAAACACCTCGCCTATCCTTCGGCGTGTGCTACGGGATAAGGAGCTGCTTGCGAACGATAGGTCGATGAAGGTGTGCTGGGAGCCCTTGATCAACAGGATAATGTCCAGCGACGCAATGGCTTCGAGGATGATGCGCCCCCTGGCGTTGGTATAAAGGGACCTCTCAGGTCACTGCTCAGCTCGTCCAGGATCCTGCTAAAGGACGTCAGTGATAGACTGGGGGCCAGGTAGCAGCTGTAGAGCCATGTGCCGCCAATGTTCGCTCGGACGAACCCATCTACTGCCCTCATGTCCCGCATTGGTGGAACTCCCACTCCGCAGAGCCACAGTGCCGCTTTGCCTGTGCGATCCGTAACCCAATCGCTACTGCTTTCCACTCTGTAGGGCTCACTGAGTATCGCCACCTCAGAACCAAGCTCGCGCACCGTCTGATTCAGGAGGTCCTGCGCGGCCCTACAGTGGTTAAGGTTTAGCTGAATCATTTGCATGACGGTCGAGGTCTCCCTGTACCGCTGGTTGTGGCTGAGCAGAGTCTGCTTCCTGTCTGGTGCCTGGTCTCCTTCCTTCCTGCCGCAGAGCAGATTAAGCATGAAGGCTCCTTGCTGCACTTGGCTGCCCTTTTTCAACACATCTTATGCAGCAATCGCTCCTGTCCACTAGGCTCTTGCAGAAATTGCAACTGCAATATGCCCGGATTCCAAGAATTCGAAGCATCTTGGGGGGCCTGTTCTTTCCCGGATCCTGCAGATGGTCCATCCAATCCGCACCTCGCCACGATGGAGGACGGCTTTCTCCAGGGAGTAAGGCAAACTGATCACAGCTAACTGCGACTCCGCGTAGCCTCGACGTAGACTCCGAACTCTGATACGCTCTGCATCGATGCCATACTGGCTCGCAATCGCAGCGCAGATTTCCTGCTCCATCGCGATGGAGTCGATGTCTCTTATCTCCAAAACGAGCAGTTTAGTGTCGTCCGACATGGCTCGCACTGACGTTGCGTCGCCTAGCACCCTCGCGATGCTCTTAATGGTGTGGCGTACCTTGGATACACACAGTCCGACAGCTGTTTGTCTTCCCTTCGAGTCACCATGGCTAACATCTCGCTGTATGATTTCCCGCTCGCCTGGACAACGACAGCGTCGGGTCTGGCGCGACGCGTGGCCCTCTGCTTTTTCTTTACCACCTCCCACCCGGCGACCGGAATTGCGGTGCTCACAGTCTTACTGGCGCCAGCGTGCGTCGCATCTATTTCTAGTGGCCCTTTTGGCGGGTTCTTTCGGGTGCTCCTGGGAGCTTTTGCACTTTTCTGCTGCGTTGGGCGCGTGGATGGTGGGGCCAGTTGAGCTGCGGGTCCTCCAGCCACAGTCGGCTGGCTTATCCTTCGCCAAGGCTCCGTTTGCGCTGCAGCATCTCTCCTCCAGACAGGCGTTGTCTGCTGTTCTTTGTCGGCGCTCTGCAAGCTTCGAGAGCATTTCGCGCACACAGCATCCTGCCCATTCTCCCTGATACTGTCGTCCTTGCCGCCCTCTCTGTTCGCCTCTAGGATGTTTGTGTGAAGCGCCTTCATGCGCACGAACGTCTCCCTCGTGGCGACAGTTATGTGGCGCGCCGTCTTGTCCATCATACCTCCTGCAGAAGCTTCCCCAGCTCCAAGAGATCCTCAAGGCAGGTTGCCTCAGGGAGGCCTTGCTCCTTTTGGCCGGCGTTGTCCTCTGCGAGTTTTCTGGGCTTGCAGGATCACGCGTCGTCTTAGGGGTTTCCTTTACTTCCTCGGTGTCTGCGATCAGCTCATCGACTTGGGTGCCGGCGAGCGGGCGAGCTTGCTGCCCTTCCTAAATGCCGCTGCAACTCCATCGGTCCCCTCTTCCCTCGGATGGCGGGGAGATCTTACCACCACTGGTCTGCCCGCGAAAGGGTTATCAGCCTCCTCCATCTCAGGCTTCCCGGTTTGCTCGAGGGAGGCTCCCGCGCTGGCCACAGATTTCCCCTTGGCTTACGATGGGGGAAATACCGCTCCTTTTCGGTCCCCAGTCCCCTTTTGATAGGCACCGCCGCGGCGGAGGGGTTGGAACTTAGCCCGATCCTTGGCCTTCTGCCTTTTGCCGTCCCTGGATCCAGGTGCCAGAATTTGGAGAATGTCGAATTTCAGGGATCCACGCGTAGCTTAACAGCTCCTACCCCCACGTTGTTCAACATGTTTTATGTTTTATGTTTTAGGGTCTATGTTGAAAGGCTGATGGAAATGCTGACGACAATCTGGGCAGAAATTTCCCTGACTTAGGGGTCGGGCCTTAAGCAACGTGAGGAAGTACACTTGACTTCCAAGAATTTATCTGTAAACCGCAATATTTTATGAGAATCGGGGTTTATCCACGACTTATTAGTGAAACTAACTTTATTTAATCAACAGCAACCTACTGCTAGCAGACAACCTTTACAAAGGCCGAGGATGTCTGATATTTTTGACAATTTAATTTGGGTAGATCTTTGAGTTTGGGTTTAATCACTGAAGAAAATTTGTTCAGGAGAGATCGATCCCCACACGGCCAAGATACAAAACGGAAAGGTCGAATACTCGGTATGCTGACTGGCGCAAAGGCTTGCTTATCGGAAAATAGAAGGACCTTAGGAAACTTTGTCGAACGCGTCTTTTCAGTGTTGTAAAGACGAAACATGCTTGAATTTTGTCTGTCCATTTTAATTCCTGGCGGCAAATTAAAATGCTGGCGGAAATTTTAAATTGTTGTAAAAATATTGTCTGTTAAAACAATTTCAATGGCGAGCGCCCTACATACTTTGCAGTTGTAAAAAGCGATGTGGAGCTTTTATTGCGACGTGTTTTCCATTAATAGCCTAAATACAATTCGGAAAATTTCAATTTTCGAAGTATTAGTCCTTACTCCATCATGGGACCTCGTTTTTTCACATCGTACAAAGAGCAAAACACACTTTATCTATAACTACAACTTGATGCTGCTTGCTTACCCGATAAACCGATCCAACATGACAATGAACATCCCCAGATGCAAGAAACCTAATACAGAAATTAATGGTTATACCTTGTTTAAATTAAGTTATCAAATATTTAAATCAAGGACGATGGCCAATTTAGCCTTTGGTGATATTGCGCCTGACCCGTATCCCGCTTTGGCAGCAAATCAATTTTCGGAAGTCAACAGTTTGCTAAAAATACTTAAGCTCAATTAGAAATTTTGCAGGAAGACATCAAATCTTCAAACTATTAAATATGGCGAGAATCAATACTTACATCTCTGGCAACCTTCCGCGTTCTGTTCTTTGACGCAAGTACGGATTAACCCAATACTTCGACGCTAAGATATAATTTTCTTTTCCTCTACCACATTAAGCCGCCACTAAAATGCCATTACGAAACAGCATTTCTCCGTTGAATACACAGGAACACAAAATCGATCTTTGGGAAATTTCCACAAACCAATTCTACTTTTCAATGACATTTGGATCCTTCTGGGTGAAAGTCCAATATAAACCTTTTTACATCACCTCCAGGTTCCTCGGTATATCTAAGTATACAAAAAACCGATGTTTGCTGACATTTTGAATTATATGGCCCACGTAATTTGACATCCAAGTTAAAACTCAAAAATTTTTCAAAAAAATGGAAGTAATTTTAATTTTTAAGGTAAAAAACCTAACCAGACATAACCTTAAGCTGTGTCGCAACATTTTAAACAAGAGGGAACAAGTAGCAAAGAGTCTGTTCCCAAGATTGCACACCTTATTTGCTTATAACTGTTTATTGAGCGGCCCGAATTGGACTATTTTTGGCTTATAGTTGGATGTTGATAAAACAACCAAGGTTTCATTTAAATTTTTCAAATCTATACAAATATTCACCCTGGCACCCTGCTGAAAGCTCAAGAATCTACATGCCAAGTCCCAACTGTCTAGCCTTTACGGTTCCCGAGATCTTAGCGTTCATACGGACGGCCTGACGGACAGACGGGCATGGCTAGATCGACTTGGCTGGTGAGCCTGATTAAGAATATATACACTTGGTGGGGTCGAAATCGTATTCTTGTGGTTATTTCGAAACGATGATATGTATACTTTACTAGATCTACTTGAAACCCATTTCATCTGGGTCGTTTGGGTATTCAGATAAATGGGTACGTTTTTGTACCCAACCCATCCCGGACCAAGTTTCTACTCGAAACCCAACCCAACCCGACCCTACCTATATTTGACATACTTGACCTGTTTATACCCGTTACTCGTAGAGTAAAAGGGTATACTAGATTTGTCGGAAAGTATGTAACAGGCAGAAGGAAGCGTTTCCGACCCCATAAAGTATATATATTCTTGATCAGGATCACTAGCCGAGTCGATCTAGCCATGTCCGTCTGTCCGTCTGTCCGTCTGTCCGTATGAACGCTGAGATCTACAATTCTGGGATTAGGCATGCAGATTCCTGAGATTCCTGCGCAGCGCAAGTTTGTTTCAGAAGAGTGCCACGCCCACTCTAACGCCACAAGCCGCCCAAAACTGTGGCTCCTACAGTTTTAATGCCAGAACAAAAATTTTAGCTGAAATGTATTGTTCTCATCAATACCTACCGATTGAACCAAAAAAAAGTTTGCCACGCCCACTTTAACGCCCACAAACCGCCCACAAACTTCAAAAAATCGTTAATATGAACGCGGATATCTCGGAAAATATCAAAGATAGAGAAACGGGATTTCAGATTTAGATTCCGTAGGCTTGAGCGCAGCGCAAGTTTGTTACGCGAATATGCCACGCCCACTCTAACGCCCACAAACCGCCCAAGCCTCTGGTGCCCACAATTTTCATGCTAGATACAAAATTTTAACTGAAATGTATTGGTCCCGTCAATACCTATCGATTGATCTACAAAGTTTCCCACAACCACTCTAACGCCCAGAAACCGTTTAAGCCTGTGGTGCCCACAATTTTCGTGCTAGATAAAAAGTCTTAACTGAAATGTATTGGTCTCGTCAATACCTATCGATTGATTTAAAAAAAAAATTTCCACGCCCACTTTCACGCCCAAAACGCTTAAATCTGTCAACCGCCGGTAGGTGGCGCATTTGCTGCTTGCATATCTCCATTCTCCTTTGGTCCCTTTAGCTGAGTAACGGGTATCTGATAGTCGAGGTACTCGACTATAGCGTTCTTCCTTGTTTTGTTTTGAGTATTTCGGTTAAAGTGGGCGTGGCAATTTTTTAATCAATCGATAGGTATTGATAAGAACTGTACATTTCAGTTAAAATTTTTATTCTAGCATCAAAACTGTAGGAGCCACAGTTTTGGGCGGTTTGTGGGCGTTAACAAACTTGCGATTCGCAAAAAGCTCAGGAATCTGCATGCCAAGTCCCAATACTCTTATAGTTTCCGAGATCTCAGCGTTCATACGGACAGACGGACATGGCTAGATCGACTCGGCTAGTGATCCTGTTCAAGAACACATACACTTTATAGGGTCCATAACGCTTCCTTTTACCTGTCACATACTTTTTGACGGATATAGTATACCCTTTTACTCTACGAGTAACGGGTATAATTATATAAGCGTGTAAACGCACAAAACACGAAGGACGGAAGCGCCGGTGTAGTATATTAAATATTCTGACCACATCGGCAGATGTCGGCAACCAATTTTTAAACTATTTTACCTTAAAACATACACACAAATATGTTAAACAACAATGAAGAACGCTATAGTCGAGTACCCCGACTATCATATACCCGTTACTCAGCTAAAGGGACTAAAGGGAAATGGAGATATGCAAGCAGCAAAGCGAGATTAAAATGCGTCACCTAATGGCGGTAAACAGATTTAAGCGTTATAGGCGTTATAGTGGGCGAGTCAAATATTTTTATTGGATCAATCGATAGGTATTGACGAGACCAATACATTTCAGTTAAAATTTTTTATCTAGCATGAAAATTGTGAGCGCCACAGGCTTGGGCGGCTTGTGGGCGTTAGATTGGGCGTGGCATATTCGCGTACCAAACTTGCGCTGCGTACAAGGCTACGGAATCTAAATCTGAGATCCCAATTCTTTATCTTTGATAGTTTCCGAGATATCCACGTTCATACGATTGTGGGCGTTAAAGTGGGCGTGGCAAACTTTTTTTTGGGTCAATCGATAGGTATTGATGGGAACAATTCCTTTCAGTTAAAATTTTTACTCTAGCATCAAAACTGTAGGAGCCACAGTTTTGGGCGGTTTGTGGGCGTAAAAGTGGTGCGTAAGAAGCTCAGGAATCTGAATGCCAAATCTCAATAGCCTAGCTCTAATTGTTTCCGAGATCTCAGCATTCATCCGGACAGACAGACAGACGGACATGGCTAGATCGACACGGCTAGTGATCCTGATCAAGAATATATATACTTTATGGGGTCGCAAACGCTTCCTTCTGTCTGTTACATACTTTCCGACGAATCTAGTATACCCTTTTACTCTACGAGTAACGGGTATAAAAATGGGGCTACACAACTAAAACTTTAAGTAAACATAAAAAAAACGCACAAAAAATGTACTAGAAAACAGCGTTAAATAAGTATTTATTTCTGGAACATAAAATAACTTCAACACAAAAATAACTTAAGATCGGGTACGTAGTTAATTGACTGACCACTTTAACCTTTTCTTTTGTTGTGAAATATTTGTGATGCATGCAGCTGCGCTTTGCACAACTTCAATTCTATTTTTGGAAAGTCCCGCCCCACTTTCAAAAAAATCTGGCTTGCCATGAAGAAGCTTTGATATTTTAAGGGCTGTTTGTTAAATTTTCGTACCTTTTTGTTGTTATGAAGTTTTAAATTTTGGCGCAACCACTGTGCAACGGTGTTTAGAACGGCACAACGCCAAGAACAGTGAAATGGATCATCGTACAGCTCAAAGAAACTGGCTCCAGGCACCCAAAGGAGGAATCCATATGTCAAAAACGCAATTGTGTAACCTGGACGGACCTGGACGCCACTAAACGGCGGTTGTAGTCCCACCAGGGACTCAAAGATTTCCGTGGCTAGACGGCAGGCGATACTAAAGATTTACTTTATTTCTCAGGCAAGCCCAAGGAGTGGCCGATGTTTATTGTGAATTATAAGCGAACGACAGAACGCTGCGGCTTTAGTGATAAAGAAAACCTAATTCGCCTTCAGAAAAGCTTAAAGGGATTGGAAGCCATACGTGGAAAACGTCGAAATTAAATTACCAAAAAATCCAAGAAGAAAATCCTGGGCACAGGCGGTAATTCCCGACTTCGACATCGCTATGACCACCAGCAACAGCAACAAGCGAGAGAGGTCGATGGAACCAGCGCAACCAGCGAGCAAGAAGGCCAAGATAACCAACCGCGTTACATGGTCAAGATCCTTTGCTAAAGTAGTAAAGGATCGGAAGATCATTGGCGTCATCGACCAGAGCGATGAAGGCGGAAGGATCCCAAGGAACCAATGGGGTCTGACGGGCCCTTGCGTCAGTGGCCTTAAAAAGGCTGGAAGAGAACCCAGGTCCGCCACCCGATTGCACAGATGCAGGGTGGGTGATCGCCTGTGAAGACGAATGATCGGCAGCACTTTACAAGGCTGCCATTAACAAGGTCGGCGAGGTCTACCCCGGGGCCAAGTTGGCAGTTTGCGAGGCCGCAGATATCCCGTCTCGACCGAGAGCGAGGGTGTGGCTGCCGTCGGAACCCTTGGAACCAGAAGCTATACTCAGCCAGCTGACCAGGTTCAACCCGAAGCTTCCAACAGACGGTTGGAAGGAGGTTAAGGTGGAGAAAACCGAGCGCGTCACCATAAACGTGGAAATCCTCCTGAACCAGGCCTGCTTGGAACCCTCGCAGCCCAGCAAAACCAGGTGAACTACGGGTTCGACAAGGTGCAACTACGCATCTACGACACCGATAAGCTAGCGGCAGACAACCTGGCTGCCTGTGCGTCATGTGAACCCCCGAGCGACGACGAATTGGAGCACGAGGAGGCCACCCTCACAGACTACGTTTCAACCGACTCGGAGCTGACAGAGAGCCTGAAGCAGCTGTTGTAGTATGCACTTATATCGAATATCTACTGTACCAAGAGTACTTGAAACAAACACACTGTAACACTTTGTTGCATTGTTTTTATAAACAAAAGGCTCGGTCAAAAACCCTAAGTGTCCGAAACATGAGTCGATCGGCGCGCTTAAAGAAAGTGCAAGTGTCAGCATTCTGTTGCACACGCCGGCCGCTCAGCCAAACTCAATTACATACAGATGCCCTCGCGCTCCAGCCAAAGAGAGCATAATTAAATACACTTTATATACATAAGATATACATAGCCATCTCTCTGCCGCCCAACTGTAAGCAGCGCAGCAACGAGAATTAGGCTTACTTAGATCCTAAGGCAAATTGTAAAAATCAGAAACAACTTGACGTTGGAAGCGGCATTAATGCTGCTCCAGATTTTGAATAAAGATTTTAAATAAAGAATTACAATAATAGAAAATAAAAGATGACATTACTCTACATGGCGACCGTGACTTTGGTCCTAAAGGATCTGGACCTGGATCTGGACATGGATCGGGACTTCGAAAAATAAAACAGCAACCAAGGCGACAGCAGCAATCAACAACAACAAAGACAACAGCAACAACAAAGGCAACAACAGCAAAAACGGCAGCAACAACAAGAACAAGAGAAGAAACGCAGTGAGTAGAGTGTGATGTGTGCCAAAAGAAGTGGCGTGGTCAAAAGATTAAAAGCCAGAAAGGCTCATCTACTGAAGCTGCTCAACAGCGGCAAAGCAATACAGTGGAACGAATCGGTAAAAATACATGCCGAAGTCGAATACCTAAAAAATTTGCTATCAGAACGAAAAAATCAGACCACAGCTACAGCCACATCCACCTACCCTGTAATCCAAAATATTTCAAAAAATAAAAACACATTGCCTCCTCCAGGAAAAGTTGCCATGCCAAAACTAAAGAAGACGTGCCCAGATGACTGCGAGGGACCACTCTGCTCCCCGTTCTGCGAGTACACCTGTGTAGCCAGCACCGGTTCCCCACCATGAAGTACACCTGTGCAGCCAGCACCGGTACCAAGGAAGTGTGAACCGACAGCGCTACCAAGAGCGCATAATTTTTTTATCTTTGCACTGCGTTGCAAACATTTTTTTAATTGCACTGCGATGCATATTTTTTCATTTATTTTATAAAAACAATTGTAAAAATTGAGCGACATAAAAGTTGCCCGATTAGAGTATGGCCTGAAAACCATACACAAAATAGGCAGGAAATTATATGTAAAATATGATAATAATTGGTCAAAAACAAAAAAAAAGTAAAATCAAAATTAATAATATTAAACTAGTTGTTTATAAATAACATTAACAACATTTACGAATTGATTCAAAAATCAAAAGAATTTGACAGACCAAGATATATATTAAGAATACCAACCCCAAAGATGGGTTTAATAGATACAAAAACAGTGGATTCCACTGCAAATGTTATTAATAAGGTAGAATCAAACCCCATAGACTTAGAATTAATTCATACATTGCTTATAATAATTGTTGTAATAATGTGCGCAAACTGTTTCTATAAACTTTATAAATTGCACAATAAATGTCTAAAAAAAAAATATATGAGCCAGGCAAATGATCTGGACAAAATTTAAACATTTTGGCACAAACAACATTATTATAAAAATATTGCTGTATTGAAATTTTAAAAAAGTTAAAGAAAATGGAATAAAAAACAAATAAATAAATAAAAACAAATTAATTAAAAATGGCTTCGCTAAAAGCAATTGCAAACACTTATAATAGGGACATCTATTTTAGAGAAAGAATTCTGCAATTAGTTGCACCAACTTCAGTAAGCATCTACGAGTTAGAAAACTTATATATTGAAACATTTAATCTAGATGCCTCTCCACTAATTCATTGCACAAGCACCCAAAAGGCAATTGTCCTATCAACCATCCCAGGGGTACAGGTTAGATCAGTAGTAGACGAACACCCAATACTAGGTAAAACAATAGTAATGATGGTCTCCAAGAAATAATTCATCTCCACAATATAATGGAATGGAATGAATTATATAAGCAGCTAAATAATATAAAAGTTGACTTTGACAAATCATATAAGTCACTTACTCAAAACAGGCCAATTCAAAAGAATACCATTAAAAAACATGTGGAAATTCTAGTAAAATGCTTTAATGAAGCACGAATACTAATATATGGCCAGAAGGAAAAATTAAATTAAGATCATTGGTCCCAAGTATCAACATTTTTGATCAGACTACGATATAATTTAATATCAATTAAACAAAAGTTTAAGTTGGACATATCGGTACCAACTATACTTAACACCTCCCTAGCAGTTGAAACTGGTGATGAATCGGAATCAACAAAACAAACTGACAGTGACCAAATAGAATCAGAAGACCTTACAGAAACAAATCCTAAAATAGAAGAGCAAGATTTAAATAATCTTACTATTCCAGCTGTTTTAATGTCAGATCTGGATAATTCTACAGATTCTGATGATAATTCCTTAATAGAAAATAAAATAAGAAACAATATCACAATGGCACAATCTAATATTGATTTCATTAACACAGCATCCAAACTTATACCAGTTTTCGATGGTAAATCTGAAAACTTAACAAGTTTTATGGATGCATTAGAAATAATAGAATCAATAAAAGGCGAACACGAACAATTAGCAGTTTTAATTATAAAAACAAAGCTAAAAGGTGTCGCCAGAAATCTAATCGGAGATGAAACAACAATAGCTGAAGTCATTTCCAGATTAAAAAACAACGTCAAAGGCGAATCTGTAGAAGTGTTGTCAGCAAAACTGATGAGCCTACAACAACGCAATAAAACTGCCAACCAGTACACACAAGAGGTTGAGCAGATGACGAAATCCTTAGAAGGTGCATTTATAACAGATGGCTTATCCCTAGAGTTAGCCAGACGTTATTCCACTCGGCATGCAGTGAAAGCAATGACTAAAAATTGCCAAATAGATAAGGTAAAAACTATAATGCAAGCCGGTACCTTCAATACAATGAATGAAGCCATATCCAAATTTGTAAGTAGTTGCACAGAAGCAACCGGACAGCCAAACACTGTCCTATATTACAAAAATTACCCGCAGCGCGGTGGAAATCGCGGACGAGGTAATAATCGAGGTAATAATCGAGGTAATTATAACAATACCAGATATTATCAGAATAACGGATATAATCAAAACAATGGTTATAACAGAAATAACCAAAATAACAATTATAACAGAAATAACAACCGTGGTGGAAACACCAGCGGCGGAAACAGCCGTGGGGGAAACAACAACCACAATAACAATGTTAGAGTGGCGCAAACAAATTCGGGAAACTACCAAACACCTTTAGATACACGACAGTAAACAACATCAAAATTCACACTTTAAATCTCAGTCAAAATACATTTGTCACTTTCACGAACGTAGCAACAGGAAAAGAATTAGTTCTCTTACTAGACACAGGTGCGGAAATATCCTTATTGAAGGAAAATTCTGATAATTTTCAAAACATTCAAGATAATCACATCATAAACATACAGGGTATAAGTCAGGAAGTTACAAAATCTAAAGGCTTAACTTCTGTTGAAATTCAAACTTCTAAGTACATAATTCAACATGATTTCCATATCGTAAATATGCAATTCGCTATTCCATGTGATGGAATACTAGGAATCGATTTTATCAAAAGATACAACTGTCAATTAGACTTCAAGCCGTCTGAAGACTGGCTTATAATAAGACCAAATAACCTAAAATATCCAATTTATGTTCCAATAGCATACAGTTCTGGCAACAACTCCCTAATTCTGCCAGCAAGATCCCAAGTCGTCCGAAAAATCGAAATAAATTCAGAAGAAGACAGTGTATTAATTCCGAATCAAGAAATTCAGCATGGTATCTATATCGCAAATACCATAGCAACAGTCCAAAATGCATATATAAGATTACTAAATACTACAAACACAGATCAAGTAGTCTATATCAAAAACATTCATCATGAACCACTTTCAAACTACGACTTAGTAAAAACGAACTTAGAAGACAGACAAAAAATTGTATTATCCCAACTTACAAAATACTTCCCGCCTCAATTCAATAAACAACTTACAGCATTATGCACCCAGTATAGTGATGTGTTCGGACTAGAAACCGAATCGATCACTACCAATAATTTTTATAAACAAAAGCTGAGATTAATTGATGATGAACCCGTATATATAAAAAATTATAGAAATCCTCATAGTCAACAAGACGAAATTCAAAAACAAGTCCAAAAACTCATTAATGATGAAATAGTGGAACCCTCTGTATCACCTTATAATAGCCCACTTCTGTTAGTACCAAAAAAGTCACTTCCAAATACGGAAAATAAAAAATGGCGATTAGTAATTGACTATCGTCAAATTAATAAAAAACTCTTGTCTGATAAATTTCCACTGCCTAGAATCGATGATATTTTAGATCAACTAGGTAGAGCAAAATACTTCTCATGCCTTGACTTAATGTCAGGTTTCCATCAAATTGAACTGGAAAAAAGTTCACGGGATATAACATCTTTTTCAACAAACAATGGTTCGTACCGCTTCACGCGATTACCATTCGGTTTAAAAATAGCGCCAAACTCTTTTCAAAGAATGATGACTATAGCTTTCTCTGGATTAGAACCTTCGCAAGCATTTCTTTATATGGATGACTTAATAGTCATAGGTTGTTCCGAAAAACATATGCTCAAAAACTTAACTGATGTTTTCGAGAAATGTAGGAAACACAACCTGAAGTTACATCCTGAAAAATGTTCATTTTTCATGCATGAAGTCACTTTCTTAGGACATAAATGCACAGATAAAGGAATCTTGCCCGACGACAAAAAATACGACGTCATTCAAAATTATCCAGTCCCACATGATGCGGACGGCGCTAGAAGATTCGTTGCATTTTGCAATTATTACCGACGTTTTATAAAGAATTTTGCTGAATACTCCCGTCACATAACAAGATTATGTAAGAAAGATGTAAAATTCGAATGGACAACACAATGTCAAAACGCCTTCGAACATCTTAAATCAGCATTAATAAATCCTACTCTGTTGCAATATCCAGATTTTAGCAAAGAATTTTGCATAATCACAGATGCTAGCAAATACGCTTGTGGAGCAGTCCTAACTCAAAACAAAAATGGACTACAGCTTCCAGTGGCATACGCATCAAGATCCTTTACGAAAGGTGAAAGCAACAAGAGCACCACAGAACAAGAATTAGCAGCCATTCATTGGGCAATAACACACTTCAGACCTTATATTTATGGTAGACACTTCACTGTCAAAACAGACCATAGAGCACTGACATACTTATTTTCAATGGTAAATCCAAGTTCCAAACTAACACGAAAGAGACTTGAATTAGAGGAATATAATTTTACGGTAGAGTATCTAAAGGGTAAAGACAACTATGTAGCCGATGCGCTCTCCAGAATAACAATCACAGACCTAACAAATATACAAACAAGTAATAAAATTCTGAAAGTCACTACCAGAAACCAAAGTAGACAGAAATCCTGCGCAGGAAAAGATCAAATAGAATTGCATAAGCAACCTATAGAAAAAGCTTCAAAGCCCAACGTATATGAAGTCATAAACAATGATGAAGTACGTAAAGTAGTGACCTTGCATGTAAATAATAAAATGTGTTTATTTAAGCACGGAAAGAAAATTACAGCAAGTTATCATGTTAGCGATTTGTATACTAATGGAACCATTGACTTAGGTCAATTCTTTCAAAGGCTTGAAAAGCAGGCCGGTATTCACAAAGTCAGCCAACTCAAAGTGGCACCGTGGGAAAATATCTTTGAACTTGTTTCAATTGATAATTTTAAAATTATGGGCAATAAAATATTGAAATCATTGAGAGTAGCGCTACTCAACCCGGTGACCGTAATAAAACATAATAAAGAAAAAGAAGCTATATTGTCTACATTCCATGATGATCCAATACAAGGTGGTCATACAGGCATTACAAAAACCTTGGCCAAGGTCCAGAGACACTATTACTGGAAAAATATGTCCAAAGACATAAAAGAGTACATAAAGAAATGTCCTAAATGCCAAAAGTCGAAAACGACTAAACATACTAAGACCCCACTAACTATAACCGAAACTCCACAACGAGCTTTTGATAGAGTAATTGTAGATACTATTGGTCCACTTCCAAAATCGAATAATGGAAACGAATACGCAGTAACACTCATCTGAGATTTAACCAAATACCTAGTAGCTATACCTATACCAAATAAAAGTGCAAATACAGTAGCAAAAGCTATATTTGAAGATTTTATTCTAAAGTACGGTCCAATGAAGACGTTCATTACGGACATGGGAACAGAATATAAAAATTCAATTATTGAAGATCTATGTAAATACTTACATATTAAAAACATAACTTCAACTGCACACCACCACCAGACTGTAGGTACCGTGGAGCGAAGCCACAGAACACTAAATGAGTTCATTCGTTCATACATCTCAGTTGACAAAACAGATTGGGATGTATGGCTACGATACTTCGTATATTGTTTTAATACAACCCCATCTATGGCACATGACTATTATCCATATGAGCTAGTTTTCGGTAAAACTTCAAATTTACCAAAACACTTACCAAAACATGACATTACTCTACACTGTGCACTCAGGACATAACCGGAGGAAGCGGAGGGTACCCAGCCCGACCACGGTCCTAAAGATGGTGCAGTTCCTGCAGATTAACCTGCACCACAGCAAGGCAGCATCCTCACCTGCCTGGCAACAGGCAACATAGACGTAGTCCTCATTCAAGAGCCATGGATTGTTGGTAACAACTGTGGCTTATCAACCCCCTATACAAGCTATTTTACACCAAGGATAAGGGTAAAACCAGAACCTGCATTCTTACAAAGACATACTTTAACACATTTCCTATTCCACAGTTTAGCGAAGGCGACCTCACCACGGTCAGACTGGAGCTAAACGAACACACTCATCACACCATAGCATCATTCTATCTGGCTCACGACTACGAAGGGCCACTACCAAACACCACTACACAACAACTCATACATACACACGCATCTAAGGAACTCATCCTGGGTGGGGACGCTAACTCACACTAAAGACAATGGGGAAGTACAAACACAAACGAAAGGGGTGAGTTACTCAACGACTATCTCCTCCAATCAAATCTATTCATCTGCAACAAAGGTAATGACCCAACTTTCATCACTAGAAATAGGAGGGAAGTCCTAGACATTTCACTAATATCTGATCCCCTACTTAACCAGCTAGAAGCGTGGAAGGTGGGGATCGATCACTCATTCTCAGACCACCGATACATAGAATTTACAATAACTATAGACTGTCCTCCCGCCGACAACATTACTAATCTAAGATTAACCAACTGGGGATACCAAAAAAATCTACTCAATAGGAACCTACACGCTCCACCGACGCACATACTTAACGGTAAAGAATTAGATAACCTAGTTAATACTTTCACTGACATCTGTTGTGAGGCCATAAAAAGGACTTGCCCAAGCAGAACAATCAAAGCAAAGCACAAACCCCCATGGTGGAACGCAACCCTGGCGAACCTTAAAAGAGTGTAGAACTTACTTTAATATAGCTAAATATAACAATGGCGAATCTTCCTGGAATTTATACCATACAACACTAAGCCTATACAAAAAGGAAATTAGAATATCAAAACGAAGAGCTTGGGCTAATTTCTGCAGTAGCATAGAATCTACTGCGGAAGCATCCAGACTCAGAAAAATTTTATTAAAATCTCCAGCAACCATTGGATATCTAAAAACCAATGCTGACAGCTGGACGGAAAATAGTCAGGAAACCCTTGAACTACTGTTAGACACCCACTTCCCTAAAAACACCCATGTAATGGAGGACCTCTACATAGAGAAGAACTTAGACGACCAGAGGATAGACAACATCTCGAAACCTGGTCGCATTCAGTGGGCTATCAACTCTTTTAAGCCCTTCAAATCCCCCGGCACAGATGGGTTCTTCCCGGCCCAGCAAAACGAACACTAGATATTTCCCTACCCTGGCTGACAGCCATCTTCCACGGCTGCCTTGCTCTAAACCATATTCCAACAAGGTGGCTGGGCGTTAAGGTTATTTTTATACCGAAAGCCGGCAAACCCTCCCACACCAACCCAAAGGACTTCCGCCCGATTAGTCTCTCTTCCTTCTTGTTGAAGACCCTGGAAAGGCTTATTGACACCCATATCACGCTAACCATGGACCAAAGCCTACTCTCTGAAGCACAGCATGCGTATCGTAAGGGTAGATTAACAGATACCGCCCTTCACTCTCTAGCGTGCAGCATAGAAAGATGTTTCCGCAATAAGGAATACTCTCTGGCAGAGTTTCTAGACATAGAAGGCGCCTTTAACAACGTCACCCCGACGGCGATTACTGGTGCTCTGACTGAACTGGGCATTGAGCGGCCCATAGTGGGACTCATACACACCATGCTAAACAGCAGAGTAGTGTACTCCACTATGTGATCGGCCCACTCGACCAGGAATGTCAGCACAGGAACCCCACAAGGGGGCGTACTTTCACCTCTTCTATGGGTTTTAGTGGTCAACAAACTACTATCACTTCTAGAAGAGGCGGGCACTAAGGTGGTAGCCACCGCTACGCACCACCGCTACTGAAGCACTAAACACAATTCTCGACCTCCAACCCCTGGACCTACTTGCCAAAAGCTGGGCATCTGCAACAGCGCTGAGGCTTCGCGAAGCAACGGCATGGACAACAGACTCTACGGGTCACTCCAATAGCCTATTAAAACATACATCCTTACCACGTAGTACGGACTACGTTCAACCCATAGTCAACTTCGAAAGAAGATACAAGATCTTCACACCCACCCGTACAGACTGGGACAACCTCCCACACCAATTCGAAAACGCCGTCAACATATACACAGACGGCTCCAGGCTTAACTCCCAAACAGGTGAAGGAGTCTTTTCCCCCGAACTAGACATAAAAGTCTCATTCCGCCTACCAGACCACTGATTTCCAAGCGGAAGTCATGGCAATTCAGGTAGTCGTGACCCACCTGGACACGTCAGTACATCATGACATAGATATCTTCATCTTCTCGGATAGTGAAGCAGCCCTCAGGGCCCTCGACTCCTACACAACGAACTCAAAAAGAATCTCTGAATGCCGCAAATCTCTTAACGAGATGGCCACTCATCTAAGAATCAACCTCATCTGGGTGCCTGGACACCGTAATATTGAGGGCAACTGCATAGCAGACGAGCTAGCAAGACAGGGGACAACCGCCGACATCCTTCGTGATAAGGACACGGTGGGTATGCCCATGGCTACCTGCAAGCTCTATCTCAGGCAGAGACTGTTCACACTTTCCAATAACCGTTGGAACTCAATATCAACATGCCACAATTCTAGACTCACATGGCCAAATTATAACTCGAAAAGAACAAAAAGTCTCCTACAATGTAGTAGGGAAGACATCTCCACTGTTCTAAATGCCCTCACGGGCCACTGTCTTATAGGGACTCGTGCGCACAGGCTGGGAATCAGTAACCACGACTTCTGCCGCAGCTGCAAACAGATAGACGAAGAGGAGAGCATCGAACACCTCCTACCACCACTGAACGTCGGTTGGAGTCCCACCAAGGATGTTTATTGTGAATTATAAGCAACAGACAGAACGCTGCGGCTTTAGTGGTAAAGGAAATCTAATTCGCCCTCAGAAAAGCTTAAAGAGATTGGAAGCAGTACATGGAAAATTAATGGTACCGGGTACAATATCGCAAGCATTCGAAACTCTGAGGCTCACTGCGAATGTAGTGTGCAAGCGTCGGCTACCTGCCGAAAATATTCGCGGCCACACAATCTGGAGCATTGCGAAAATTTTTGCTCCCTAGACACAAAAGTAGACGTTGCTTTTGAAGGCACAAAGCACATCGAAGCATCATTTTCTTCACAGTTTGGATAGGAATGTCCAAGTTAAGAGCCGAAGATCTAACTCACAAGCTTAACACCAAGAACACTACAAAAACAAATAAATTTGAAACACACAAAATAATAAAATATGTTTAAACTTTAAAACAAACAAGACCAAAAGAAATCAACTTAAAGGAAACCCAAAGAAGGAAGGAAGGGCTGATGGGCATTTCCTCGCCAACAGCACTGGGCAAAATTTTTCGCAACAAAAGTAATGAGGAACATCCTACAACCGGAAGAAAGACCCCATCAGAATAGTATCGCGGGGATATATATAAAATTGAATTTAAAATAAAATTAAGTATTATCACATAAAAAAATAATATAAATCAAAATCAGTAAGACATTTTGACAATTGAATTACAGAAAGCAGTCCGGGATCTGAAGAAATAATTTTTGTGAACTAAGTTTAACAATGGCAACCGGAGGTTCAGCTCATTTTTGTGCAGGTGGCTTGGCCAGAGCCAGCAACTTAAGGGTTTAATTAATTAATAGATTAATTAATGTTTAATTGAGCGAAGTGAGCAAGAAATAGATGCATTAAAAGAATAGTTAGCTACAGATGCAAAAGCAGTGAAGGACTATTAAATATAAAACAAGGCAGAACGCTATAGTCGAGTACCTCGACTATCAGATACCCGTTACTCAGCTAAAGGGACCAAAGGGAAATGGAGATATGCAAGCAGCAAATCGAGATTGAAATGCGCCACCTACCGGCGGTAGACAGATTTAAGCGTTATGGGCGTTAGAGTGGGCGTGGCAAATTCGCGTAACCAACTTGCGCTGCGTACAAGGCTACGGAATCTAAATCTGAGATCCCAATCCTCTATCTTTGATAGTTTCCGAGATATCCACGTTCCCACGGGTTGTGGGCGTTAAAGTGGGCGTGGCAAACTTTTTTTTGAAGCAATCGATAGGTATTGATGAGAACAATACATTTCAGTTAAAATTTTTTTTATTCTAGCATCAAAACTGTAGGAGCCACAGGCTTGGCGGTTTGTGGGCGTTAGAGCGGGCGTGGCACTCTGCTGAAACAAACTTGCGCTGCGCAGGAATCTCAGGAATCTGCATGCCTAATCCCAGTATTGTGGCTTTTATAGTTTCCGAGATCTCAGCGTTCATACGGACAGACGGACATGGCTAGATCGACTAGGCTAGTGATCCTGATCAAAAATATATACATTTACATGAGTCGTTCTTCGCCCGAATAAAAAATCAGGCGATTTTTATATTTGTTGGTTATTCTTTATTAGAACGTTGGAAAAAGACTAACTGTATGTTACATAATTGGTTAGCATGAAACCTCGGTTTGCGTCTTAGAATTTACTGTTAGTGCATTAGGTGACGGAATCGCATGTCTATGATATGATCGCCACTTCTTTGTTTATGTTTACATAATTCGATCATATTAGATTATTCGATCTTATTGGATTTTCACGTTTATGGAATTACGTCATTGTTGACGTTCGGACTTAATCAATTTTCTTTGTTTGTTTGCATTGCGGGATCTTAAGCTTCTGTATAGTTTTTAATCAAAGCCGAAATTGGCGATTCTGTTTATTTGTGAACGGTTTCGTTCTTTGAACTGGTGGCCGTTGAGAAATCGCAGTGCAGATACGTCACTCCCCCATCACTTAGACAAAATCATATGGTTATATATGTGATTTTGGGGTATAGTTTTGGTATTTCTTGTAAGTCTTGTGTTTCTATTGTTGGGTCGTCACCTTTTGTGTTATTGTATTTAATAAGTATTCTTTTAGGAATTTCTTTAAATTTATAAAGTAGGTACAGTGATATACTTAATATTAAGAGACCCAGTGTAACAATTACAATTATTTTGTAGATCTGGTTTTCTTTATTTTGTATATAACTATGATATCGGGTTCGACATAATTAATTTGGGTAATTAAGAGCGTTTTTGTGTACCTGCAACTAGTATTTGTTTGATTAACAAGACCTAAAATACATGTGTTGATAACAGGTTTTTTTTGTTTCTTTGTTATACAAGCTGTTTCTGTATACTTAATATTTGTTTTGGGTGTTATCTTGTAATATTTTATTATTTTTTTTCTGGATAAGGTTATATTTCGTATACGGGAAGTTTCTATATTTCTCTGGGTATGTGGGGTATAATTAAAATTTCGTTTGAATCTGACCTAAGCCAAGTTGAGGTTTTTATGTTCAGAAGTACCTCAAAATTAATGTTTGTCAAGTAGTCGTGTTTTAATAACTTTGGATTGAATATTCCTAATCTTGCTAACTGCATTCCCATTTCCAGGTCTTCAATGTATTCTGCGAAATGTTCTAAATTAAAAACCAATAATTCAAGAATTTTTTCGTTTTCGTTGTATACGAGATGCTTGTTTATTATATCGATGCCTTTGTTAACTGTATCGATTATATTACTTAGTTCATTTACCTGTACACTGTTTTGAGCTATTACATTGATTTTTTCTTCTAATTCTTCTTTTTCATTATTATCTAATGTTCCAAAAAGATATTTGTAAGCTGTTCCTACAAAATAAGCTAATTCTCTTTTGTTTCTCCTAACAATTTGTAACCCATTCATTTCTCCTTGTAGTTTTTCCGTTAAATATTTAATCTGTATTATTTCCTTAAAGCCAAACACTTGTGATAGCAAATTTTTGTAAGTTTCTTTCGTTTTTGTAATATTAATTGTGAGGCAATGGTATTCAAAACTATCTGGGATGTTGATTGTGTCGGTCATAAATAACAAATAGCCATTGTATATTTTTATAGGGTTAATTTCTATAAATTGGTTGTTACCCAAAGCGCTGGGTCTTGATCTGGGTCCTCCTGCAAATATTTACTTTTATTAACTTTCTTTTGTCTCTGGAAGTTTGTTTTGTAATGTCTTATTTTTCGACCTCTGTTAGATTCCTCAAAGTGATCATTATCTATTTGTTCTATATTTCCTGTTTTTTATAAGGATTGTGTAATTTCCCGTGAATTATGGGAGCCTTTCTAAATTTGGTATTTACCTCAAAATGTTGTCGTTATACCCGTTACTCGTAGAGTAAAAGGGTATACTAGATTCGTCGGAAAGTATGTAACAGGCAGAAGGAAGCGTTTCCGACCCTATAAAGTATATATATTCTTGATCAGGATCTCTAGCCGAGTCGATCTAGCTATGTCCGTCTGTCCGTCTGACCGTCTGTCCGTCTGTCTGTCCGTCCGGATGAACGCTGAGATCTCGGAAACTATAAGAGCTAGGCTACTTACGCAGCGCAAGTTTGTTTCAGCAGAGTGCCACGCCCACTCTAACGCCCACAAACCGCCCAAAACTGTGGCTTCAACAGTTTTGATGCTAGAGTAAAAATTTTAACTGAAAGGAATTGTTCCCATCAATACCCATCGATAGACCCAAACAAAGTTTGCCACGCCCACTTTAACGCCCACAAACGTATGAACGTGAATATCTCGGAAACTATCATAGATAGAGAATTGGGATCTCAGATTTAGATTCCGTAGCCTTGAACGCAGCGCAAGTTTGTTACGCAAATATGCCACGCCCACTCTAACGCCCACAAACCGCCCAAGCCTGTGGCGCCCACAATTTTCATGCTAGATAAAAAATTTTTACTGAAATGTATTGATCTCGTCAATACGTATCGATTGATCCAAAAAAAATTTTGCCACGCCCACTCTAAAGCCCACAACGCTTAAATCTGTCTACCGCCGGTAGGTGGCGCATTTCAATCTCGCTATGCTGCTTCCATATCTCCATTTTCCTTTAGTCCCTTTAGCGGAGTAACGGGTATCTGATAGTCGAGGTACTCGACTATAGCCTTCTTCCTTGTTATACCCGTTACTCGTAGAGTAAAAGGGTATACTAGATTCGTCGGAAAGTATGTAACAGGCAGAAGGAAGCGTTTCCGACCCCATAAAGTATATATAAGTTAACACGGTCGCCCAGCAACAAGAAAGTTCCCAGGCTAATTCCGCATAACCAGACGGGAATAATGCAAGGCCAGCGTCACCTGCGGACATTGCACAACGACGGTGCTACGGTCAGCACAATCAGCGGGCAATGCACTGCGACGGAAGCAGCGGTTGCCCAACCCAATGCACGAGTCGCCGGGTCAGCAGTTTCAGAGCATAGGGCTAGCTTACATTTTAAGAATTTGTGTACTTATGAGTTAGTTGAATTTTGGAAATAAATCGTGACGGTCATCGCCGCGCGAAACCAAACTCGTCTCAAATAATTAATTGGCACCCAACGCGTTCGTAAGACCCTCGATCCGTCGTTTAGCTAAAAAATTTAAAACGCGTTCGTAAGACCCTCGAACAGTTATAAAATAAAATTTGTTATAAATAAATAAAAACAGTACCAACAAACCCTGAACCAGCAGCAGCGGCAGCATTATTAGCATAACATAATTAAATACGCCAGGAAGAAGGAAGAAGGAAGCTACAATAAGAAGCACAAACAGCGGCAACAACATTTTAATTTAAAAAAAAATTTTTTTAAATCATGTAAGTAGAATGTTCATTGATATTTTTTCCCTTATCTGGCCCAAATAAAAGTGATTCAAAGATTTAAAAATAAATCAAACATTTTCATAACTTATTCCAAGAGTCTCTAACAAAAAAAAAAAAAAGTCGCAAGTTCAGACAAAATTTTGAAAAATTTTCGAGAAAAAATTAAATACAAAACGAACAATAAGTCTTTGTTCTTTGTGTTAAAACATATGAGTGATAGTGAAATAGAAGATTTGTTAAACGAATTCCGAAAACTCAGAAGCGCGGAAGGTTTTCTGGAAAAACTAAAAAATTCAAATATGGCAATGACTAACGAGCAGCTAAAAGCCATTGTAGAAGGCGCAGTTGCAAGTGCCCTCGCCTTGCAGGAAAGAAGTTTTGAACAAAAGTTACTAGACGTTCAGAAGCGCTTAGGTGGTGTAAATATCAGCACACCAGAAGTAGAAACATATAGGGATGCTGAAATCAGAATAAGTGTTTCGTGTAGTGAGACCTTAGTTATTATGAAGTCCTTGCCGGACTTTGAGGGAAAAAATGAAACGTACGTCTCATGGAGAAAAGCGGAGCACACAGCATATAAAGTGTACGAAAAATACGACGGTAGTTCCAAACACTACCAGGCATTAGGGATATTAAGAAATAAAATAAAAGGTTCAGCCGATATGGTTCTTTCGTCTTTCGACACACCTCTTAACTTTAAAGCCATAATAAACCGACTAGATTTTACATACGCTGACAAACGACCGGTATACTTAGTAGAACAGGAGATGTCAACGCTTCGTCAAGGAAACATGACTCTCTTGCAATACTACGACGAAGTGGAGAAAAAGCTGACTCTGTTAATAAACAAGACAATTATGACCTACGACAATACCGTAGCAGCGTCAATGAACGAAAAATATAGAGCAGATGCGCTTCGCGTATTTATTTCGGGAACAAAAAAATCCCTAAGCGATGTTCTTTTTTCGGCTAGACCATCCGATCTTCCTTCCGCTCTAGCCTTAGCACAAGAAGTAGAGGCTAATCACGAGCGATATATGTTCGCAAGTAGTTTTGCCCGTAGCACGGAGGAAAAACTCCAAAGGTCCGAAAAGAGACAACAGGACAGAGAAAGAAATACAATAACAGACTCTAGACCTAACCTGGAGGGTAAAAATCCCCATTTTAATAAAAAACCAAGACAGCCACTCAGACGGGATCCAGTCCAGCCAATGGACGTCGATAGTTCATCTCGTTTTAGACAACCAACTCAAAATCAACAAAGGAATCCGTTTCATAGACAAACCCAAAACAATCAGTGGCAGACCAATCAACAAAATAATCAACCCAACGCTTACAGTAACCATGGACTGGCGCATAAAAGACCCAATAATAGTAGCGCGAGGTACACGGGACCGAAACATCAAAGAATAAACCATTTGGCGTAAAACAATGACCAACCTATCGAAAGCAACGACGAATACCCTACAGTAGCCGAAGAGGAAGTAGAAGACATAGATGATGACCTCGTAGATTATGACGAAATTAAGTTTTTAGGCATGAGTCCCTGCTCCAGTTCATAGAAAGGGATATCGCAGGGAGAAAAATCAAACTTTTGATAGACACGGGGGCTTCCAAAAATTATATTAAACCTATGAAAGAATTAAAAAACGTCATTTTCGTAAATAAGCCATTTTCTGTAAAATCAATCCATGGGTACAACACTGTAAACAAAAAATGCATCTTAAACCTATTTAACACAACTACAACATTCTTCTTATTACCGAACTTAACAACGTTTGACGGAATAATTGGACTGGACTTGTTAAAAAAAATCGACGTCGTACTTGACCTAAAATACAGAAAGTTAATAACTAACAGCAACTCGGAAGAAATTAAGTTTTTGAAATGTGAAAACGTTAATTTTACAAAAGTTAATGACATCGAGGTACCCCACGAAATTATGGAAAAATTCCAGTCAATGTTAGAAAACCGCACGGGTGTATTTGCAGAGCCGAATGAGGCGCTGCCTTACAACACTAATATAATCGGTACTATCCGGACGGAGAATGAAGACCCAATATATTCAAAATTGTACCCATACCCGATGGGTGTGTCCGACTTTGTAAATACAGAAACACAGGCTATGTTACGGGACGGCATAATTCGACCATCTCGGTCTCCATATAACAACCCGGCTTGGGTTGTAGATAAGAAAGGGACTGATGAACAGGGAAACACAAAAAAACGCCTTGTAATAGACTTTAGAAAACTTAATTTAAAGACAGTAGACGACAAATATCCTATTCCGAATGTAGTTTTCATCTTGGCCAATTTGGGCAAGGCAAAGTACTTTACCACTTTGGATTTGAAGTCTGGCTTTCACCAGATATTACTCGCCGAAAGTGACAGGGAGAAAACGGCCTTCTCAGTAGGAAATGCGAAATACGAGTTCTGTAGACTTCCCTTTGGATTGAAGAATGCACCCAGCATTTTTCAGAGGGCCATCGACGATGTGCTCAGAGAACAAATAGGGAAATCATGCTATGTCTACGTCGATGACGTTATTATTTTTTCAGAAAATATGCATGAATATGTGAAACACATAGCATGTGTCTTGGACAAGCTATATGAAGCCAATATGAGGGTTGCGCGTGAGAAATCAAATTTTTTTAAAGAAAGCGTAGAGTATTTAGGTTTCGTAGTTTCACGAGGAGGTATAAGAACATGCCCAAACAAAGTAGATGCAATTCGTAACTACGAGCAACCACACTATTCAATGTCAGATCATGAAACATGACTCTCTAGCAATACTACGACGAAGTGGAGAAAAAGCTGACTCTGTTAATAAACAAGACAATTATGACCTACGACAATACCGTAGCAGCGTCAATGAACGAAAAATATAGAGCAGATGCGCTTCGCGTATTTATTTCGGGAATAAAAAAATCCCTAAGCGATGTTCTTTTTTCGGCTAGACCATCCGATCTTCCTTCCGCTCTAGCCTTAGCACAAGAAGTAGAGGCTAATCACGAGCGATATATGTTCGCAAGTAGTTTTGCCCGTAGCACGGAGGAAAAACTCCAAAGGTCCGAAAAGAGACAACAGGACAGAAAGAAATACAATAACAGACTCTAGACCTAACCTGGAGGGTAAAAATCCCCATTTTAATAAAAAACCAAGACAGCCACTCAGACGGGATCCAGTCCAGCCAATGGACGTCGATAGTTCATCTCGTTTTAGACAACCAACTCAAAATCAACAAAGTAATCCGTTTCATAGACAAACCCAAAACAATCAGTGGCAGACCAATCAACAAAACAATCAACCCAACGCTTACAGTAACCATGGACTGGCGCATAAAAGACCCAATAATAGTAGCGCGAGGTACACGGGACCGAAACATCAAAGAATAAACCATTTGGCGTAAAACAATGACCAACCTATCGAAAACAATGACGAATACCCTACAGTAGCCGAAGAGGAAGTAGAAGACATAGATGATGACCTCGTAGATTATGACGAAATTAAGTTTTTAGGCATGAGTCCCTGCTCCCGTTCATAGAAAGGGATATCGTAGGGAGAAAAATCAAACTTTTGATAGACACGGGGGCTTCCAAAAATTATATTAAACCTATGAAAGAATTAAAAAACGTCATTTTCGTAAATAAGCCATTTTCTGTAAAATCAATCCATGGGTACAACACTGTAAACAAAAAATGCATCTTAAACCTATTTAACACAACTACAACATTCTTCTTATTAGCGAACTTAACAACGTTTGACGGAATAATTGGACTGGACTTGTTAAAAAAAATCGACGTCGTACTTGACCTAAAATACAGAAAGTTAATAACTAACAGCAATTCGGAAGAAATTAAGTTTTTGAAATGTGGAAACGTTAATTTTACAAAAGTTAATGACATCGAGGTACCCCACGAAATTATGGAAAAATTCCAGTCAATGTTAGAAAACCGCACGGGTGTATTTGCAGAGCCGAATGAGGCGCTGCCTTACAACACTAATATAATCGGTACTATCCGGACGGAGAATGAAGACCCAATATATTCAAAATTGTACCCATACCCGATGGGTGTGTCCGACTTTGTAAATACAGAAACACAGGCTATGTTACGGGACGGCATAATTCGACCATCTCGGTCTCCATATAACAACCCGGTTTGGGTTGTAGATAAGAAAGGGACTGATGAACAGGGAAACACAAAAAAACGCCTTTTAATAGACTTTAGAAAACTTAATTTAAAGACAGTAGACGACAAATATCCTATTCTGAATGTAGTTTTCATCTTGGCCAATTTGGGCAAGGCAAAGTACTTTACCACTTTGGATTTGAAGTCTGGCTTTCACCAGATATTACTCGCCGAAAGTGACAGGGAGAAAACGGCCTTCTCAGTAGGAAATGCGAAATACGAATTCTGTATACTTCCCTTTGGATTGAAGAATGCACCCTGCATTTTTCAGAGAGCCATCGACGATGTGCTCAGAGAACAAATAGGGAAATCTTGCTATGTCTACGTCGATGACGTAATTATTTTTTCAGAAAATATGCATGAACATGTGAAACACATAGCATGGGTCTTGGACAAGCTATATGAAGCCAATATGAGGGTTGCGCGTGAGAGTATTTAGGTTTCGTAGTTTCACGAGGAGGTATAAGAACATGCCCAAACAAAGTAGATGCAATTCGTAACTACGAGCAACCACACTATTCAATGTCAGATCATTCCTTGGACTAGAAAGTTACTATAGGTGTTTTATTTAAGACTTCGCGTCTATTGCAAAACCTATAAGTGACATCCTAAAAGGTGATAACGGCAAAGTGGGTGCTGGACAATCAAAGAAAATACCAATTAACTTTGATGAGAATCAGCGCCAGGCTTCGAGAAGCTTAAGAATGTTCTCGCATCTGAAAATGTAATGTTATTATACCCAAATTACAAAAGAGGGTTTGACTTAACGACAGATGCTTGGTCTTTCGGTTTGGGAGCAGTCCTATCACAGGACGGAAAACCCATAACCATGATATCACGAACTTTAAAAGACAGGGAACTAAACTATGCAACGAATGAAAGGGAGTTACTAGCAATTGTATGGGCCCTAATAAGCCTCAGGAACTACCTATATGGCGTGAAAAATTTGAACATTTTTACTGACCATCAACCACTCACTTTTGCCGTCTCGGATCGCAGTCCAAACGCCAAAATTAAGCGGTGGAAAGCTTTTATTGACGAGCATAACGCCCAAATTTTTTACAAGCCAGGAAAAGAGAATTACGTCGCTGACGCGCTGTCCTGACAGCACATCCACTCACTGGAAGAGGATGCGCAGTCAGATATTGCCACAATACATAGCGAGTTATCACTCACCTACACTATCGAAAAAACAGACAAGCCGGTCAACTGTTTTCGGAACCAAATAATAATAGAGGAAAGCGGAACTGCTTCAGTTAGAACGGTCATTATGTTCGGTGAAAAGACTCGACATCTCTTGTATTTCTCGGATAGAGAAACACTTATACAGAGAGTATGCGATGTGGTCAAGACAGACGTAGTCAATGCAATTTTATGCGAACTTCCAGTACTGGCATTTATTCAGCATAAATTAGTAGAAACATTCCCGACAACCATATTCCGTTACACGAACCGCATGGTGACTGACATCTTAGACAAAAATGAACAAAAAGAAATTACGGTGTCAGAACATAACAGGGCTCATAGAGCCGCTCAGGAAAACGTGAAGCAGATTATGCAAGACTATTTTTTCCCCAAAATGACTCATATGGCAAATGAGGTCGTCGTTAATTGTAAAACCTGCCAAAAGGCAAAATATGATCGACACCCTCAGAAACAGATTCTCGGAGAAACACCGATCCCCTCATATACTGGCGAATTATTACATATTGACATATTTTCTACAGATAAAAAATACTTTCTTACTTGTGTAGACAACTTATAAAAATTTTCAATTCTCCAACCAATCGCTTCCAGAACCATTGCAGACGTACAAACCGCGATTTTACAGCTTATTAATTTCTATTGACGAACAAAAACAATATATTGCGACAATGAGCCTTCTATTAAATCCGAAACAATTAAGACCCTTCTTAGTAACCAGTTTACCATACAAATTGTTAATGCTCCGCCACATCATAGTACGTCAAACGGACAAGTGGAAAGATTTCACAGTACACTGGCAGAAATTGCACGGTGCTTAAAAATCGAAAGAGGAATTAAAGACACGGTTGAACTAATACTTCTCGCGACTATAGAATTTAATAAAACCATTCACTCAGTAACAAATAAACGACCCATCGACGTAATACACTCGTCGACCATAGAGCTTAACACAGAAATCAGGGATAAAGTTTTAAATGCACAAAATATTCAATTAGAAAGATTAAATAAAACAAGACAAGACAGACATTTTCAGGTAGGAGACAGGGTCCTTGTAAAATCAAACAAGAGATTGGGGAACAAACTCTCAAATTTGTATTCTGAAGAAATTATAGAAGCAGACTTGGGGACCACAGTCTTAATAAAAGGGAGGGTGGTCCATAAGGATAACTTGAGGTAAATTAAATAAATCTTATTTTCCTTTTTTTCTCCAACACACTAGGTTTTGGACAATAGTACTTCTCGCCGTATCCATAACAGCAAAAATGACCGACTACACGACTTCAAATTACATACCAATCATGGACGGGGATGTAACTATTTGGAAAGACTTCCAATACCTTAAGCACTCAAGTAACCTAACCCTGTTCTCGGAATTAGTAAAGGAAACAGAAGAAATGAGAAACCATTTCCCTCAGTCACATATGAGACAAATATTAGATTCAGATTTACGACACATTAGGACTCTCATAGGTACAGTAAATATTCATCATAGACACGCAAGAAGCATTAATTTATTAGGTACTGCATTAAAAATTGTAGCCGGTACTCCAGATTTCGATGACTTCGAGAACATAAAATTTACACAGAAGGAACTCATAGAATCAGAAAACAGGCAAATAAATATTAACACAAAGACCGAAGAACAAATAAACAGCATAACAAACGCAGTAAACATTTTGGTAAAAAATGCAAAAACAAAACAGATAAATACAGAAAATTTATATGAAAATTTGCTATCAAGAAATAGAATAATTATTTCCGAACTCGAAGCCTTGATGCTGTCAGTTACACTTGCGTAAATTGGAATAATTAACCCCGCAATTTTAGACTCAAACGATTTACAAAATTTAATCAATGAACATTCTACAAATATTACTATTACTGACCTAATGGAAGTCGCTCAAATAAAAGTTCTACTAGATAATAATTTTTTACACTTTATATTAAAATACCCCAAACCATACATAGCATGTAAAAAAATAATCTTGCACCCCGTTGAGCACAACGGCACTATTCTTAATTTTGCTGAAGGCGATACTATAGCTGACTGCGGTAACAAAATTATGCCGATTGGAAACTGCACCGCTGCCCTTACAACAACATTCTGCAGAGAAATGCCCTACACAACATGCGCACAACAACTCCACTCAGGGGGCAACGCACACTGTTCGACTCGCACGAGCCACCTCGAGCCGCTAACAATCATCGATGACGGCGTTATTATTCTCAACGACGGAACAGCTACGATCAACGGACAACTGGTAACTGAAACATTTCTCGTTACATTCGACGAAGAAGCAAAAGTAAACAACACCATATACCGCAACCTAAAGAGCTACGTAAAGAAATACCCAGCCCCAGCCGCATCAACGGTCATTAACATTACGGGTCACCAAGAATTATTGAGCTTACCATACTTGCAAAAATTAAATATGGAAAACGATACATTGGTGAAATGGAAAAGGGACTGGTAAAAAAGCCGATAGTATCTGGATTGGCCGCGATCGCCTTTTTGGCCATATGCTTTACTATTTCCAAGCTCTATCAGAGACGCCAGCGGGTCCGTCGCCAGCATGACCTTCAAGTTATTATTGACGGTTTCAAAAAGTCCGAGGACGTCCTTCATCTAAGTGAGGGAGGAGTTAACACGGTCGCCCAGCAACAAGAAAGTTCCCAGGCTAATTCCGCATAACCAGACGGGAATAATGCAAGGCCAGCGTCACCTGCGGACATTGCACAACGACGGTGCTACGGTCAGCACAATCAGCGGGCAATGCACTGCGACGGAAGCAGCGGTTGCCCAACCCAATGCACGAGTCGCCGGGTCAGCAGTTTCAGAGCATAGGGCTAGCTTACATTTTAAGAATTTGTGTACTTATGAGTTAGTTGAATTTTGGAAATAAATCGTGACGGTCATCGCCGCGCGAAACCAAACTCGTTTCAAATAATTAATTTATATTCTTAATCAGGATCACTAGCCGAGTCGATCTAGCCATGTCCGTCTGTCCGTCTGTCTGTCCGTCCGGATGAACGCTGAGATCTCGGAAACTATAAAAGCTAGGCTATTGAGATTTGGCGTGCAGATTCCTGAGCTTCTTACGCAGCGCAAGTTTGTTTCAGTAGAGTGCCACGCCCACTCTTACGCCCACAAACCGCCCAAAACTGTGGCTCCTACAGTTTTGATGGTAGAATAAAAATTTTAACTGAAATGTATTGTTCTCATCAATACCTATCGATTGAACCAAAAAAAGTTTGCCACGCCCACTTAAATGCCCACTAACCGCCCACATACTTCTAAAAATCGTAAATATGAACGCGGATATCTTGGAAACTATCAAAGATAAAGAATTGGGATCACAGATTTAGATTCCGTAGCCTTGTACGCAGCGCAAGTTTGTTACGAAAATATGCAACGCCCATTCTAACGCCCACAAACCGCCCAAGCCTGTGGCGCCCAAAATTTTCATGCTAGATATAAAAAATTTTAACTGAAATGTATTGGTCTCGTCAATACCTATCAATTGATTCAAAAAAAAATTTGCCACACCCACTCTAACGCCCATAACGCTTAAATCTGTCTACCGCCGGTAGGTGGCGCATTTCAATCTCGCTTTGCTGCTTGCATATCTCCATTTCCCTTCGGTCCCTTTAGCTGAAGGCGTGGGAAAGATTTGTGTCTGAGGTGTTAAATGTTTATGTCGGATTGATTTGAATAACTGCGATAGTAGGCTCTGGACTTATGTTATTGACAATTGGAATAATGGGTATCTCGGGATATACAGGTTGTATGTTGGGTTTGGTATCCAGGGTATTTGCGTATACGTCACTTATACGCGTTCTTCCTTCTTCGAGTACCTCGACTATCATATACCCGTTACTCAGCTAAAGGGACCAAAGGGAAATGGAGATATGCAAGCAGCAAAGCGAGATTAAAATGCGCCACCTACCGGCGGTAGACAGACTTAAACGTTATGGGCGTTAGAGTGGGCGTGGCAACATTTTTTTTGGATCAATCGATAGGTATTGACGAGACCAATACATTTCAGTTAAAATTTTTAATCTAGCATATAAATTGTGGGCGCCACAGGCTTGGGCGTTAGAGTGGGCGTGGCATATTCGCGTTACAAACTTGCGCTGCGTACAAGGCTACGGAATCTAAATCTGAGATCCCAATTCTTTATCTTTGATAGTTTCCGAGATATTCACGTTCATACGTTTGTGGGCGTTAAAGTGGGCGTGGCAAACTTTTTTTGGGTCAATCGATGGGTATTGATGGGAACAATTCCTTTCAGTTAAGCCACAGTCTTGGGCGGTTTGTGGGCGTAAAAGTGGGCGTGGCACGCTGTTGAAATAAACTTGCGCTGCGTAAGAAGCTTAGGAATCTAAATGCCAAATCTCAATAGCCTAGCTCTTATAGTTTCAGAGATCTCAGCGTTCATCCGGACAGACAGACAGACACACAGACGGACATGGCTAGATCGACTCGGCTAGTGATCCTTATCAAGAATATATATACTTATGGGGTAGGAAACGCTTCCTTCTGCCTGTTACAAACTTTCCGACGAATCTAGTATACCCTTTTACTCTACGAGTAACGGGTATAAAAATATCATCTGGTGCTCTACCTGTTGCATTGTGTTTTATTTTATGATTGTACGTTTACAGTATTACTTCCATTTTCATAAGTTTATTTTCCGTATTGTCGCTGGTCTCGGTCACACGTATTTTTTCGTTAATTGTTGTGTGTAATCTTTCTACATCTGATACTCCATTTTTACTTGTTGTTATCTGAATATTTACGTTTTCTGTGTCCAGCCAATTTTCAAGCGCTATACTCATGAAAGCACTATCCCTATCTATTTTCAAGGTTCTGGGTTTTCCAATTGAATTAAATATTCGAAAAAGTCCTCTTTTAACTTCCATCCAGTCCTTTACGCTTAATTCAATCGCGGTTCCAAATTTTGAGTATAAATCAATACAAGTTAGGTAATTTTGATATTTGATCCCTACAATTCCCTACAAAATTCTGTTTTTGGAGTTCTTTTTAATAAAAGCTATGTTTTTCTATGTTGGGTTTTTGCTTGGTTACAAACATTACACTCATTAATTAAATTCTGAATTAAATTCTGGTAGTTGGGATAATAATAGGTTTCTTTGAAGAGCCTTACCATTTTTTCAATTCCTGGGTGCAATAGTTTTTCGTGTTTGCTAACAATAATTTCTTTAAGTTCAGCGTAAGTTTTTGTCCTGTAATTTAATTAGTGCTCTTACAATTTTTGTAGTAGAGTTCATGACCTGTTTAAAAGCTTGTTGAATGATTTCAAAATCAGAATCGTGTTCGATGTAAAGTGCACTTGACTTGGTACAAAAGTGTTTTTTTAATATTTGCTTAGCTTTTTCGATGTTTAATTCATGACTTTCTTAAAATAATTTTCACTTTCTTCTCCTTCTGTATTGCTTCGAATCATTTCTACCTGTCTTGCAAAATGATTGATTGGTTTTTCAGTAATTGTTATTAAATTTCCATTATCTTTTTCAGCGCTATGAGCTGTTGCTTTGTTACTGCCATAGTATACTTCGTTAATTTTGATTCTTGACAATGCATCGGCTACGTGATTTTGCCTTCCTTGTAAATATTTTATTTCGCCTAACCTTTTCTTCCATCTTTGCAGTTTCAAATTAGGTTCTTTGATATTGTTTAGCCAGACTGACGGCTTATGGTCACTAAATATCTCAAATCTTCTTCCGAATAAATAGGGTCTTAAGGTTTTTGTTGCCCATACTATAGCTAATAATTCTTTTTCAATTGTACTATAGTTTTCTTCATGTGCATTTAGAGTCCTACTAATGTAACTGATTGGTTTGTTATCCTGAGAAAGAACTCCTCCTAATGCAAAATTGCTAGCATCAGTAGTTAATTGAAACCTTTTTTCAAAATCTGGACAAATCAGTATGGGATCGTTTATGGTAAGTTGTTTTAATTTATTGAATGCTGCAATAAATGTATCATCTTTGAATGTCACTTTAGAACCAGCTATTAAGCATTTAGTTAAAGGTTTTGAAATGTATGCGAAGTTTGTTATGAATTTTCTGTAATAACCGCAAAGACCAAGAAACGATTTTATTTCTTTTTGAGTTTTGAGAATTGGAAATTTATTGATTGCCTTAACATTTTCTGGATTTTCTGTTTTTCTGTTTCTTTTTTCAAAAATTCACATTTGTCTAGTTGTAATTTTAGATTAGCGTTTTTAAGTTTTTCAAAAACAATTTTTAATGAAGTAAGGTGTTCATCAAGACACGTAGAGAAAACAATTATATCGTCCAAGTATACAAGGAAATGCTTGTTTACTATTTCACGAAGGACATTGTTCATACATCGCTGAAAAGTTGCAGGTGCTTTTTTTAATCCAAATAGCATTCGTGTGTACTCGTAGTGTCCGTACTTTGTGGAAAACGCTGTTTTGTTTATGGAATTTCGGTCTATTTCGATCTGGTGGAAACCTTTAGCCAAATCAATGATGGTAAAATATTGACACCGTCCTAGTTTTCTTAGTATTTCGTCAATATTGGTAATGGCAAATTAATCACTAATAGTGATCTCATTTAAACCCCTATAGTCTACTACAAGACTAAATTTTTGTTTACCTGAAGCATCTTTCTTTTTTGGTACTATCCACAATGGACTGCAATAAGGCTGTAGGCTGTGCCTAATAATTCCTTGCTTTAACATATCCTGTATTTGAGACTCAACTTCTTTTTCAAATGAAAAAGGATACCCATACGGTTTTTTATAAATTGGATTTTCATGATGAGTTTTTATTTCATGCATAACAACATTCGTAAAGGTCAAATTTTCACCATCGCGATAATGAATACATTCATATTGGTTAATTAAGTTTAATAAACACTTAAAGTGTTCTAAACGATAATTTTTTCCTTCTGCTAATTCATTTTGAACAGCATAATTTATTTCATCAGTATAATTTTTAGATTTTAGCAATGCCTCAAAATCATATATTTGTGTTGGATTTTTCAAACTAATGTTTTTGTGTAAAAAAATGCGCCCACTAGTGCGATTATTTAAATAATCAATATTTGCCTGGTTTGCCTCTAGTAATATGTCATAATTGGAAGAAAAGTCGTGAATATAAAATATTTGTTTTTGAGTAAATAAACTATTACGCGCAACTTTTACAAATTCATTTAGTTCATAATAACCTGTCATAGTGCGTATAATTGTCGGATCTTTATGTATGCTCCCGTTAAGAAAATTCTTTTTCATTAAGTTAATTGTTGAGCCGGTATCGACGAGGCAACGATAATTTGGATTATTTATAGTTATTTCTATGTATGTAATTGGTCCGAGGCTTGCATTGGAAAATTTTCTTTTTTATCATAAACATCTTCTTTGTAAACTTTATTTTGTTGATAATTTTCGTCTACTTGCGTTCTTGATTGTCCACTATTACTTTATCTGACTCTCTTTTGTGATTGGTTGGGTTCTGAGCGCGATCGTCCACTTGACTGTTGGCTTTGATTCATTGTATTATTTTGCTGTCCCTGAATTAAATTTTTTCGAAACTCTTGGTAACTTTTCCTATTTTGGTCAAAAGTATTATTTCTGTTATTCGATTGGAACTTATGATTTTGTGGAACCATTCTTTGGGTTTGATTGGGGTGTGGTTGAATTGAAAGAGCTGGGCCATGATTAAATTGTTGGGTGTTGTACAAATTAGTGTAAGGGTAGGGGTTGTGTGTATAATTTGTTTGTTGTTGTTTTTGAATTTTATTAACATTGATGTTATAATGTTTTAAATTTTCATTTTCTTCGTATAGCCCTTCTTGCTGAGCCGCTTGTTTCAGTTTAAGTACTGTTGAAATATCGCTTCTTGCTAATTTAAATTCCACTGAACTTTATTACTGACCGAATTGGATTTATCGTCGATTGAAATTTAATTTATTATTATTTTTTCAGTGCCTTTAATTTGCACTTAGGTTCTTTTGAGGATCTCTTAGTTGCACTTCCGAGCTAGTAGAATCTGGATATCCTGTAGTTTAAAAATATCCTTTTAATTGATCAGTAAGCTCACGACTTTGTTTTTTCGCAAGGATATTTTATAAAGAGATCCTGCCGACGACTGCGCCATTTACATGACTCGTTCTTCCCCCGAATAAAAAATCAGGCGATTTTTTATATTTGTTGCTTATTCTTTATTAGAACGTTAGAAAAAGACTAACTGTATGTTACAGAATTGGTTAGCATGAAACCTCGGTTTGCGTCTTAGAATTTACTGTTAGTGCATTAGGTGACGGAATCGCATGTGAATGATGTGATCGCCACTTCTTTGTTTATGTTTACATAATTCGGTCTTATTAGATTTTGCAATCTTATTGGATTTTCACGTTTATGGAATTACACTGGTCGGCATATGTATTTTGACAAAATAAAAGTTAAGTATACTCATAACTTGAATTTACTTCTTGTAAACTATAGGCATCAATGGAAAGGTAATTTCAATGCCGTTTGAATGATACAATACATTTCTTTACCCATTCAGTACTTATTGAAAAGGACGAATTTGTGTAAATCAACTTTGAAATTTTTAAAAAAAACTTTTTTCCTCGTCTTGAAAACTTAAACTTTTTGATGCAAAAAGTTTCTTCAAACAAAAACAATAGTAACTGCAAAAAGAATTTTTCAAAAATCATTTTTCTTATATTTTTTATGAATTTTTGAAAATGCTTAAAAACAGGCATTTGAGCCATATTTTTGTCTTTTTCATACAAATTTTTTCCGACATTGTCACCTTCAAAAAATCATAAAAAATATAAGCAAAATGATATTTGAAAAATTCTTTTTGCAGTTACTATTATTTTTGTTTGAAGAAACTTTTTGCATCAAAAAGTTTAAGTTTTCAAGACGAGGAAAAAAGTTTTTTTTAAAAATTTCAAAGTTGATTTACACAAATTCGTCCTTTTCAATAAGTACTGAATGGGTAAAGAAATGTATTGTATCATTCAAACGGCATTGAAATTACCTTTCCATTGATGCCTATAGTTTACAAGAAGTAAATTCAAGTTATGAGTATACTTAACTTTTATTTTGTCAAAATACATATGCCGACCACTGTACGTCATTGTTGACGTTCGGACTTAATCAATTTTCTTTGTTTGTTTGCATTGCGGGACCTCAAGCTTCTGTATCGTTTTTAATCAAAGCCGAAATTGGCGATTCTGTTTATTTGTGAACGGTTTCGTTCTTTGAACTGGTGGCCGTTGAGAAATCGCAGTGCAGATACGTCACTATATACTTTATGGGGTCGGAAACGCTTCCATCTGCCTGATACATACTTTCCGATGAATCTAGTATACCCTTTTACTCTACGAGTAACGGGTATGGTTAGGTTAGGTTAGGTAGGAGTGGTTGGAGATTAGATACTAATCCCCTCACCTAGGCCACATTGGGCCCCTTGTGATACCACATGATCTCTGATCAGATCCTTTTCCCTAGCTCATGGGTTATCTGCTTTCGCGAAGTATTCTGTTCTTCTCAAGAAACATAAGAGTTTTTGGATGCTTACGCCCTGAATGGCCGCCAGGTTCGGAAGTGTGTAGCAACCTAGTGTTTGAAAGCGGTTTAGGTTATGCGCTGGGCAGACGCATAGGAGGTGTTCGATGCTCTCCTCTTCGTCTATCTGTTTGCAGCTGCGGCAGAAGTCGTGGTTACTGATTCCCAGCCTGTCCGCGTGAGTCCCTATTAGACAGTGGCCCGTGAGGGCATTTAGAACAGTGGAGATGTCTTCCCTACTACATTGTAGGAGAGTTTTTGTTCTTTTCGAGTTATAATTTGGCCATGTGAGTCTAAAATTGTGGCATGTTGAGATTGAGTTCCAACGGTTACTGGAAAGTGTGAACAGTCTCTGCCTGAGATGGAGCTTGCAGGTAGCCATGGGCATACCCACCGTGACCTTATCACGAAGGATGTCGGCGGTTGTCCCCTGTCTTGCTAGCTCGTCTGCTATGCAGTTGCCCTCAATATTACGGTGTCCAGGCACCCAGATGAGGTTGATTCTCAGATGAGTGGCCATCTCGTTAAGAGATTTGCGGCATTCAGAGATTCTTTTTGAGTTCGTTGTGTAGGAGTCGAGGGCCCTGAGGGCTGCTTGACTATCCGAGAAGATGAAGATATCTGTCATGATGTACTGACGTGTCCAGGTGGGTCACGGCTCCCTGAATTGCCATGACTTCCGCTTGGAAATCACTACAGTGGTCTGGTAGGCGGAATGAGACTTTTATGTCTAGTTCGGGGGAAAAGACTCCCCCACCTGTTTGGGAGTTAAGCTTGGAGCCGTCTGTGCATATGTTGACGGCGTTTTCGAATTGGTGTGGGAGGTTGTCCCAGTCTGTACGGGTGGGTATGAAGATCATGTATCTTCTTTCGAAGTTGACTATGGGTTGAACGTAGTCCGTACTACGTGGTAAGGATGTATGTTTTAATAGGCTATTGGAGTGACCCGTAGAGTCTGTTGTCCATGCCGTTGCTTCGCGGAGCCTCAGCGCTGTTGCAGATGCCCAGCTTTTGGCAAGTAGGTCCAGGGGTTGGAGGTCGAGAATTGTGTTTAGTGCTTCAGTAGCGGTGGTGCGTAGCGCCCTACTGATGCAGAGCTCTGCGCTTCCTTGGATCTTGTGAAGGATCCGGAGGCTGCAGTTCTTTTCTAGGGAAGGCCACCAAACGATGTTTCCGTAGAGGAGAATGGGCCTGACTATTGCAGTGCATAGCCAGTGAACTATCATGGGGGAGAAACCCCACTTCCTCCCTATGGCTTTTTTACAAGCGAAGAGGGCTATGGCCGCTTTGCGTGTGCGATCTAGGATGTTATCTGTTTAGGGGAGCTTTTTGTCAAGGATGACACCTAGGTACTTTGCTTGGTTGCTAAAGGTTAGGCGCGTTTGGTGTAGTTTAGGGAGAATTAGATTTGGTACCTTATACTTCCTTGTTAAAAAACTAGTTCGGTCTTTTCTGGGTTAACTCCCAGTCCATAGACAGCCGTCCATCTAGAGATGATGGATAGGGCGGTCGCTATTAGATTGCAAAGAGTTTGCGGGAATTTACTCTGCACTAGGATAACCACGTCATCCGCGTAGGCTACCACCTTAGTGCCCGCCTCTTCTAAAAGTGATAGTAGTTTGTTGACCACTAAAACCCATAGAAGAGGTAAAAGTACGCCCCCTTATGGGGTTCCTCTGCTGACATTCGGGGTGACGTTGTTAAAGGCGCCTTCTATGTCTAGAAACGCTGTCAGAGAGTATTCCTCATTGCGGAAACGTCTCTCTATGCTGCACACTAGAGAGTGGAGGGCGGTATCTGTTGATCTACCCTTACGATACGCATGCTGTGCGTCAGAGAGTAGGCTTTGGTTGATGGTTAGCCTGATATGGGTGTCAATTAGCCTTCCCAGGGTTTTCAACAAGAAGGAAGAGAGACTAATCGGGCGGAAGTCCTATGGGTTGGCTGGCTTGCGGGTTTCGGTATAAAAATAACCTTAACGTCCAGCCACCTTGTTGGAATATGGTTTAGAGCAAGGCAGCCGTGGAAGATGGCTGTCAGCCAGGGTAGGGAAATATCTAGGGTTCGTTGTAGCTGGGCCGGGAAGAACCCATCTGGGTTGGGGGACTTGAAGGGCTTAAAAGAGTTGACAGCCCACTGAATGCGGCCAGGGTTCGATATGTTGTCTATCCTCTGGTCGTCTAAGTTCTCCTCTATATAGAGGTCCTCCATTACATGGGTGTTTTTAGGAAAGTGGGTGTCTAACAGTAGTTCAAGGGTTTCCTGACTGTTTTCCGTCCAGCTGTCAGCATTGAATTTTGGATATCCAATGGTTGCTAGAGATTTTGCTAAAATTCTTCTGAGTCTGGATGCTTCCGCAGTAGATTCTATGCTACTGCAGAAATTAGCCCAAGCTCTTCGTTTTGATATTCTAATTTCCTTTTTGTATAGGCTTAGTGTTGTATGGTATAAATTCCAGGAAGATTCGCCATTGTTATATTTAGCTATATTAAAGTAAGTTCTACACTCTCTTTTAAGGTTCGCCAGGGTTGCGTTCCACCTTGGGGGTTTGTGCTTTGCTTTGACTGTTCTGCTTGGGCAAGCCCTTTTTAAGGCCTCACCGCAGATATCAGTAAAAGTGTTAACTAGGTTATCTAAGGATCCTGTTGAGGAGATTTTTGTAATATCCCCAGTTGAATAATCTTAGATTAGTAATGTTGTCGACGGGAGGACAGTCTAGAGTTATTGTAAATTCTATGTATCGGTGGTCTGAGAATGAGTGATCGATCCCCACCTTCCACGCTTCTAGCTGGTTAAGTAGGGGATCAGATATTAGTGAAATGTCTAGGACTTCCCTCCTATTTCTAGTGATGAAAGTTGGGTCATTACCTTTGTTGCAGATGAATAGATTTGATTGGAGGAGATAGTCGTTGAGTAACTCACCCCTTTCGTTTGTGTTTGTACTTCCCCATTGTCTTTAGTGTGAGTTAGCGTCCCCACCCAGGATGAGTTCCTTAGATGCGTGTGTATGTATGAGTTGTTGTGTAGTGGTGTTTGGTAGTGGCCCTTCGTAGTCGTGAGCCAGATAGAATGATGCTATGGTGTGATGAGTGTGTTCGTTTAGCTCCAGTCTGACCGTGGTGAGGTCGCCTTCGTTAAACTGTGGAATAGGAAATGTGTTAAAGTATGTCTTTGTAAGAATGCAGGTTCTGGTTTTACCCTTATCCTTGGTGTAAAATAGCTTGTATAGGGGGGTTGATAAGCCACAGATGTTGTTACCAACAATCCATGGCTCTTGAATGAGGACTACGTCTATGTTGCCTGTTGCCAGGCAGGTGAGGATGCTGCCTTGCTGTGGTGCAGGTTAATCTGCAGGAACTGCACCATCTTTAGGACCGTGGTTGGGCTGGGTACCCTCCGCTTCCTCCGCTATGTCCTGGAGAACAGTGCGCCCTGGTCGGGTTATGTCCTAGGTGCACAGCTGCTTCTGGCTCTCTGTCAGCTCCGAGTCGGTTGACACGTAGTCTGTAAGGGTGGCCTCCTCGTGCTCCATTTCGTCGTCGCTCGGGGGCTCGTACGACGCACAGGCAGCCAGGTTGTCTGTCGCTAGCTTATCTGTGTCGTAGATGCGCAGTTGCACCTTATCGAACCCGTAGTTCACCCCGTTTTGTTGGGCTGCGAGGGGTTCCAAGCAGGCCTGGTTCAGTTGGTTTTCGTCCAGCACTTTCAAGGCCACTGACGCAAGGGCCCGTCTAACCAGACTCCATGGGTTCCTTGGGATCCTACCGCCTTCATCGCTCTGGTCGATGACTCCACTGATCCTTCGATCCTTTACTACCTCAGCAATGGATTTCGACCATGTTCCGCGGTTGGTTTCTCTGGCCTTCTTGCTCGCTGGTTGAGCTGTCTCCATCGACCTCTCTCGCTTGTTGCTGTTGCTGGTAGTCATAGCGATGTCGAAGTCTGGGATTACCGCCTTTGCCTAGGCTATGTCCTCTTGGATTTTTAGGTAATCCAGTCTTGAAGTCTGATCCTCACGTATCGGGTTGGTGGTCAGCCGTTTGAGGATCCGGAAAGCTTTCTTACGTTCAAGAGGTCCTGCCTGGTTAGGTGGTATCCTCTTGAACTCCTTTGCCCTGGTACTGACCACGAGACCGGCTTTGGCGATCCCCTCAGGTTGGAGTAGCTGGTTAGCCACACCTACGCTGGTGGGAGGCTTGGGCTTGTCCTTGTGGTGGGTTGGGCTTAGCCGGCTGCATTGTTCGCTGGCCTTGGCAGGGGTGGACGTCACAGGGACTAGGGTAATCGGAGCCGTGATCTGGCTCTTCTTGTCGTCTTTTGTTACGACTTCCAAGACTTCCGACTTTTTGAGAGTGTCGGGCTCTTTTTTGGTGTTGTTTTTACTTATTGACTTTTTCATGTTAATTCCCACGAGCTGCGGAGAAGGGACAGGTCCACCCGGGCTAAGATCCGCTGTACCCGGGTAATGCTGACTTAGAACAGGCGGTTGCCACTTGCCTGAGCTTACCGTTTGTGACTGGGCTTTTTGATAACTCGGGCTCCCAGCCATATTGACTCTCGGCACGGTACGAGTGACACCTTAGTCCAGCCCGGAGTGAGATAAGTTGTGTGGGTAGGAAGGAGGTAGGTTCAAAGAGTGTGGGATGGGGGTAAGTGTGAGCTATTTGTCGGAGGCGGCAGCACAAGCGCGACGTCGGTACTGCTATGGCGCAGATACCCGCTGACTGTCCGGGGCTAGTTATTTACGCTTCGCGTTGGGGGCTTGGCGGTAGCCGGGCCGTGTCCAACTTCCACTCTTATTCGTAGCTACCCTGGAGAACTAGGGCGTTGGATAAGTCCTTGATGCGCCACGTTAGCTCGCCACGGAAAATCACCCTCCCGAAATGCGGACAGCGATCAGTCTCCTGCTCAGACCCAAAGGCAATCCCTGGAACAGACCATGCGTGACAGTTTCGTAGATTAGGGCTTCGAGTCGTGCTCTAATGATCCCATGGACATAAGTCCGATGCGCCAATCGTCGGTAGGCATTTCAGACTCAAAGCCCTCCTGTTTTTCTACACCCGTAAAAGGTCGTCTTGCTTACAGTTCAGCGCAACAGCAACTGTTTAGCCCCATACTCTCCCAAGAGCGTCCTCGACGTAGTTCTCTGGCCATGCAGGTGATTCGCGAAGGTCACCCCTTGGACCTTCATGCCACCTGCAGCTCGCCATCCTTAACTGAAAGTGACCGCGATTTCCTTGCCAATGCCCAGGCAGTCGAGGATAACAGCACACATGATGAGATTCCAGGCAGCCATCCTCAGTCATTGTTCTGGGTCACATCAGGGGACTTTACCGTCTCTTTGGAAATCTTCCAGCCCAGAGCGCCTTCAACTGTTTTACGAGAGATTCACCCAAAAAAGTTGGGAGACTCGGGATCTGGCTTTTGGAATCGACGGTCACCAGTTCACCCGCGGAGGTGCAAGCTCGGAGAGGACAGGCCGACAGTCGCTGCCCGAGCGCCCACTCAGTGTAAAGGACTGCTCCCACTACTGGTTTGCCAGCAGAGACCTTGCTGTGCCCTTCAGCGGAAAACTAATGTCTGGCGAGAAGAATGAACGGTTTTTCGCATTCCTCAGCGGAGAGCAATCTGAGTTACGTTTCGGCGTGGACCACATTGAGTTTAGTAGCGGGCCAGAGTTCTGGCCCACCGCTCAGAAGTATTCCATTGAAAGTAGCTACAGCATGCTGGTGGGACTGCAGACGGGCGCCAGCAATGGCCTGGAAGGGCGCAGCAAGTACTCCTGGCCCAACAAAAGCATCCACGTCAACAAGGCGATCAAGACTAGTGACTTGGATCGGACAGAATTCGAGACCGACAGTTGCGGCAACAATATCGAAAGGATGTCCTTTTCTCCAGACATTTTTTCCCTCGACTACGACACAGTTCCACTTGCAGATACCGCACCACCCGTGATGTCCATGCCGCAGATGGTGTAGACCCTGAAACAGCAGCAAGGCAAACTGTGCAGCTTGGAGCGGCGCATCCGCTCCTACTCGAAGCCCTCTAATCTGGCGAATACTACTTTGGAGCACTGCCGCAATACGCTACAGTACGTTCACAAGCTACACTCTATTATCTGGGCCATAGATAACATTGGCCGAGATTATGGTTTCCGCTGCTCGATGGAGCAGCTCGAGAGTTTCATGTATTTTCTCTGCGAGTATACGAATGTATGCCTAGCCAAATGCAGCGAGCATATGGACAAGATAATCCTGCTAGGCCAAAGGGCCGTGGAGGTCTAGGCAATGCTGCTTTCACATCATATTTTCAATTAGTTTATACAAATCAACATTTAATGTTACCACTATTATGAAAAATAAAAATTATACAAGGATTTAAAATTTCATTTTTATTTATCGGGTTGGTGGTCAGCCGTTTGAGAATCCGGAAAGCTTTCTTACGTTCAAGAGGTCCTGCCTGGTTAGGTGGTATCCTCTTGAACTCCTTTGCCCTGGTACTGACCACGAGATTTATTTACTGTTCTACACCCGAAAAAATTGAGAACGGAAAAAACCGAGATTGGTGTCTTCTCACATTTTTCTTCTCGGTTTCATGACGGAAGGGATGTCGATTTCAGTATTCCGAACTAAAATCAATCTCGGTTCTGCGGTTGATGACGAGGGACGTGAGGGGAAGAAGTTGAAAAAATGAGAGTGAGAGGAAAGAGACCGAACTCCTCTCTTGAAATTACCGCAAAGTTATCGAAATAAGCGGCGTCTATATCACTGCAAGTTCACTTCTTTGTATATGGTGGAACTGTGCAGTTTAATGAGTGACAAGGACCAAAAACTGGAGGACCTGCTGCAGGAAGTCAACCTAATAAAAGGACTTCCATATTTACTGCGTAAGTAAAATGGTTTTTTTACAATTTGTGTTAGTGTGTTAGTTTATCTTTGATTTTTATTCGAACACGTTTTTCTTAACAAACCGAAAACGGTAATGTGTTGTAATGACTGTTTTACATACATACATATATACACAAACATAAACGTAACGTAACGTAAACTAATAATTATTAGCTTATAAGCTAATGTGTGAAATAATTAAGTAAAACGGATGCTATTAACAAACGCAGACTTCTATGAACATAAGTACCCTGCAGTACCATTCAGCGCTTATTGAGCACTCAACCACTGCAAGAAGTTCATCACTGAGCGCTCAACGAGCGCACAATTTGTATGAAAATGGGTGCAAAAAAAATTACATAGGCATGTCCTAGGGTTCATCAGTGCTCAAAAGCTAGCACGCATTGAGCGCTTTTTTGAGCACGCTTTTGAGCACTTTTATGAGCAGCAAAAAAACACACATTCAGCACACATTGAGCGCTCGTTAAAGCAGCAGAAAAAGCACACGTTGGGCGCTCGTTTAAGCAGCAGAAAAAGGACACGTTGAGCGCTCGTTTAAGCAGTAAAAAAGCACATGTTAGGCACCTTTTCATCGCGTAGCAGCAAATATATTTACAGTTTTTTTTTAAATTTCTATATTTTTTTTATTTACTTAGATCTTTATTTTAAAATGTTGGTTCGGTTGTTCCCGGTCCTAACGGAGTCGATGGCAGTTGGATTCGATGGAGTGGTCGATGGAGTTGCCTCCTGCAGCGCCTTTTCGGGAGACTTCGAGGGCTCCACCAGAGCGATTGCATCTAGTATTAGAAGAAAAATTAGTTTTGAAAAAAGATCGAGACGAGAATAAATACCAGTCACCGAAACTAATCGTTATTTGTAAGTTTTATTTATAATAAAGAAAATGTTATCTTTGGCACTTAAAGAAAATCACAGAAGTCTTTTAAAAACAAGAAAAAAAGTTAGCTTCGGCAAGCCGAAGCTTATATACCCTTGCAGCTATATTTATTAAACTTTAAAACAGAAAAAATGATATTCCCAATAGTATAAGATAATATGTCAAAAAACACCGAAGCTATAATTTGTTTCATATTATTTTCCTACCAATTTTCCGATCGTTCCTATGGCAGCTATATGATATAGTCGTCCGATTTTGATAAAATTAAATTCAAAATTCAGAACTAATTAAAAAATGTTATTTCCAAGCGTAGGAGGTTATATGTTGAAAAACACCGAATCTATAATTTGTTTCCTATTATTTTTCCACCAATTTTCCGATCGTTCCTATGGCAGCTATATGATATAGTCGTCCGATTTCGATAAAATTTAATTCAAAATTCAAAACTAATTAAAAAATTTTATTTCCAAGCTTAGGAGGTTATAAGCTTAAAAACACCAAAGATATAATTTTTTAAAATTTTTTTTTTCGATTATTCCAATGGGAGCTATAAGATATAGTTGTCCGATCCGGCTGGTTCCGACTTATATACTACCTGCAAAAGATATAAGACTTTTGGGAAAGTTTCAGCCCGATAGCTTTATTTGTTGAACGTTGATGCACTAAGAGCAGTACAAACAAGTGGCCCAAACGACACCAAGCACGTGCTTGTTACGCGCGGGCCCATTTTTATTTCGGGCAAATACGGCTCGCGGTTCGCGAGAACAAACCAGGACAGGACAAAACATAGATCAACAAGACTAAAGCAAATGAGCTAAGATTTTAGTTTTTAATACAGGGATAGAGGTTGAGGAACAAATTTAATGATATAGGTTGTTATAATTATTACAAAGAACGCGAAAAGGCTCATGCTGACTAAAATTAGATGAACATCGTGGCAAGTTGATGAAAGTAAGGCGGCTTACCAAATCTACAGAATCAATATCGCCTCTGATAAGATTATTCATAAAAATAGTACCAAGCATAGTTCTACGGCTTACTAGACTAGGCAAATTAATTAAAAGCAATCTACTCGAGTAAGAAGGCAACCTGACGTTTTGATCCCAATTCAAACCACGTAAGGCAAAAAGAAGAAATTGTTTCTGTACGGACTCTATACGGTCAATGTGCACTTGATACTGAGGACTCCAAACGGAAGAACAGTATTCCAAATTAGGACGGACAAGGGAGGTAAATAATAATTTGGTAGTGTATGGATCATCAACTTCCTTAGACCAACGCTTTATAAACCCAAGAACACTCATAGCTTTATTTACAGTAGAGGTTATGTGGGAGTCAAATTTAAGTTTAGGATCTAGGAGAACACCTAAATCGTTTACTGAGTATATTCGGTCCAGGGACATGTTCTGAAGAGAGTAACTTATGAACGTTGGCGTACCCCTATAAAAAGTCATAACGTTGCATTTAAGATAGTTTAAATTCAAAAGGTTGTACTGACACCTTTCCTGGAATCTATTAATGTCTGACTGCAAGCAGAAACCAGACTCAATATTATTATATGAAAAACAAAGCTTAACATCATCAGTATACATTAGTACACGAGAGTGAGTTACTATAGAGGGAAGATCATTTATAAACAGAGTAAACAGCAAAGGGCCTAAATGACTGCCCTGAGGCACTCCAGATGACACGTTGATCATCTTGGAAACAGCGTTTTTGAATAAAACCCTCTGAGATCTACCATTCAAATAACTTGAATCCAAGTTAACAGATTATTCGGAAACCCGAGCTGATCTAATTTGAATAAAAGAAGAGAGTGGTTTACAGAGTCAAAGGCTTTACTAAAATCTGTATATATAACGTCTGTCTGCAATTTTTCGTTAAACCCATCTATTACAAAAGATGTCAATTCGAGCAGGTTAGTGGTGGTCGATCTTCGCTTAACAAAACCATGTTGACACGGCGATATTAAAGAGGAGCACAAATGTTGCAACTGAGAGGTAATAATGCGTTCAAATATTTTAGGAATTGCAGACAATTTGGAGATTCCTCTATAGTTCTGAGCATTAACCTTCGCACCCTTTTTGTGGAGTGGAATAATAAAAGAATCTTTCCAGATAGTAGGAAAAACAGATGATGAGATAGACAAATTAAAACTGAGAGACTAGTTTGCGTAGAAACGGACGGACAGACGGACATGGCTAGATCGACTCGTCTAGTCATGCTGATCAAGAATATATATACTTTATGGGGTCGGAAACGTCTCCTTCACTGCGTTGCAAACTTCTGACTGAAATCATTATACCCTCTGCAAGGGTATAAATGTGTTTTCCAAGCTTAAGAGGTTTTATGTTAAATAAAAACACCGAAGCTATAATTTGTTTCATATTATTTTCCCACCAATTTTCCGATCGTCCCTATGGCAGCTATATGATAGAGTCGTCCGATTTCGATAAAATTAAATTCAAAATGCAGAACTAATTAATTTTATTTCCAATTTTACGATCGTTCAATTGGCAGCTATAAGATATAGTCGTCCGATTTTGATAAAATTAAATTCGAAATTCAGAATGAATTAAAAAAAGTTATTTCCAAGCGTAGGAGGTTATATGTTAAAAAACACCGAAGCTATAATTTGTTTCATAATATTTTCCCACCAATTTTACGATCGTTCCTATGGCAGCTATATGATATAGTCTTCCGATTTTGATAAAATTAAATTCGAAATTCAGAACTAATTAAAAAATGTTATTTCCAAGCGTAGGAGGTTATATGTTAAGGAACACCGAAGCTATAATTTGTTTCATATTATTTTCCCACCAATTTTACGATCGTTCCTATGGCAGCTATATGATACAGTCTTCCGATTTTGATAAAATTTAATTCGAAATTCACGACTAATTAAAATATGTTATTTCCAAGGAGGTAATAAGTTAAAAAACACCAAAGATATAATTTTTTAACATTTTTTTTCCGATTATTCCTATGGGAGCTATAAGATATAGTTGTCCGATCCGGCTGGTTCCGACTTATTTACTAACTGCAAAAGATATAAGACTTTTGGGAAAGTTTCAGCCCGATAGCTTTAAAACTAAGAGACTAGTTTGCGTAGAAACGGACGGACAGACGGACATGGCTAGATCGACTCGTCTAGTGATGCTGATTAAGAATATATATACTTTATGGGGTCGGAAACGTCTCCTTCACTGCGTTGCAAACTTCTGACTGAAATCATTATACGCTCTGCAAGGGTATAATTAAACTAAACTAAAGAAATTGTAAAATTTTTTTTTTCGGTCACTTGATTTTTTTTTTTTTTTTTTTTTAATTATTAAGAAAAATATACCACACGTTATTTATATATCTTTGTATTATTTATTAAAAATTTTTTTATTATGCATTTGCGGGAAAACTAACACTTTTCCACGGACTGAAAATTGAGACTTTTATTTAAATAGCCATGTTTGTTTACGAACACAAAAGTAAAATCTGTGGCTTATTGGTATTAATATTAATTTTTAACGATATTTAACCACAAACATAAGTTTTAAGACAAACATCTATTATTTTTGATCTCTAGGAACTTTGCACTCAATAAGATTTTTAAATTCTTTCACAAATTCATTAATTTGTTTATTTATATGCATCATTTGTTGTTTTCACGTCAAAAACTAATATTTTTCACAACTATTTTTTTTCCGCCACGTGTTATTTTGGGAATCTTGTATTTTCCTTTTTAATACCCTTGCAGAGGGTATAATGATTTCAGTCAGAAGTTTGCAACGCAGTGAAGGATACGTTTCCGACCCCATAAAGTATATATATTCTTGATCAGCATCACTAGCCGAGTCGATCTAGCCATGTCCGTCTGTCCGTCTGTCCGTCCGTTTCTACGCAAACTAGTCTCTCAGTTTTAAAGCTATCGGGCTGAAACTTTCCCAAAAGTCTTATATCTTTAGCAGGTAGTATATAAGTCGGAACCAGCCGGATCGGACAACTATATCTTATAGCTCCCATTGGAATAATGGGAAAAAAATTGAAAAAATTATATCTTTGGTGTTTTTTAACATATTACCTCCTTTCCTTGGAAATAACATTTTTTAATTAGTTTTGAGTTTCAAATTAATTTTTATCAAAATCGGAAGACTATATCATATAGCTGCCATAGGAACTATTGAATATGCACTAGAATATCCCCATTACAATTTAGAATATACCAAAAACAGCATTATAACATTATTGATATCTGGTAACACTAAAGTGTAAGCCACGCAGATAATCCTTCTCTTACTTCCGTGATCTCTAAGTCTGTGGTTGGTTGTGCTGTGCTAAATAAAGAATAATATAATTTAAACTAAATAACATCGATTGAACTTATTTAAACGTAGAATCCCAACAGGTTATGGGCCCAGACTACGCCTAATATATTTAGATAAGTGAAAATTTAGTTAGCTTGTGAGATTGCTTTGATTTGCGCAACGTTGTGAAATTGTGTCTCACATACATTCATATAGCTGAGTGTGTGTGTGTGTAAATTACCATGGAAAAGGCAAAACGCAACATTAAGCCTTTTGACGGGGAAAAATATGCGGTATGGAAATTTAGAATCAGAGCCCTATTCGCAGAGTTGTATGTGTTAAGAGTTATAGACGAGAACATTCCTGAAAAACTTGACGATTCCTGGAAAAGGGCAGAGCGTTGTGCAAAAAGCACTCTGATAGAATACCTCAGTGACTCTTTCTTAAACTTTGCGACATGCGACAACACGGCGCGACAAATTCTCAAGAATTTGGACGCCATCTATGAACGCAAGAGTCTCGCGTCGCAGTTAGCTGTTCGGAAAAGATTGCTGTCGCTGAAGTTGCAGAGTGAGACAGCACTATTATGTCATTTTAATATTTTCGATGAACTGATGAGTGAGTTGTTAGCCTCAGGGGCGAAAGTCGACGAAATGGACAAAGTGTCGCACTTGCTATTGACCTTGCCATCGTCATATAATGGGGTAATAACTGCGATTGAAACCCTAGCTGAGGAAAATCTTACTTTAGCCTTTGTTAAGAACAGATTACTCGATCACGAGATAAAAATTAAAAACGATAGCAGTGATACAAGTAGGAAAGTTATGAAGGCAGCGGTATACAATAACAACAATTATAAAAATAGATCCTTTAAAAATAGTAACAGTGGAATGCGGAAGCCATTTAAGGGAAAGGAAAATTTAATATCAAGTGTCATTACTGTGGCAAAGAAGGGCATATTAAAAAAGATTGTTATGCGTTCAATTTATAATTCAATGATAAAAATAAAGAAAATAACAAACAAATAGCATCAACCCAACCCGGCTTCGCGTTTATGTTAAATCGTTTTGATAAAAATAAGTCCAAAAGTGACAATGAGAACGTTAAATTTATATTGGATTCTGGTGCTACAGACCATCTCGTAAATGACGAGAAACTTTTTGTGGATTACATCGACCTGGAGTCTCCTATAAAAATTGCTGTTGCCAAGCATGGCGAATTTATTTTTGCAACGAAGCGCGGAATCGTCAGACTGTACAACGGAAACCAAATCACGCTTGAGGATGTGCTTTATTGCCAAAATGTTGCAGAAAATTTAATTTCTGTCAAGCGACTGCAGGAGGCTGGTATGACCGTTATGTTTGGCAGTAACGCCGTAAAAATATTCAAGAATGGATCTGTGGTTGCTGAGAATTCAGGTATGTTCAATACACCAGTTCTTGAATTTAAAGCCTATATATCAAATGCGGAAAAGAATAATAATAATGAATATCGGTTATGGCATGAGAGATTAGGTCACATTAGTAAAGGGAAATTGCTAGAAATTAAAAGAAATAATTTATTTAGTGACAATAATCTTCTAGACAACGTTAATCCAGTTGATGAGATATGTGAAGCATGTATAAATGGCAAACAAGCCAGATTGCGTTTTGAAAAACATAAAAATAAACAATATATAAGTAGACCCCTATTTGTAATCCGTTCTGATGTTTGCGGGCCAATAACACCTTTTTCAATTGACGACAAAAACTACTATGTTATTTTTGTGGATCAATACACACATTATTTTGTAACGTATTTAATGAAACATAAATCAGATGTTTTTACAATGTTTAAGGATTTTGTAGCGAAAAGTGAGGCGCATTTCAACCTTAAAGTTGTAAATCTCTATATAGACAATGGAAGGGAATATCTATCCAGTGACATGCGTGAATATTGTGTACAGAAGGGGATAAGTTACCATTTGACTGTGCCATATACACCGCAATTAAACGGCGTATCAGAAAGGATGATCAGAACGATTACTGAAAAAGCTCGTAGTATGGTAAGCGGTGCTAAATTAGATAAAAGCTACTGGGGTGAAGCTGTTCTGACAGCAACTTATTTAGTTAACAGGATTCCGACTAGGGCGCTTGATGATAGTTCAAAAACTCCATATGAGGCTTGGCACAATAGAAAGCCTGATCTAAAATATTTGAAAATATTTGGTTCAACAGTGTATGTCCATAATAAAAACAGAAAAAGAAAATTCGATGAAAAATCATTCAAAACAATTTTAGTTGGCTATGGCAAATGGTTTAAAACTATGGGAAATAAATAATAAAAAGTTTATTGTTGCAAGAGACGTAATCGTAGATGAAACAAATATGATTAATTCTAGAGCTATGAATAAAATGGAGTTCCTGAATGAGAGTAAGGAGATTAATAATACAAACTTCCTGAATGAGAGTAAGGAAAGTGACATATTAAATATCCTGAATGAGAGTAAGGAGGTTATTAATACAAAATTCATGAATGAGAGTAAGGAAAGTGATGTAATAAATATCCCGAATGAGAGTAAGGAAAGTGATAAAGATTGTATCCTGAATGAGAGTAAGGATAGTGACGCAGTTCGTAACCTGAATGAGAGTAAGGAAAGTGATAAAGATTGTATCCTGAATGAGAGTAAGGATAGTGACACAGTTCGTAACCTGAATGAGAGTAAGGAATATAATAATATTAATATCCAGAATGACAGTATGGAGAAGAGATTTGACTTAAAACAGCCTATTGAAAGTAATGAATGTACTTCAAGAAGAAGTGATAGGATAAGGAACAGGCCACAAATATCATACAAGGAAGAAGAAATCGATTACAATAATTATATTTTAAACGCTCATACAATCTTCAGTGATATTCCAAGTTCGTTCGAAGAAATACAAAGTAGGAGTGACAAATCTTTATGGGAGGCTGCTATTAAAAGTGAACTGGATGCCCATCAGTTTAACAATACCTGGTCGATAGTTAGGAAGCCTGAGAATATAAATATTGTTGTCAGCAAGTGGGTTTTTACCTTAAAATCTGACGAATTTGGAAATCCAAAAAGATACAAAGCTAGGTTAGTGGTGCGTGGGTTCACGCAGAAATATCTCATTGATTATGAAGAAACATTTGCTCCTGTGGCTAGAATAGCAAGTTTTCGTTTCTTATTATCCATTTCAATCCAATATGATTTAAAAGTACACCACATGGATGTAAAAAGTGCATTTCTTAATGGCAAATTAAAAGAAGAAATATATATGAGAGTGCCTCAAGGTGTGTCTTGCAGTGCTAATAGTGTATGTAAATTGAATAAAGCAATTTACGGTCTCAAACAAGCAGCAAGATGCTGGTTTGAGGTATTTGAGCATGCACTAAAAGAGTGTGGATTTGTAAATTCTCCAGTTGACCGATGTATTTATGTTCTAGATAAGGGTGATGTAAAAAGTAATATATATTTACTTCTTTATGTAGATGATTTGGTTATTGCCACAGCAGACATAGAAAAGATGAAATGTTTCAAATCATATTTAATGAACAAGTTCAGAATGACTGATTTGGAAGAAATTCGATATTTTATTGGAATAAGAATAGAAATTGGTGATGGAAAAATACTTTTAAGCCAATCTGCTTACGTTAAAAAGATTTTGAATAAGTTCAAAATGAGTGATTGCAAATCAGTCAGTACTCCCCTAGCCACCAAGCTTAATTATGAATTATAAAGTTCAGATGAATGGTATGATGCGCCTTGTCGTAACTTAGTTGGTTGTCTTATGTATGTAATGTTATGTACACGTCCAGACTTGGCCACTGCTGTTAATATTTTAAGTCGATATATGAACAAAAATAATGCAGAGCTATGGATATGTTTGAAAAGGATTCTTAGATATCTAAAAGGGAATATAGACATGAAATTAGAATGTAAGAAAAATTTGAGTTTTGAAAATGTATTTGTCGGATACGCAGACTCTGACTGGGGAGGAAATGAAATTGACAGGAAGAGTACAACGGGGTTTCTATTCAAAATGTTTAACCAAAATCTTATACGCTGGAATACAAAAAGGCAAAATTCAGTGGCTGCTTCATCGACCGAGGCCGAATACATGGCCTTGTTCGAAGCTGTAAGAGAAGCCTTGTGGTTGAAATCCCTATTAGAAAGTGTTCATATCCAATTGAAAGACCTATAAAGTTATATGAAGATAATCAGGGATGTATTAGTATAGCTAATAATCCCTCATGCCATAAAAGATCTAAACATATTGATATCAAATATCATTTTACAAGAGAGCAAATAGAGAATAATGTTATTTGTATCGAGTATATTTCCACAGAGAACCAACTTGCTGACATTCTAACGAAGCCTTTGCCTGCTCCACGCTTTATGGATTTACGTGGAAAAATGGGACTGGATGGAGAAGCCAAACTACACGAATAATTTGTTTCATTTTGTTAAATTTGTTCTATAACTATAGCTATTTAGTTCTTAAGAGTGATCTGATTGGGTTTTTTTTGGGTTTTCCCAATCCTAGCAGCAAATGCTGGATCACTGTATTGTATGTTCCCAATAGAAAAGAAAAGAAGATAAGCAAGCACAAGCCACATAGATTAAGTTGAAAACATGTAATTTTAATTTTTAATTTTGATTTCATTTATAATGCAATTTTTGAGGGGGCGTATTGAATATGCACTAGAATATCCCCATTATAATTTAGAATATACCAAAAGCAGCATTATAACATTATTGATATCTGGTAACACTAAAGTGTAAGCCACGCGGATAATCCTTCTCTTACTTCCGTGATCTCTAAGTCTGTGGTTGGTTGTGCTGTGCTAAATAAAGAATAATATAATTTAAACAAAATAACATCGATTGAACTTATTTAAACGTAGAATCCCAACAGGAACGATCGTAAAATCGGTGGGAAAATAATTTGAAACAAATTATAGCCTCGGTGTTTTTTAACATATAACCTCCTACGCTTGGAAATAACATTTTTTAATTAATTCTAAATTTCAAATTTAATTTTATCAAAATCGGACAACTATATCATTTAGCTGCCATAAGAACGAGCGTAAAATTGGTGGGAAAATAATCTAAGACAAATTATAGCTTCGGTGTTTTTCAACATATAACCTTCTACGCTTGGAAATAACATTTTTTAATTAGTTCTGAATTTCGAATTTAATTTTATCAAAATCGGACGACTATATCATATAGCTGCCATAGGAATGATCGGAAAATTGGTGGGAATATAATATGAAACGAATTATAGCTTCGGTGTTTTTTGATATATTATCTTATACCATTGGAATAACATTTTGTGTATTTTTAAGATTTTCGAATTATATTTAATACAAATCGGACGACTCTAACATATAGCTGTCAAAGAAACGGTCACAGAAATAATGAAATAATTATTACACCCTTGCATTTATTATTATACCCTTGCAGATGCTATTTTGATTTCAGTTTGCAACGCAGTGAAGGAGACGTTTCCGACCCTATAAAGTGTATATATTCTTGATCAGCATGACTAGACGAGTCGATCTAGCCATGACCGTCTGTCCGTCCGTTTCTACGCAAACTAGTCTCTCAGTTTTAAAACTATCGGGCTGAAACTTTCCCAAAAGTCTTATATCTTTATATATTTTGCAGGTAGTATATAATTCGGAACCAGCCGTATCGGACAACTATATCTTATAGCTCCCATAGAAAAATTCGGAAAAAAAAATTTAAAAATATTATATCTTTGGTGTCTTTTAGCATATAACCTCCTAAGCTTGGAAATAACATTTTTTAATTAGTTTTGAATTTTCAATTAATTTTTTTCGAAATCGGACGACTATATCATATAGCTACCATAGGAACGATCGGAAAATTGGTGGAAGAATAATATGAAACAAATTATAGCTTCGGTGTTTTTCAGCATATAACCTCTCACGCTTGGAAATAGCATTTTTTAATTAGTTCTGAATTTCGAATTAAATTTTATCAAAATCTAAAACAAATTATAGCTTCGGTGTTTTTCAACATATAACCTTCTATGCTTGGAAATAACATTCTTTAATTCATTCTGTATTTCGAATTTAATTTTATCAAAATCGGACGACTATATCATATAGCTGCCATAGGGACGATCGGAAAATTGGTGGGAAAATAATAAGAAACAAATTATAGCTTCGGTGTTTTTTTTTAACATAAAACCTCTTAAGCTTGGAAATGACATTTTTATACCCTTGCAGAGGGTATAATGATTTCAGTCAGAAGTTTGCAACGCAGTGAAGGAGACGTTTCCGACCCCATAAAGTATATATATTCTTGATCAGCATCACTAGACGAGTTGATCTAGCCATGTCCGTCTGTCCGTCTGTCCGTCCGTTTCTACGCAAACTAGTCTCTCAGTTTTAAAGCTATCGGGCTGAAACTTTCCCAAAAGTCCTATATCTTTTGCAGATAGTATATATGTAAGTCGGAACCAGCCGGATCGGACAACTATATCTTATAGCTCCCATAGGAATAGTCAGAAAAAAAATGTTAAAAAATTATATCTTTGGTGTTTTTTGACTTATTACCCCCTTTCCTTGGAAATAACATTTTTAAATTAGTTTTGAGTTTCGAATTAAATTTTATCAAAATCGGAAGACTATATCATATAGCTGCCATAGGAACGATCGTAAAATTGGTGGTAAAATAATATGAAACAAATTATAGCTTCGGTGTTCCTTAACATATAACCTCCTACGCTTGGAAATAACATTTTTTAATTAGTTCTGAATTTTGAATTTAATTTTATCAAAATCGGACGACTATATCATATAGCTGCCATAGGAACGATCGTAAAATTGGTGGGAAAGTAATTCGAAACAAATTATAGCTTCGGTGTTCCTTAACATGTAACCTCCTTCGCTTGGAAATAACATTTTTTAATTAGTTCTGAGTTTCGAATTAAATTTTATCAAAATCGGACGACTATATCATGTAGCTGCCATAGGAACGATCGTAAAATCGGTGGGAAAATAATATGAAACAGATTATAACTTCGGTGTTTTTTAACATATAACCTCCTACGCTTGGAAATAACATTTTTTAATTCATTCTGAATTTCGAATTTAATTTTATTAATATCGGACGACTATATCATATAGCTGCCAAAGGAACGATCGTAAAATTGGAAATAAAATTTTAAATTAGTTCTGAATTTTGAATTTAATTTTATCATAATCGGACGACTATATCATATACATAGCTGCCATAGGGACGATCGGAAAATTGGTGGGAAAATAATATGAAACAAATTATAGCTTCGGTGTTTTTTAACATATAACTTCCTACGCTTGGAAATAACATTTTGTAATTAGTTTTTAATTTTGAATTTAATTTTATCAAAATCGGACGACTATGTCATAAAGCTGCCATAGGAACGATCGGAAAATTGGTGGGAAAATAATATGAAACCAATTATAGCTTCGGTGTTTTTTAACATAAAACCTCCTAAGCTTGGAAATAACATTTGTATACCCTTGCAGAGGGTATATTGATTTCAGTCAGAAGTTTGCAACGCAGTGAAGGAGACGTTTCCGACCCCATAAAGTATATATATTCTTGATCAGCATGACTAGACGAGTCGATCTAGCCATGTCCTTCTGTCCGTCTGTCTGTCCGTTTCTACGCAAACTAGTCTCTCAGTTTTAAAACTATCGTGCTGAAACTTTCCCAAAAGTCTTATATCTTTATATCTTTTGCAGGTAGTATATAAGTCGGAACCAGCCGTATCGGACAACTATATCTTATAGCTCCCATAGGAATAATCGGAAAAAAAAATTTAAAAATATTATATCTTTGGTGTCTTTTAGCATATAACCTCCTAAGCTTGGAAATAACATTTCTTAATTAGTTTTGAATTTTCAATTAATTTTTTTCGAAATCGGACGACTATATCATATAGCTACCATAGGAACGATCGGAAAATTGGTGGAAAAATAATATGAAACAAATTATAGCTTCGGTGTTTTCAGCATATATATATATATATATTTTAATTAGTTTTGAATTCCGAATTTAATTTTATCAAAATCGGACGACTATATCATATAGCTGCCATAGGTACGATCGGAAAATTGGTGGGAAAATAATATGAAACAAATTATAGCTTCGGTGTTTTTTAACATATAACCTCCCAGCGTTGGAGGTTATATGTTGAAAAACACCGAAGCTATAATTTGTTTCATATTATTTTTCCACCAATTTTCCGATGGTTCCTATGGCAGCTATATGATATAGTCGTCCGATTTCGATAAAATTTAGTTCAAAATTCAAAACTAATTAAAAAATGTTATTTCCATGCTCATGAGGTTATATGCTAAAAAATACCAAAGATATAATTCTTTAAAATTTTTTTTCCCGAGTATTCCTATGGGAGCTATAAGATATAGTTGTCCGATCCGGCTGGGTCCGATCCGGCTGGTACCAGCAAAAGATATAAGACTTTTGGGAAAGTTTCAGCCCGATAGCTTTAAAACTGAGAGACTAGTTTGCGTAGAAACGGACGGACAGACGTCCATGGCTAGTCGACTCGCCTAGTGATGCTGATCAAGAATATATTTACTTTATGGGGTCGGAAACGTGTCCTTCACTGCGTTGCAAACTTCTGACTGAAATCATTATACCCTCTGCAAGGGTATAAAAATCATTTCTTGTTTTAGGTGCCGGGGTTTCTTACGAGTGCCTTAAGTATATAAAAAATGATGAAATTAGAGACGCCATTCCACTGATTGGGCTCCGTGTGCTTTTTAGGGTTGACGGCGTGGAATGAGGTTTAAAAAAGAATAATTTTGTTATTTAAAATTAAGCAATTTTTATTCCCAAAACAAATTTAAGTAAAGTTTATGTTAATTGTAAAAAAAAATAGTTGTAGAATACAATTATAATTTATAGGTTGTAAAAAATCCATCAAGAAACTATATTTATAGTTTGTCCGACTTTGTAACGCCCCCCTCCATGTATATAGAGTTAATAATGACATTAAAGCGGTATGGCTAAAATAAATAAAACTGGAAATAATTTACCATTTTTATTGAGAATGGAGTCTGGGAGCGAGATCTATGCGATGTTGAAAGCAAGAACGGTTCTTCTCGATATTGAGATCGATGCGATGTTGAAACCGAGAACGGTTTTTTTCGAAATCGAGATCGATTCGAGGTTGAAACCGAGAACGATTCATACCGAAATCAAGATCGACCATTCTTAAAAGCCCGTTCGCAAACCAAGAAGACTTCGATGGCTATTTTAAGATTTTTAGTATGAGTCGAATTTGGCTCACTTTTGAGATCAAAAATACTGAAATATAGAACGCTGAGCGCCACAAGCTGATATTTAATTTAAAGCGCTACTCATGTTGTGAACAGGTAGAATTTACATAATGTTCTCAAAAATTGTTGTTAAACATTATTTTCTTAGCAAATTTTTTCACAAGGACTTAAAAAAAGAGGGAACTCTTTAGTCGATGGCATCGACTATTAGATAACCGAATTTAATGGCAAAGGCAAAATAAGAATCTTAAACAAAGGCAAAGCCAATATCGCTGAGGGCAAATTCAATATTGCTGAGATCGAATTTCAAAAATGGGGTATTAATTCCATAAGTGGAACAGTTTCACGGGTTGGATAACTCTCCACCTTCTAAATTGGATCGTTCCGATTTATTATGAATTTCTTTTAACCGATCTATTTCTTATTCGTGAACAGCTTTTTATACCCGTTACTCGTAGAGTAAAAGAGTCTACTATACTATGTTTATGCTATGAATTTCATGCTTTCTCAAACACATGAAATTAGAATAGCCCCTGTTTATACAACACAGACAAATTCATGAAATTATATTAGTAAAGCTGTAAAATTTTTTGAATTTGAAATAGAGCTCTATAGAGTAGTAGGCTGTGAAGTAGGATGTGCCTCAGCATTTCGTAAATTGGGACTGAATTCATAGTCAACTTTCGTGTGTTATCGAATTCATGAAACGGTGTTTATGCACACACGAATTTGCTAATTTCATGAATTGATTTCATGAAAAAAGGCATAGCATAAACACAGCACTAGATTCGTCGGAAAGTATGTAACATGTTGAAGAAATACATACATACACATACACTAATGATATGTTGTAAAAATTAAAAAAAAGGCTACTTGGCGCTGTAGACCAAGTGGCGCTATAGAAGAAGAAGATAGGTGGCGCTATTGTTTAGTTGTGTTAGTGAAAAAAGGAGAGCTTCTTTAAGCATATCTCCATCCCTCTTGCACTCTCTTCAGCTAAGTAACGGGTATCTAATAGTCGAAGCGATTGACTATAGCGTATTCTCTTGTTATACCCGTTACTCGTAGAGTAAAAGGGTATACTAGATTCGTCGAAAAGTATGTAACAGGCAGAAGGAAGCGTTTCCGACCCCATAAAGTATATATATTCTTGATCAGGATCACTAGCCGAGTCGATCTAGCCATGTCCGTCTGTCCGTCTGTCCGTCTGTCCGTCTGTCCGTCTGTCCGTCTGTCCGTATGAACGCTGAGATCTCGGAAACTATAAGAGCTACAATACTAGGATTAGGCATGCAGATTCCTGAGATTCCTGCGCAGCGCAAGTTTGTTTCAAAAGAGTGCCACGCCCACTCTAACGCCCACAAACCGCCGAAAACTGTGGCTCCTACAGTTTTGATGCAAAAAAAAAATTTTTAGCTGAAATGTATTGTTCTCATCAATACCTACCGATTGACTTAAAAAAAGTTTGCCACGCCCACTTGAACGCCCACAAACCGCCCCCAAACTTCAAAAAATCGTAAATATGAACGCGGATATCTCGGAAAATATCAAAGATAGAGAAACGGGATTTCAGATTTAGATTCCGTAGGCTTGAGCGCAGCGCAAGTTTGTTACGCGAATATGCCACGCCCACTCTAACGCCCACAAACCGCCCAAGCCTGTGGCGCCCACAATTTTCGTGCTAGATAAAAAATTTTAACTGAAATGTATTGGTCTCGTCAATACCTATCGATTGATTTAAAAAAAACTTTGCCACGCCCACTCTAACGCCCACAACGCTTAAATCTGTCTACCGCCGGTAGGTGGCGCATTTGCTGCTTGCATATCTCCATTTTCCTTTGGTCCCTTTAGCTGAGTAACGGGTATCTGATAGTCGAGGTACTCGACTATAGCGTTCTTCCTTGTTTTAGTTCTGGCCGTTGTTTTTTTGGTACAAATATATTTTTGTATTTAATTAAAGGTATAACAGTTAAAACAAGAAAGAACGCTATAGTCGAGTGCTTCGACTATCAGATACCCGTTACTCAGCTAAAGGGACCAAAGGGAAATGGAAATAAGCAAGCAGCAAAGCAAGACTGAAATGCGCCACCTACCGGCGGTAGACAGATTTAAGCGTTATGGGCTTTTTTTGGTCAATCGATAGGTATTGACGAGACCGATACAGTTCAGTTAAAATTTTGTATCTAGCATGAAAATTGTGGGCGCCACAGGCTTGGGCGGTTTGTGGGCGTTAGAGTGGGCGTGGCATATTCGCGTATCAAAATTGCGCTGCGTACAAAGCTACGGAATCTAAATCTGAAATCCTGATTCTATATCTTTGATAGTTTCCGAGATATCCACGTTCATATTTACGATTTTTTGAAGTTTGGGGGCGGTTTGTGGGCGATAAAGTGGGCGTGGCAAACTTTTTTTTGAATCAATCGATAGGTATTGATGAGAACAATACATTTCAGTTAAAATTTTTATTCTAGCATCAAAACTGTAGGAGCCACAGTTTTGGGCGGTTTGTGGGCGTAAAAGTGGGCGTGGCACTCTACTGAAACAAACTTGCGCTGCGTAAGAAGCTCAGGAATCTGCACGCCAAATCTCAATAGCCTAGCTCTCATAGCTTCCAAGATCTCAGCGTTCATCCGGACAGACAGACGGACAGACGGACAGACGGACAGACGGACATGGCTAGATCGACTCGGCTAGTGATCCTGATCAAGAATATATATACTTTATGGGGTCGGAAACGCTTCCTTCTGCCTGTTACATACTTTCCGACGAATCTAGTATACCCTTTTACTCTACGAGTAACGGGTATAATTATTAATATAAAGGTTATAGATATTTTGGTATTATTAATTTTAGAGAATGGATTTAAAATGTTTATGTTATCCAAAGAGAGTTCCGAGTTATTTGATAAAATATATTCGGATATTTCATAACTTTTGAAGTGGTTTGTAGTTATATAGTTAAGAAGTCTGTTGTCCAAATTAGTATATGAAACGTTATTAATTGTGGGTTAGGTTAGGACTAGGATTAGGTTGATCAGCACCCGGAAGATTTCATAAAAGCGTTTATGTTTTTAAGGTTAATCTCCGATATTTCGGTAAGATCGTTGATGAAGGGGTTTCCTAAATGTTTTTTGTCCAAGTCTGCATAGGGCTGGGCAGAAGCAGAGAAGGTGTTCTACCCTTTCCTCTTCTTCTTCATCCCTACAGCATCTACAGAAGTAATTTTTTGGGGCTTTTTGTCTGCCGGCATTTGTGTCAACGAGCCAGTGGCCTGTAAGAGCTCGAACTAGCATACCACACTCTGTGCGGCTGAATTTGAGTAGTCCCGAAGTTTTTTTACTGTTAATCACAGGCCATGCCTGGTGAGAGATACGGCACTGTGGTGCGTTTTGCCAATGAGTGTTGGCTAATTGTTAAAATATTTTTTGATATTTAGCTTGCTAGTTGCCATGAGCATGCCGACATTCTCCTTTTCTGAAAGGAGCGGCATGATAGTGCCGTGTGTGGCTAACACATCCGTTATGCAGTTACCTACGATATCCCGGTGACCCGGAACCCATATTAGGCTGATAGTAAACTGACTAGCCATCTCGTGGAATGAGGATCTGCTATTGCTATATATATACTTAGGTGTCCTCCTTGGAGGCTTATATTTCCTTAACAGTTTTCTTTTTTTTCTTATAGCGCGGACCTTCGCGTAGAACACGCTACAGTGGTCCGGGAGTCTGAATGACTTCCTGATATCTAATTGCTTGGAGTATACGCCTCCGCCAACGTGTCCTTCTAATTTGGAGCCATCTGTATAGAAACAGATTGCGTCCGTCGAGCCTGGTCGGCCCTGTTCCCATTCATCCCTATCTGGAATCAGGGCCTCAAAGGGTGTGTGACTGTATTTAAGAGATTTGCATAGATCTGTTTTCTTCGCAATCGATTGGTCATGCTGGAGAGTTTTAGCATGGCCTTAAAATTGGGCTTTCCACTGCCCTGTGTCCCTTAGTCGAATACCTGCTGATTTGGCCCTTTTTGATGCCTGCTAAGTCCAGACAAGGAGGTTCATTTTTTTTCAAACTTAAAGTGCAATAATTATTAAGAAGTTTTTTTCTTAATTGTATACATTTCATACATACATTGCGACTTCATTACTTATTAATAATTTTCCACAGGCTTGGGAAATGGCTATAGCTTAATATTTCTCGCATCTATTTTTATACCCGATACTCGTAGAGTAAAAGGGTATACTAGATTCGTCGGAAAGTATGTAACAGGCAGAAGGAAGCGATTCCGACCCCATAAAGTATATATATTCTTGATCAGGATCACTAGCCGAGTCGATCTAGCCATGTCCGTCTGTCCGTCTGTCTGTCCGGATGAACGCTGAGATCTCGGAAACTATGAGAGCTAGGCTATTGAGATTTGGCGTGCAGATTCCTGAGCTTCTTACGCAGCGCAAGTTTATTTCAGTAGAGTGCCACGCCCACTCTAACGCCCACAAACCGCCCAAAGCTGTGGCTCCTACAGTTTTGATGCTACAATAAAAATTTTAACTGAAATGTATTGTTCTTATCAATACCTATCGATTGATAAAAAAAAAAGTTTACCACGCCCACTTTTACGCCCACAAACCGCCCACAAAATTCAAAAAATCGTAAATATGAACGTGGATATCTCGGAAACTATCAAGGATAGAGAATTGGGATCTCAGACTTAGATTCCGTAGCCTTGTACGCAGCGCAAGTTTGTTACGCAAATATGCCACGCCCACTCTAACGCCCACAAGCCGCCCAAGCCTGTGGCGCCCACAAATTTCATGCTAGATACAAAATTTTAACTGAACTGTATTGGTCTCGTCAATACCTATCGATGGACCCAAGAAAAATTTTGCCACGCCCACTCTAACGCCCATAACGCTTAAATCTGCCTTCCGCCGATAGGTGGCGCATTTAAATCTCGCTTTGCTGCTTGCATATCTCCATTTCCCTTTGGGAAACGGTAACGGTTATCTGATAGTCGAGGTACTTGACTATAGCGATCTCCCTTGTTTATTATTGGGTATTTTATAAATAATATTAAAAGTTTTTTATGCAGTGCAGATTTTAAATACAGAGATATCCATCAAGTCTGCGATAACTACTGGCTTTTGGCCGTGTTTTAAAATTTCTTTAATATCTTTATTGTTTAAAATTGTTTTATTAAAATGTCAATTTTGCCAGTGTGATAAAATCTATTAAATGTTGTAGGTCAAATGTCAATAAACCTAAGCGATGTTATTTAAGATCTTCAAAAAGAGATTGTATTCCTTTAGATAATTTGGAATTGATAATATATTGTTTGTTATTGTTTTCAATTAAGTTATTGATTTAAATCATCATGATCCGGAGTTCCAGCTAACCATATTCCACTTTTTGATCTAGCTGATATTAACTAACACAAAATTAATTCGATTACTTGTATGCCGTATTTAATTTCCGATTGTGACTTCTTACTAGAATCCCTTTTATATTATTTGATTCACTGTGGACGGCAGTCCTCGTACTGACGAAGCGCACCAGGAGGGTGTACGAAGGCGACTACTATGTATACAAGAAGAAATGAAATTCTACTGTAATCGTCCGATTGTTCGAGTAATACATCAATCGAAAGGTATTGCAAAAACTAAGAGGATTGCCTATCAAAACTATAAAAAAATCAACTGTTTTGGGAGAAAAATCGGTGAAAGTGTAAAAGTGAAAATGTAGAAAATTTGATCTGTTGGGACCGGTGGAGAGAAATACCCCTTTTAACCTACTTGTATTTTCACTTAAAATACGCGTTGAATGACACCTCAACTGTCAAAATCGGATGCCCGTTCAAAAGTAAGACGAAAACAAGATTTTGGGGGCTTTTCAAAATGAAAATTATATTTTGTTTGTGAGTTTGGCCCAAAACTTTACTTTAGATTCCTGAAAATTCCAGATGATGTTAAACAGCTCAACAGCTTGGGCAGAAAACAGAAATAGATAGCTATATTTTGTATACCCGCAACTTGTGAACTACTAAAGCTACAGCTTGTGCTGTATATCGTTAGAAACATAATTTGTCTAAAAAGCACCGTTTAAAAATTAATGGGCCAAAGTTCTTTTTATTTATATTTTCTTTAACTTTTTTTTTTGATTCTTCAAAAACGACTCTAAGGATTTCAAATTAAATTTTAAAGTGTATAGCCTTTGAGATTCCCCAACTTTTGACATGCGACAAATTGTTGTTAAAAGTCTCGTTTCAAAGTTAATAATCAACCAAAATGGTCACATTTACCTGTTCAGAACATCGAACACTGCCTGCTCATTGACCTTTTTGTGCGTTTCCAAACTTTTCATGAATGTCCGGGAAATCTAATATGATGTTAAATAGCTTAATAGAAGAAACTTTACTTCTAGCACTTTTGAAAAAACCCGTAAGTTTGGCGAGAAAACAGCAATAAATAGCTAAACTTTGTACACCCGTAACTACGAAAGCTACAGGCCTTTGCTATATGTATATCGTCAAAAGGACTTCAAAAATACTTTGTACGCCATTCGAAATTTCTTTTATTCTTTCTCTGCGCTAAAAACTTCTGACGAAAACTAAAATGTACTCTTTTCAAACATCCGTTTACACTGTGAAAAAAACTTTAAGTGTGCGCTTCACAGAATTGCCTGCGAAATCCCAACCTTTACAGCGGAATAAAAGTAAAAACACTATTGTATTCATTTTTAATTTAAACATGGCTTCTGATCATGGTATTCAGGTACACTAATGTGAAAACTAACATGACTGTGGGCGGCAGTCCACTTTGTGACGAAGCCCACTGCATCACTGCTGTGATGGTCCGATCATAACTAGTGGTACAACAATCAAAAGATATTGCAAATCCTAAAAGGATTGCAAACAAAGACTGTAACAATTTTAATTCTTTGTGTGTAGTGTGTAAACGTAAAAGTTAGGAAAATTTAAGCTGTATAAAGATTAATTATGTGCTTGATGTTTAAAGCAAAAACTTCTGATATCAAACAAAAACACATCTTAACGAGTCAAAAATCGTTTAGCAAACAAAAGTTGTGATATCAACTTTTGTGACGAAAATGTATTATATGATCTACTAAATAAATAAAATGTCATAACTTTTTTACATTTGGCATGCTGCTATTTACTATCGATAAATATCGATAGAAAAATAAAAGAACAGACGTTGTCCAAGATGGTGACATTTTATTAAATGGTAACAATATTAACAACAACTCCGAATTAAACGGTTGATTCCTAATAAAATTTAATGGTACCAAAACAATTAATAACGTTTCATATACAAAATTAGACAACAGAATTCTTAACTATATAACTTCGAACCACTTCAAAAATTATGAAATATCCGATTATATATTATCAAATAACTTGGAACTCTCTTTGGATAGTATAAACATTTAAAATCTATTCTTTAAAATGAATAATACAAAAATATCTGTGACCTTTATAATTTTTAATTTGTTTATTATATATTTGATTTTTTACTTTTTATTAAATACAAAAGTATACTTGTAACCAAAAAACAACGCCCAGAACTAGGAGAACCTATTTACGTAGAAGTATTTTTACAGAGTTAACAGTTCTTTTATACGAAATTTATAATGAATCGTTTATTATCCATTTTAAAAGGGGAGAGTTATTTAACACGTGAAACTGTTTTACTTATGACCCAAAACAATTTTTGAAAATCAGTCTCAGTGATATTGCCCTTGCCCTTGCCCTCATCGATATTGTCTTTGTCTTCAGCGATATTGCCTTTGCCTTTGATTAAGATTCTGTCTTTGCCTCTGCCATTGAATTCGAGGCAAACGCTTGGCTTTCCTGCTAAGATAAATAAACCTATCGTAAAATAAACACAAGCTTCCGTTCGAAGCCCAAACTTTTGCGTACTATGTTCAGATCATATTGCATAATTTCATTTCACAACGGGATGCGACTGTTTCAGCATAAGATCTTAATTTAAACAAAAATTATAGTTCTAGAAGCTTGAAAGAGAAAAACTTCTCACCGAGGTTCATTGAATAAGATTTTAGAATTAAGAAGTCAGTCCATTTTGGATTGAAGACGCGATCAGTCATTAAAAACAAAGAAAGTAACTATTGTCTTGAGTTTGGATGTAATCATGAGTTAATTGAATTAAAGTCTAACACCAATAAATAAAAATATTCTTAAAATTAATTTGGAACTGAAAGTTCGGCTAGCAGAGAAACTTGGAGTCGACGAACCTTTAGAAGAATTGTGCCTGAGGTGAACCCTAGAGATCATTCAAAGGGAACCGACTCGAAGACAGTGGCGTTCAGCATTTACCAATTCACACCTTGGTAGGATCAGTCCTACATGCTCACCCCAAAATCGCAGACATAATAGCAACCAAATCGAGACTCGGATGGTCACTTTATGGTCGACGCAACGATCTCAACCCGTGCGGAAGTAGACTAATTCACATATGGGCTTGCAAACCAGATCGATCCTTGAACGAAATGGTAAAGGCTAATTTTACTCTGTAAGCGATAGGAGTAAGCAATTCCAAGAAAGCTCCTCGGTTCAAAGCAGATGAACGAGCACAGTCAATACTGCATACGACCACAAACATAACTTCTCTGGAGTTCCCATTTTCGTGGGCGAAGACATAAGTCGAGACGATCAAACAGCGCAAAAGTATCTCTGGAGATACGGTGATCAGAATAGGGAGCCTGACAAGTACACCATGCCAGTTATGACATTCGGCGCATAGTGCTCTCTAGCAAGCAAATTACATACAAATGAGAATTGTATCTCGTTTCACAAAACAGTATCCCAAAGCCGTCAGGGCTATCCTTCGGAAACGGAGGAAGACGATGGGAACCTAGCACGTCAAGGAAGAGTAATACACGCGGAGGGTAAACACTGAATGAGAACACGGATCAGGTGGAAAAGCGCCTCGATAGCATGGAGCCAGCCCAGGAACGAATGCTTGGATTGTGGTGGCGAGCATCAATAGGCTTGGACTAACCTATAGGCGAAGCCAAACACCACCAATGGAACATCTGGCTGACACCCTTAACAAAAGCAGGGAGGGCGTATATCTTCGAGTAAGTTGTGCTGATAGTCTTGAATCTCACGTGTTTACAGACGCAAGTCCTATGCGTACGCCGCAGTAGCCGTCTTGTGAGCTGAGCGGCATGGAACAATATGCAGTTCTTTGGTTGCATCTCTCGCTTCAAGTTAATGGCAGCCAAATGGGTCTACGCCCGTCCAAATTTCTGGAGACCTAGATGTCTACGGATATGCGACAACGAATATATTGGATCCGGTCTGGCGCTAGGAAATACCACCAATTATATTGCTGCGTATCGGAGAAGAAAGGGGGCGGGTTCCCTGAGCACTTTACGTAGCCGATGATGGAACGAAGTGGACATGAAAACTCGGACTTAGCAAAGTATCAAGGTGGTTTTCGGGGCCTCAATTTCCCTACGAAGATGAATTAAAATTACCGCTTACAGACCTAGGAGGCGGTAACGCCACCGAATTCATCACCACCGCGAAACTAAGACACCTTTGATGTCTACGCTGGCAGCCATAATACCCGACATCTGCCGCTTCTTGAAGTGGGAAACATTTGGAGGAACGGTGAAAATGCTTTATTTTCTGAGACACTTAAAGTCAGCAAGCGCCGTACTGATAGCGGAGTATCTGGATGACGTACACGACTCAATCTTCAATACTGTCCAGGAATAAGCATATCCCAAGAAAGTTGAGGTCGTCGCTATAAGCATAAAACGACCAGTAACCCTACCAGGTAGACACCCTGTTACTCAACTATTGATCGAATATTTTCAAGGAAGTACAATTAGCAAATGAACGACGTGTTTATCAACAAAATGAGGCAGATGGACGTTATCCCAGGATTGAGAACACGAGTCCGAGATGCCAAAAGTGCATGCCAGAAGTGCCGACAATTGCATTCAGTGTCGAGGGCACCTAAGATGGGATCCCTGCCAATGCAACGCTTGGCAATCAACGAGCTATCGTTTTCCAATACAGGCATTGACTATTTTGGATCCACTAAAGTCGTAGTCTGTTGACTGAAAGAAAAACGTTGGTGCGTGTTATTCATGTGTCTAACAGTCCGCGCAATCATTCTAGTTTTCGAGATGTTCGCCAAGGGAGGAGTACCCAAGAAAATCGTGTCAGATAATGGTACGATTTTTAAAGCAGCCAGTCGACTTCTGCAAAATGAGATTCAGCGCGTAACGTCAGACTAGCTAGAGAATAAATATCCCGAAATCAATAAAATATTTATACTGCCAAGCGCGCCCCATATGGGAGGCTCATGAAAAGGGATGATACGTTCAGTAAAATCCCTTTTAACCGACGTGCCGCTTGGAACAAGCGTGCAGGAATCAGTTCTACTATCAGCGCTGACGAAGGGCGAGAACACTCTAAACGCAAGACCACATACGTATGTGCCCTTGGAAACGTCCTTACACCGAATCCTTTACTGAGAAGAGCTACAAGCGCGCTTAGTGCCAAAAATAAGGTGTCCACCTCCGGAACTCAGCAAGGAAAGAGATTCCGAATAGTCGTACAAATTGACAAAAGATTTCGAAGAAGTGGACCAGAGATAATCTAACTTACCTAACGAGGCCACCCTCCAGCAGACCAAAGGTAATATAGACTGCCAGATAAGTAACCACCATACAACGGAATGTAGGGCAACATTTTTGTTGTGGATTTTCGATGTGTATTTTCGATCTTCCTAATGTGCGTTGTCCGTGTAAAATTCTTTGGTTGTGTTAGTGTTTAATTTCATGTGCTCTGCTGCAAATAAAAAATAATAATAAAATAACATATACATAGGTATAAAAAAAAAGTAAAATAAAATTCAGCCTCAGAGTGGAATTTGCATCGTAAGTCAGGGTAACCTCGGACGACACCCAACCACAATTAGCCCTCACAAGCCGCAGATTGAATCGACGACTATCCTATAAGTTGATTTGAACTGAAAAGTAGGGTTAACAGAGAATTTTACCATAGGTCCTATGCGTGGAATATACCTAGTTCCTTTCCAGTGAGATCCTCGAGTACAAACAACGAATGTCCCATTTTATGTTTTATACGTGCCTTCACCCCAACTGGAGGTTACTTACTTCATTTCATTTCTGGTTGCTGGCATATGCCTTAGTCATATTCTTGTGTATATCGGCTAGAATTCGAGAAAATTCGTCAGCTCGGTTCAGTTAGTAAGTCGAGTTTTCGAAGTAGCTCGTAGTCTTCCACATGCGTCAGTAAATGTTTGCCAAATACTGCATAGTATTTCGACAACTTCGTAGACTGGTAAACGTGGTTTCGTAAGGCGCAGTTGACACTACTCAAATAGTTATCCCACTCCCGTTGATTAGACCGGACATACCCCCTCAGGCGAAGGTCACTTCGTGTCTGAAAAATGTGCACTTTTCTGGGTGCAATTTAAGGTTGTGTTTCCTACATAAATCAAAAAGTTTGTAAGATTTTTAATCATATGTTTTTCTGAATAACCGATGAAAATTAGGTAATTCATATACAAGAACGCCTGTGAAGGTTCGATACCTGAAAATGCAATTGTCATCATTCTTTGGAAAGAATTTGGCGCTATTTTTAAACCATAAGGTAATCGCGTGAAGCGATAGGAGCCATTGCTCGTGAAAAAGGACGTTATATTTCTAGGCGTTTCTTCGAGTTCTTTTTGATGAAATCCTGACATCAGATCTAAACGTGAAAAGTATTTAGCTCTACCCAATTGGTCAAGAATATCGTCTATTCTTGGTAGTAGAAATGTATCTGATAAAATTTTGTTGTTAATTTGTCGGTAATCAATTACTAAACGCTTTTAGTATCGCAATTTGGAAATGATTTTTTCGGGACGATTAATAATTCTACTATTTTGTCTTTAATTAATTTGTCTACTTGTTTTTTTACTTCGTCTTTTTGACTGTGGGGCATTCTATAATTCTTTATGTATACTGCTTAATCATCTTTCATTCTTATTTTTTGTTTGTAAAAATTATTAGTTGATATCGATTCGGATTTTTTTCCGAATATATCTGTGTATTTCGTGCATAATTCGTTAAGTAGTTCCTTGAACTGAGGTGGAAAATTTTTAGTCAGTTTGTCTAAAATTTCTTCTTTGCTTACATTTTTATTAGATTTAATTATGTCGTAATCATCCTTTGGTTCAACTTTCAATGTATTTAATTGAATGATTGCAGTTTTATCAGTTGTATTCAAAATTCGGACAAAAGTGTTTTTAGAATCTGCAATGGAATTTCCAATGAATACACCATTCTGGATTTCTTGGTTTGGTATTAATATATACCTGGTTGCTGAATTTATAGCAATTTTTCGTACTACTTCGGATCTTGCTGGTAGAATTGTCAAATTATTTTCGAGTGTATGGTTTATTGGAATATGAATAGGATTATAGAGGTTATCTGGTCTCAGTATGAGCCAATCGTTTTCTGGTTTTAAATCTATTTGACAATTGTATTTTTTCATAAAATCTATGCCTTTAATTCCATCACATGGAGTAGGAAAATTTGATGTTACTATATGAAAACAAGGAAGAACGCTATAGTCGAGTACCTCGACTATCAGATACCCGTTACTCAGCTAAAGGGACCAAAGGAAAATGGAGATATGCAAGCAGCAAATGCGCCACCTACCGGCGGTAGACAGATTTAAGCGGTTTGGGCGTTAGAGTGGGCGTGGCAAAGTTTTTTTTAAATCAATCGATAGGTATTGACGAGACCAATACATTTCAGTTAAAATTTTGTATCTAGCATGAAAATTGTGGGCGCCACAGATTTGGGCGGTTTGTGGGCGTTAGAGTGGACGTGGCATATTCGCGTAACAAACTTGCGCTGCGCTCAAGCCTAGGGAATCTAAATCTGAAATCCCGTTTCTCTATCTTTGATATTTTTTGAGGTATCCGCGTTCATATCTACGATTTTTTGAAGTTTGTGGGCGGTTTGTGGGCGTTAAAGTGGGCGTGGCAAACTTTTTTTAGGTCAATCGGTAGGTATTGATGAGAACAATACATTTCAGTTAAAATTTTTGTTCTAGCATCAAAACTGTAGGAGCCATAGTTTTGGGCGGTTTGTGGGCGTTAGAGTGGGCGTGGCACTCTTCTGAAACAAACTTGCGCTGCGCAGGAATCTCAGGAATCTGCATGCCTAATCCCAGTATTGTAGCTCTTATAGTTTCCGAGATCTCAGCGTTCATACGGACAGACGGACAGACGGACAGACGGACAGACGGACAGACGGACGGACGGACAGACGGACAGACGGACAGACGGACAGACGGACAGACGGACATGGCTAGATCGACTTAGCTAGTGATCCTGATCAAGAATATATATACTTTATGGGGTCGGAAACGCTTTCTTCTGCCTGTTACATACTTTCCGACGAATCTAGTATACCCTTTTACTCTACGAGTAACGGGTATAATTATGCGGTATAGCATAGTTGTTTGAAAGATGTTCTATTGATACTAATCCCTTTGAGTTGGTTGTTCCTTCACCAACACCTGATATTTGGGTAATATATTTATACCCGTTACTCGTAGAGTAAAAGGGTATACTAGATTCGTCGGAAAGTATGTAACAGGCAGAAGGAAGCGTTTCCGACCCCATAAAGTATATATATTCTTGATCAGGATCACTAGCCGAGTCGATCTAGCCATGTCCGTCTGTCCGTCTGTCCGTCTGTCCGTCTGTCCGTCTGTCCGTATGAACGCTGAGATCTTGGAAACTATAAGAGTTACAATACTTGGATTAGGCATGCAGATTTCTGAGATTCCTGCGCAGCGCAAGTTTGTTTCAAAAGAGTGCCACGCCCACTCTAACGCCCACAAACCGCCCAAAACTGTGGCTCCTACAGTTTTGATGCTAGAACAAAAATTTTAACTGAAATGTATTGTTCTCATCAATACCTACCGACTGACCTAAAAAAAGTTTGCCACGCCCACTTTAACGCCCACAAACCGCCCACAAACTTCAAAAAATCGTAAATATGAACGCGGATATCTCGGAAAATATCAAAGATAGAGAAACGAGATTTCAGATTTAGATTCCGTAGGCTTGAGCGCAGCGCAAGTTTATTACGCGAATATGCCACGCCCACTCCAACGCCCACAAACCGCCCAAGTCTGTGGCGCCCACAATTTTCATGGTAGATAAAAAATTTAAACTGAAATGTATTGGTCTCGTCAATACCTATCGATTGATTTAAAAAAAACTTTGCCACGCCCACTCTAACGCCCACAACGCTTAAATCTGTCTACCGCCGGTAGGTGGCGCATTTGCTGCTTGCATATCTCCATTTTCCTTTGGTCCCTTTAGCTGAGTAACGGGTATCTGATAGTCGAGGTACTCGACTATAGCGTTCTTCCTTGTTATATTCTACATTGTTGAATGAGTCTGAAGTTTCTTTTATTAAAGAGATGTCTGCACCTGTATCAACTAATAAAGTATATAATTTATTTGTATGTTCATTTTTAAGTGAAACGAAAGGATTGAAATTAAGATTGATAGTATGAGCCGTATTCTTTACTGGGTTTTTTATCTTAAGGGTCTTTATTGATTTTCCGACGTGGTTTGTACCTGTCGGACATAATTATTGTTCTGTCTGTTTGTATTTTTATTGGTGTTGTTGTTATTATATCTGTTGTTATTGGTGTTTCCACCACGGTTGATTCCTCTATAATAACCACGACCTCTATAATTGTTGTTGGTCTGATTATTATAGTTTCGGTTATAACCGTTATTTTGGTTATAGCCATTATATTGGTAATATCCGTTAAGCTGATAATTAAATTTTCATGTACTAAAGTTCTTGCAGTATTGAAAGAATCTACAAGAATCTTTGCATGTTTATTCATAGTGTCTTTATGTATTGGCGTAATTCGGCTTATACATTTGTAAGACTTGTCAAATGTGTCCTTTAATTCTCGTATGTAGAGAGTTAATTGCTCCCATTCCATACAAAGAATTTATTTATTGTATTAATTGTGCATAACAAGCACTGGGTGTATGTCTACTTCCGAGAATACTTTACAGTTTCTTACCGTAGACAGTACTATTGCTTTTTGCGTACCGCTGCAATGAATAAGCGGGGAAAAAGCTAGGTCGTACCTATTCATATATTCGTCTTCAAAATCCGAAAATGATAGAGGCTCTGCTCTGTTTCTAAGTATGGCTAATACCCTATTCTCAAAATTTGGTTGATTGGCTATAGTAATTCTGATGCAATCTGTGGTGTTCATTTTAAGTTGTTAATAATTATACCCGTTACTCGTAGAGTAAAAGGGTATACTAGATTCGTCGGAAAATATGTAACAGGCAGAAGGAAGCGTTTCCAACCCCATAAAGTATATATATTCTTGATCAGGATCACTAGCCGAGTCGATCTAGCCATGTCCGTCTGTCCGTCTGTCCGGATGAACGCTGAGATCTCGGAAACTATGAGAGTTAGGCTATTGAGATTTGGCGTGCAGATTCCTGAGTTTCTTACGCAGCGCAAGTTTGTTTCAGTAGACTGCCATGCCCACTCTAACGCCCACAAACCGCCCAAAACTGTGGCTCCTACAGTTTTGATGCTAGATAGAAAATTATAACTGAAATGTATTAGTCTTGCCAATACCTATCGATTGACCCAACAAAATTTTGCTACGCCCACTCTAAACCTCCCAAGAAAAAAAGCTATGACGTCAGAGCCAGACAATGCGAAATGTTTTTACGCGTGTATGTGTGTGTTTGTAAATAGTTGCCGGCCGAACTTAGCGGCAAAGAAAAAAGCACTGCCGGCGCTCAAAGAGAGCAAAGTGCGCGGCTAACTTATTCTATTGAATAATTAATTTTTCACGCCTACCCTAACGCCCACAACGCTTAAATCTGTCTTCCGCTGTTAGGTGGCGCATTTAAATCTCGCTTTGCTGCTTGCATATCTCCATTTCCCTTTGGTCCCTTAAGCTGAGTAACGGGTATCTGATAGTCGAGGTACTCGACTATAGCGTTCTCCCTTGTTTTTATTTCTTTTCAAAATTGTAATTCTCTTATTTTTTAGTATGTCACTGCATACATATACAAATTTTGTATTTTATTTGTATTTTGAAACATATTTTTATAATAATTGTTTGCAGTCACCGACTACCTCTCATCGAGTGCGGACGTCTGTAACTTTTCTCCCGCCAGTTCTATTCGTGCGAGTTACGATCAAATTTTTTCTTATCTCTAACGAACACCCGAACTCCACCTAACAACAAGCAAATAGTGACCATGCCCCCCGGGCCCCCCAATCTGGGGGAAAACCGCTTTGCTGTTTTCAGTGAAGGCCCAAAAACAAAGAAGAAACAAGGAAGAACGCTATAGTCGAGTACCTCGACTATCAGATACCCGTTACTCAGCTAAAGGGACCAAAGGAAAATGGAGATATGCAAGCAGCAAATGCGCCACCTACCGGCGGTAGACAGATTTAAGCGTTGTGGGCGTTAGAGTGGGCGTGGAAAAGTTTTTTTTAAATCAATCGATAGGTATTGACGAGACCAATACATTTCAGTTTAAATTTTTTATCTACCATGAAAATTGTGGGCGCCACAGACTTGGGCGGTTTGTGGGCGTTGGAGTGGGCGTGGCATATTCGCGTAATAAACTTGCGCTGCGCTCAAGCCTACGGAATCTAAATCTGAAATCTCGTTTCTCTATCTTTGATATTTTCCGAGATATCCGCGTTCATATTTACGATTTTTTGAAGTTTGTGGGCGGTTTGTGGGCGGTTTGTGGGCGGTTTGTGGGCGTTAAAGTGGGCGTGGCAAACTTTTTTTAGGTCAGTCGGTAGGTATTGATGAGAACAATACATTTCAGTTAAATTTTTTGTTCTAGCATCAAAACTGTAGGAGCCACAGTTTTGGGCGGTTTGTGGGCGTTAGAGTGGGCGTGGCACTCTTTTGAAACAAACTTGCGCTGCGCAGGAATCTCAGGAATCTGCATGCCTAATCCCAGTATTGTAGCTCTTATAGTTTCCAAGATCTCAGCGTTCATACGGACAGACGGACAGACGGACAGACGGACAGACGGACAGACGGACAGACGGACATGGCTAGATCGACTCGGCTAGTGATCCTGATCAAGAATATATATACTTTATGGGGTCGGAAACGCTTCCTTCTGCCTGTTACATACTTTCCGACGAATCTAGTATACCCTTTTACTCTACGAGTAACGGGTATAAAAACGACCATATCAAAAGTTTTCCGAGGAATTCCCAGAACTCCCAGAAACTGTGCAAAAGAACCCAAAGTTCATCATCATAACCGCAAAAAACTCAACCAAAACCATTTCCGAATTTTCCTGTTTCGCTGTTCATCGAGCACTCAACATCATCAGCAAAGAGATAATCTCAATTTCCACCCTCAGAGACGGGAATCTGCTACACGGTATTTGCGAAATCGAAGCTAAGTACCACGAAGCACTTAACTTTGTTAAGAGGACCATCTATGCGCCTTACTTAAAACACATTCCCGAAGCTGAGATAAAGGCCGAATTGAAATCCCAGAACGACCATGACGTATTTAAATTCACCCGGACAAATGTAGGGGTCATCAAGCCCACTGGCGTGATCTTGGTAACCTTTGATTTATACAACCTTCCGAGCAAACTGGACATTTGTTGGCACACAGTCAAGGTTAGGGAATATATACCCAATCCAATGAGGTGCAAAAACTGCCAAAAACTTGGACATACGGAAAAATTCTGTAAAAACACTGCCATGTGCTGTACCTGTAACCTCCCCCCTCATGCACCTACAACATGCACCAGAACTGAGTGCGCAAACTGCGCTGATAAACACCCTGCCTCTTCACCCGTCTGCCCGTCATATCAACAGCAAAAAGAAATACTCAGAATCAAAACTTCAAAGAAATGCAGCATGCGCGAAGCCAAAATCATCCACAAGCAGCAACAACAAACCTTATTGCCAAAAATAACTTCGGCCACCTTCGAGACCGTCGTCGCTCCACAACAACCATCGACAACACCAACGACAACAGCAACGCTCCAACAAAACAAGCAGACCATCAGCAACCAGACAACCGCAGCAGCATCCAAAGCGCAAGAAATTTCTGCCGTTCCGGCACCCTCCCCCTCCCCCTCTCCCCCTCCTCCCCTTCCACCAGACCTTCAATTCCTTCCCGCACCTCCCCCTCTCCTCCCACAACCTCCTCCCGAAAATCGTATGATTTGATCAAGCAGTCTCGAGCTCTCAATAAAGAAGTACGAGACTTTCTAAATGCAACAGATCAATTAAGTTCCCCTAAATATACCTTAGATTCAGATCACTCTGAATCCAAAACAAAAAACATAATAAGCGAGTCTGATTCTTCTATGGATCAAGACTTTTAAAAACATCTGAACTATGTAATGAAATGGTAAACGTAAAACATAATCTTTTTATCCTCTATGCCTGTCAAAATTCTTCAATGGAACATAAATGGTATTTTCAGCAACTACAATGAACTTACACTAATCCTAAACGACCTCTCCCCGATGTTTTATGCCTGCAAGAAACCCACTTGCCCCTTAACTTCCAAAACTTCATCTGCCCAAAAGCCTATGTTGGCTATTTTCACAACCTTTCACAAAATACCACAAGCAAGCAAGGTATCACACCTACAAAGTAATAAATTTAAATATTCTTCGCACTGCCCTTCAACTCAGTCTTGATAGGCAAATTATTATTATAAATATATACATTCCCCCTTCTCAGGCATTCACCAGCAGCGAAATTTTAAATATAAGAAATCAGTTCACGGGTCCCCTACTAATGTTAGGTGATCCAATGGGCGTGGCAAAGCCTTAGAGCGGGCCATAGTCGATTCCAATATGATCACCTTAAACGATGGCTCAGCAACCCACATTTCTACCCATAACACACTCACACATGTAGATGTATCTTTAATTTCTCCACGACTGGCACATATTTCGGAATGGTCAGTTTTTAATTCTCCACATGGCAGATATCACTTTCCCATTCAAATTGTTCTGTGTCTGAACCCCAGTCCAGACAGTTCCCATCCTTTGCCAAAATATAAAACCGATCCAGCAAACTGGAAACTATTCGAGAGGGAATGTGCCAACTTTCCTCTACAGTGGAAACCAAACTCCATTAACCACCAAGTCGCTCAAGTAACCAAATGCATCCGTGCCGCGGCCAATCGCAGTATTCCGCAAACCAAGTGTATACTGCACAAAGCCAAAGTTCCCTGGTGGAATAGCACCCTTCAGGAGCTTAGAAATGAAAAACATACTTTGTTCTACACTTTCAAGACCAACTTGACCACTTTAAACCTCTTGAATTACAAGAAATCCAATTCTCGGTTCAAAAGGGCCGTCCTGACTGCTAAGCGATCCTGCCTGCAAAAATTTACCTCACGAATCTCGCCTCTGTCCAGCTCAAAAAAGATATGGTCCGATGTAAAGCGCCTAGCGGGAGTGCCTCCCACCCCAATAAAGTGCCTAAAAACCGTAGCTGGGTTTGTTACCAGTGAGTGTCAAATAGCTGAGGAATTTGGTAATACCTGGTCAAATTACTCTGCAGACTGTAATTTCTCTCGGAATTACGTCGATCAAAAACAAAGCTACGTAAACAGCATATACCAACCAAACTCAATATGCAATGCTGCGAAGCAACTTGAGCAAAAATTCAGTCTCTTGGAAATGGAACTTGCGTTCGAACTTCCAAAGGGAAATGACCTGGGTACGACAGAATATCGTATGCAGTGCTGAAAAATATTCCCCCCACTCTTAAGGAAAAGGTCCTTGAAATCTTCAACCTCACTCTTGTCACTGGTTCCTACCCACACGTCTGGAAATCAGCCACAGTAATACCTATCCCGAAGCCAAAGAAATCTGACCACAGCACAAACAGTTTCCGTCCCATCTCGCTCCTCTCCTGCCTTGGGAAAATAATAGAAAAAATGATAGCTCGTAGACTCATGTGGTTTATCACCCAAAAAAACCGAATCTCTCACTACCAAGTGGCATTTAAAAGGAGCCACTCTACCATGGACGCTCTGCTGAGATTTCAACACTTCACGTCGAAGGTCCTTTCTACAAAAAATCATGTATCCGTTCTGGCTACGGATTTTGAAAAGGCTTTCGACCGCGTAGGGTTACATTCAGTGTTACACCAACTTGTACTCTGGGGTGTTGGTCTGTTGGTATGGCCAATATAACTTTTAGGGTCCGAGTTAACAACTCAACCTCTAAACTACACAAGCTCCACAACGGTATACCTGAGGGTTCCCCTTTATCGGTGTTGCTCTTTATGGTTGCCTTTGAGCAAATCACCTCCATCTTTAACAGGCATAAAGATATATCCATCTCGATGTATGCGGACGATGCCTTTATTTTTACCAAAAAAAATCTCGATTCTGTCAAGGAAACTTTCTCTGAAGTTTTAGAAGAGCTGGAGCAATGGGGGTACTTCATCCGGGGCTTCACTCTCCATTGAAAAATGCCAGGTCCTACATACATATATGTCATTAGCACAATGGTAACTTTCCCGAAATTGTATTCGGGAACAAAAGTATAAAAGTAAATAACCCCGAGTATCGCGACCCCACCATACAGGAGATACAAAGGATAGGCAAACAGTATTCCACAAAAAGTACATTCTTCTGGGTCCCTAGCCATCAGGGCATACGAGGAAACGAAGACGCAGACCTGGCTGCCCACAATATGGGCCGCTCCCCAACCTTCATCTTTACACCCATTAATTGCAACGATATACACAACCTTACATATTACCACTTGGAAACCCAAATGATGTTGGAATGGAATAGTTTCAACCATAGGTACAGGAGTTTTAATCCTACATGCACCGAAATACATCTTCCAGCTGCGACCGGTAGACCCCAGTGCAGCACTTTTATCCGGCTTCGAATAGGACACACTCAACAAACACACGAGCACCTATTAAAGGCCAAAATAATCGTATTTGTAGTCTCTGCGGTGGACTTCCGACCATTGACCACCTACTAAATGATTGTCCCGGTCTGTCTAGCCTCAGATCATACTTCTTTGGGCCCCAGCTACCTACACAATCCTTAGAATGCCCATCCGCAGAAAACATCAAAAAATGCACGAATTCATTAAAAAAGCAAAGCTCTCAATATAAAAGTCAAGTAAAAATATGAAAAACAAATGTATATATATATATAAATAAAACCATAATAAATACATAGAACAAATTAATCACAACCAGAATCGAAGGCCACCGCAGCCAGTGCTAGGTAATTCTGCAATTAAGTTAGTTATTGTATGCTTAGCTTAATTTGTTAAATAAATAAATAAATAAATAATTGTTTGTGATTTATTAATTTAAATCTTATCCAGATCGTTGGTCTGGCTTCTGTTTGTAGCTTTTTTTGATACACACTTATTGTGGTACATATAGGCTTTATACAAAATGTATGCACTCATAGTAAAAACAATTATTGATAATAATATGGTTGTTAAATCGGTGTCAATAGTTTTTGATTCGATTTAATTAATTACATTGGCAGTGGAGTCCACTGTTTTAGTCCCAATCAAACCCATTTTGGGTATTATTTCTGTAACGTATTCAAAATGTGTTTTAGATATTGCGTTACTTTTCATTAAAAAAAATGTTCATTCATATTAATTTATTTTCTTTATTTTCATATCTTTAATTTTTGTTATGGCACGTTTACTCGCAAGCTGTATTTTCGAAAGGCCCTTTACAATCTGCAGGGCACTTTGGTTTTCTTGCTACTTTCATATCTTTTTTATTTTTGTAAGCATCTAATTCCCTATGCGTGTTCTCTAATTCTTTCTTAATTTCTACGTTTTCATCCCAGGGTACTGGTGTAGTTTTATCAGCATATAGCTGCCTATTTAATTCTTTTATTTTTAGATTTAGGAAGTTCTTCTGACCTCCTCTCCTTTTTTTCTAATTGTTTTTTTTTCTTATAGGCATTTATATGTATTTAATTAATTATATATTTTTTTTATTTTTTATGAGGGTATATGTAAAATTTGACATGTATCCCTACCTAGGTAAAAAAAATTAAGACCCGCAGCTAGAAACTGCCTGGTCTGTACAATTTGTGTTAATTATAAGTTTTTGCATCGCAGATGCATATAAAAAAGAATATAAAAAAATTATAGATGTGCGCTCTTGAAAGCGCTGTCGGTTCACTTTCCCGGAGTCCAGCTTGGCGCGCCGAACGGGGCCGGTGCTGGCTGCACGGGCTGCTACTACTCCAGTGTATACTGTCTGTCTGTCTGTCTGTCTGTCTGTCTGTCTGTCTGTCTGTCTGTCTGTCTGTCTGTCTGTCTGTCTGTCTGTCTGTCTGTCTGTCTGTCTGTCTGTCTGTCTGTCTGTCTGTCTGTCTGTCTGTCTGTCTGTCTGTCTGTCTGTCCTGTCTGTCTGTCTGTCTGTCTGTCTGTCTGTCTGTCTGTCTGTCTGTCTGTCTGTCTGTCTGTCTGTCTGTCTGTCTGTCTGTCTGTCTGTCTGTCTGTCTGTCTGTCTGTCTGTCTGTCTGTCTGTCTGTCTGTCTGTCTGTCTGTCTGTCTGTCTGTCTGTCTGTCTGTCTGTCTGTCTGTCTGTCTGTCTGTCTGTCTGTCTGTCTGTCTGTCTGTTTTTTTTTTTTTTTTTTTGTGTTAGTGGTGGTTTAAAGCATCGAAAGCCAACTCGGAGCTGAACTAGCTTGCCGAAGTCTGGGACTCTAACCCAGTAAAAACTCCACCCCCTCACCGCTTCCCCGGCGGTACTGCCGTTAGGTATTACTTCGCCGGGGGGGGAATGCCCTTAGGGCTCTCTAGGATTCTATCCTATTGGAATTTCGCAGTCTTTCTGCGATGCGCAGTTTTTTGAGTACTATTGTGGCCATGTTGCATACCGCAGACCAATTTACTTCTGATTCGAGCATAATGTCCACCAGGTTACAAGCGGCTGGCGTCCTCCCAACCCTTATGCTCAGATCTCTTCGTTCATTTTCGAATCTCGGACAGACAAAAAACACGTGTTCTGCGTCTTCATTATCCGACTCGCAGAGTGGGCAGTGCGGATAACGTTCATGCTTAAACCTATTCAGATAGTATTTAAAGCATCCATGTCCCGTCAACAGTTGCGTTAAGTAGTAGTCCACATGTCCATGCTTCCGTCCCAGCCATCTCTGCAGTTCTGGGATAAGCTTATACGTCCATCGTCCTTTGCTACTATTTCTGTCTGTCCTGTCTGTCTGTCTGTCTGTCTGTCTGTCTGTCTGTCTGTCTGTCTGTCTGTCTGTCTGTCTGTCTGTCTGTCTGTCTGTCTGTCTGTCTGTCTGTCTGTCTGTCTGTCTGTCTGTCTGTCTGTCTGTCTGTCTGTCTGTCTGTCTGTCTGTCTGTCTGTCTGTCTGTCTGTCTGTCTGTCTGTCTGTCTGTCTGTCTGTCTGTCTGTCTGTCTGTCTGTCTGTCTGTCTGTCTGTCTGTCTGTCTGTCTGTCTGTCTGTCTGTCTGTCTGTCTGTCTGTCTGTCTGTCTGTCTGTCTGTCTGTCTGTCTGTCTGTCTGTCTGTCTGTCTGTCCTGTCTGTCTGTCTGTCTGTCTGTCTGTCTGTCCTGTCTGTCTGTCTGTCTGTCTGTCTGTCTGTCTGTCTGTCTGTCTGTCTGTCTGTCTGTCTGTCTGTCTGTCTGTCTGTCTGTCTGTCTGTCTGTCTGTCTGTCTGTCTGTCTGTCTGTCTGTCTGTCTGTCTGTCTGTCTGTCTGTCTGTCTGTCTGTCTGTCTGTCTGTCTGTCTGTCTGTCTGTCTGTCTGTCTGTCTGTCTGTCTGTCTGTCCTGTCTGTCTGTCTGTCTGTCTGTCTGTCTGTCTGTCTGTCTGTCTGTCTGTCTGTCTGTCTGTCTGTCCTGTCTGTCTGTCTTTCTGTCTGTCTGTCTGTCTGTCTGTCTGTCTGTCTGTCTGTCTGTCTGTCTGTCTGTCTGTCTGTCTGTCTGTCTGTCTGTCTGTCTGTCTGTCTGTCTGTCTGTCTGTCTGTCTGTCTGTCTGTCTGTCTGTCTGTCTGTCTGTCTGTCTGT